>NC_092647.1:2684920-2993227 GCF_039555335.1 Amphiura filiformis | reverse complement strand
CTCTAATTCAAATGTAATGCATTCGTAAAATAAATTTACCAAAAGACGAATCTGGATTCGGCCGTCTGCCGTATTCATAACGATATGTGCAAGTTACGTAATTGTAGGGTGTAACATGTAAGAGGAGAAGCATTTTAAAATTACCTAGTTTTTGTTGCCAGAAGAAAGCAGAATCGGATAGCATTAGAATACCTAGCTGGGGGCTAGGTAAAGAGGAATCGGATAGAAAAACAGTACCTAGCTGGGGGGGTTGTAAACCCCCAGCTAGGTAAAAACAAACGGTATTTGAAAGTTTGGACTGTTCCCGTGACGTTGATGTAATCATCACGTCACAACAGTATTTTCTAATTGCACTGGAACTCTAAAATAAATGGGTGTATAGAGTAAATATATAATAATAATAAATTATTGCATCTCCTGAAAGGCTTTGTGTTCATAAAGAGACAGATTACATAGCTTTCTCACGGGGTTGTCGTGGGGGTGCATGGCCCGGCATACGAGTAATGAAGTGTAATAGCCTCAAGACCTCCCCACCCTCACCTTGGCTGAATCTTGTAACTTGTTTCAATATAACAAATTGGCAATTTCGAGTGATTCCTTTCAAACAAGTGTGTATTGTTATCCCAATAAGTTAAGTACGATGGAATTTATTGTCCCTTATCCAATTAACTTGTCTCTTAGAGCACTGAGCTTGACATTGAATAGGTAATGTACGGGGGGGGGGGGACTCAACTTAAATTTTGGTAGGGGTGTGCGGCGCGGAGCGCCAAATTTTGGGAACTAAGAACTGATTTTCGGGCAAAATAGGGGCTTGAAGAACTGAAATTATATAGGGCCAAATTATTGGCTGTTGAGCTAAACATTTCTAAATGATTTCCAAATATGAGCTTAAAGAGCTACAATTGTCAGAATTTAAGGCTCAAAGAACTGGAGCAGATCCAAATGTGGGGCTTAAGGAACTGCCGGAGAGCCTGAAAATGGAACCTTTGACCGCCGCACATACCCGTACCACCTTTTACATGTGAGTGCCCCCTGGGTGATGTACTTATGAATGATAACAGGTTTAACAGGTTGCAGAGATGGCACGTAAGTTGGTTTTCAAGCGTTTTTCTAGTTTCCTATAGCAACAGGGGCCCAGACCTTGCCCCTTAGATCATTTGACTTCACTTCCATCCAAGCTTCGCTCTGTCTAACATACAGCTGCAACCACTGTTCATAAGTAACATCTATCAAGTAATTGTTGTTGTTGTAAAAGTTGTTATTCCATCTACATCTGTAATTAAATAAAGAGATCTACAACTTCATCAACACTTCTTGTGTATTTTTCCTGTTGGCCAAATCCTACACAAACCACATCGGTTACAGTAGTGTAAACAAACCTTTATTCGTTAGCTTTAATAAACCGAAAGAAATATTTAAATCGGCTCACAACTGTTGAAGATAATGCTCTAGAGAAATGTACCCGTTATTCACTCTGTCCACGGGAGGCTACGTAAAGATTGAAAAGAAATACACGTACCATGCATGAATATCAAGCATTCCTCAATGATAACTTCATAAACTAACGAACTTTATTTAGGGAATGGGCTTTACCGGTGGGCCTATGGGCTATGGATTGTGTTAAGCATGTTAAGTGTCATTAACTTGTCAGCAAAATGGATTTGAGATGGAACTTCTCTTGCTATACTTGCAAATAAACGTATTTTTCTTGGTTATATATGCCTTTTTGTTTTATTATGTTTCTCACTTTTTTACTTTGTTGTTTCTTGCTTTCTTTTTTTATTTACAACGTGTCACTTTCTCTTTTGGGGATAAAAGGTAGCCTGAAAAGGGCTGTTTGGTATGTCCTTGGCTCTTCTGAAGTGAGTTTACTGTGCTGCTTTGCCCTCTATCTGGTTGCCTCCTTGACAAATACAAGTTTCAGCCCTGGTCCTCATTGCATCATTTGCATCGCATACTACCGAAACATTGTTAGACCATATTTACACTAATAATATCGATAAAGTAAATGGTAGTGGTGTTATACACACTGGTCTGAGTGACCATTCTATGATCTATGTCAACTTGGGCAAGATAAAGAAAAAGCCTACACATAAGCATAAGTACAAAACAACTCGTCTTTCAAGGAGTTTAACGAAGATGACTTTGTAAATGACATCCGTAATGCTAATTGGCGTTCTATAAAACATGATAATGTTGATAAATGTATTGATAATTTTGAAAAACTGTTCTTACAAATTGCCGATGAGCATGCACCAATGAAAACAAAGCGAGTACGTAAAGTGCAATCCCCTTGGCTGACTGATGACATCATTGACTTGATGCGCGAGCGCGATGATTTAAAAAGAGAGGCGATCAGAACTACTTGTGATGACATCTGGGATGCTTATCGGACAATGCGTAATCGTGTTAACCAGGAAATTGAGCAAAGTAAAAAGTTATTTTTGTCTCAAGGTATCAAAGAGAGCGGTAAAAATTCGCGTAAAGTCTGGAGTCATCTAAGACACATTGTACCTGGTAAAAATAAGTCTAATAATATAAATAATATCAAAACCAACGATGGTGTAAGTTCCGATCCTGAAGTTATTCCAAATAACCGTAATGAGTACTTCGCAAACATAGGCCCAACTCTCATAGGCTCAGAATATACAAAATGGTCACGATAATGATGATAATGTTGTAACTAGTAATAGTAAGTGTAGACACTATACCTAGCAGTGTGAATAGCCACAAGTTCTCTTTCCAGCCTGTAAGTCATGAATATGTCCGTAAATATATTGAGACATTAAGTGAAAGTAAAGCAACTGGGAATGATAACATTTCGGCAAGGTTACTTAAGAAAGCAGGCGTTGCAATTATTGATCCTATCACGCACATCATCAATCTGTCTCTGAAGACCGGCATTTTTCCGAAAAGCTGGAAGAAAGCAAGAGTAAATCCTATTTACAAAGGTGCAGGTGAAAAAACGGATCCTGGTAACTACAGGCCAATTGCCATTCTCCCAGTACTTTCAAAAATTTGTGAACGTGCAGTATTTGACCAGCTTTATGATCATATTAAGGGAAAACTGTACAGTTGTCAGTCAGGATTTAGGCCGGGATACAGTACTGAGACTTCTTTACTTAATATCACCGATGACTGGTTCGATGCAATAGATAAGGGCAACGTCATAGGACTTGTTATGTTGGACCTTAAAAAGGCCTTCGATACTATGCACCATGAAACTTTAATTGATAAATTGAAATTGTATGATCTCGATGATGAATGTATAGCGTGGTTTAAAAATTACCTCTTAAATAGGTCACACAGTGTATCTATTAATGGTATCTCATCAAAACAAGCAGACTGTGTCTGTGGAATTCCACAAGGGTCAATTCTTGGACCATTATTGTTCATTATATACATCAATGATCTCCCGAATGTAGTATCTTTTAGAACTAAAGTAAGTATGTATGCAGATGACACTGCCTTATACACTGTCTGTAAAGATGTAAATGACCTAAATTGTACCCTTAATACTGATTTGAAAAATGTATCTAATTGGCTTATACGTAACAAACTGAGTCTCAATGTACGCAAAACAGAACTTCTTGTAATGGGTTCTAAGCAGAGACTCTGTAGGATTAACGATGAGAACATAAATGTTCATATTAATGGAACCAAGCTCACTCGTGTTAAAAAATGTAAACATCTTGGTTTCATAATTGACGAAAATCTGTCATGGAATGACCATGTACATCATATTGAAAAGAAGCTAAAACCAGGCTTGTACTATCTTAATAAAGCAAGGTCACTTATTCCATCCATCGATGTGTTATATAAGACCATCGTTGCACCTCACTTTGATTACTGTAATGTTATATGGGGTACATGCAACCAATCTTCTTTTCATAAGGTCCAAAAACTCCAAAACAGAGCTGCTAGAATATCTACTGATGTTGGTCGATATGAACCTGCGACGGCAGCATTAAGCACTATGAAGTGGCACAATTTAAGAAAAAGGCATGATATAATCACCTTGCAAGTACTATGTATAAAATAATGAATAACCATGTGCCTTCCTATCTTACAAATAGATTTTTTGTAAGAAATTCTGGATTCAATCTAAGGGGCCACAAAAACGTTCTCATCCCAAAACCCAGAACAGAGTTCAAGAAAAGATCATTATCGTATAAAGGTGCAATATGCTGGAATGCTCTTCCTGATTTGACTAAACAAGCGTGCAATATTTCCCAATTTCAAAACAGGTTACTTAAGAAACATTATTTTTAAATGCAATCCATCTCAATATGTTTTATGTTTTAACTAGATATTATTTGTGTAATTGTTTTTGATGTTATTATTTTTGAAAAATTGTAAATTTAACTTTGAATTATTTAAAGATTTATGTATTTTTTTAAAAGTTCTTTACATCTGTAAGATAATTGTTTTTAAAAACGATATCTTATCATGTTTTGTAATAACCTGTATATAATAATGTTCTTTTATATATCTATCTTTTAATCTTGTTTTTATGTTTAATGTTTTACACCACGGACGTGTGGAAGAACAAATATTTTTGAACATGTAACCGTGTATAAATAAAGTGAATGAATGAATGAATGAATGAATTACCAGGCTATTGTCAGTAGCCTTAGTCGAATGTCCCTCGGCTCATTATGTGTCTCAAAGGTCGGAACAAAATGACCATGCGTGGCTGGGGATTCAACCTACCATGGCGATTTCTGCATGAAGATATCGGGGCGATGTCACTGTGATCCGTGAACAGAGTGAAAAACGGGTACATTTCTTAAATAGGACATATCTTCAAAAATTGTGAGCTGATTGAAATAATTGTTTTGGTTTATTTAAGGTTTCACATTGTTACATATCAAAATACATTTGCTCAACTTTTCAGAAATAGGAGTAAAAGAGGGCGCAATGTGGGTTCTGTATTTTTTGGGACACCCTTTAGTTCATAACGTTCTTCTTTTTACATAATACAAGTGTAATACTACTTCCATGGCCACACACCCTAATCCCCCTACATTGCCTACAAACACCCCCTCGCGGCGAGGCGTGTATGAAAATAAATAATCTTACCATTGCAGACAATCCCCATATCCAGATTATGATCTTCAGTGGGTGCATACGAATTAAACGTCGAATAAGTAGTATCACATTCTCCAGTGTGTGTTGGTCTCTTCACATCGTCTATTTTTTCCCGACAAGATATCGGAACGAAATTGAGCGGATCTTTCTTTAATCCAGGACCAAACACTCCAGAATTTGTAATAACGGCAGGACCTGGAAATCCAAGTTGTTGACATATCACCCGAGCTTCATCTGGTCCAGGAATGCTGTACTTAGGTTCCGGATCTATAGTAATTGTACCCCATCTTGGCCCCCATTTTGAGTCCGTGTAAACTTCTAAGCGCCCTTCACTGAGACCTGTTCCATTGACAAGACGAACTGGTTCTGTAATTAATGTAGACAAATGAATGATGAAAAGTTTTATTTAGCTTGTTTGTTTGTTTGTTTGATCGCCTGTTTCAAGTGTGCAATGTATGGTTTACATGAGAGAAAGGCGGTATTTACAAGATTGAGAGTCTTGTTATCCATACTTTTGCTTGAAAAGTACCTTCGCTTGGAAAACATTTTAAGGGGTTTCGTTACCTTAGTAACAGGGAAAAAACAATCAAATCCCATTGAATCATGTTAACTTTTTGTCTATTTTGTGATGATACCCAAGGGTAACGAAACACTTGAGATATGGCAGACTATTCTTTGGTGAAAATGTTTTCTCCAAGCGGATCAATTTGAGACCACTTTGACCAAATTGATTCTTTTAATCTTGTGGACAATGGTGGAGACCAACATTTGACATTTTACCTTTATTCCTATACCTCAAGAACTGTTCATCCGCGATAGGTCAAACCATACTTGTTCTTACTTTTATTCGCCAATTTTAAAAATTTGAGCCCTGCATTAGCGGCTATTTTGAATATATGCAAGTTACCATTTTTTGGAAATAATGTTCAGAGTGTGTTAGAATAACTAACAAGCAAACACATTGGTGTTCGAATTCTGTATAGCTCAAACGTTAATTGACTGTCTATCTTGGCATGCAGATGCACAGACCGCATAAGTGTATTTTTATAACTCCTGCACAGATTTCTGTCATTTGATTGGTCAATTACATTATTTTTGCTATTAATAGAGAAAGACTATTGCACTCCGCGCGAGTGCAATAGTCCAGTTTCCATTGTACTCACGCGCAGCTACAATGGCAACGCACAATATTGTTCAAGGTTATCATTATGTTTTTAAGGGCAGCACATGTATAGCGTGGTATATTGGACAAGGGTAGCACAAACTTTTTAAGGGCAGCACATGAGTAGCGTGCCACAAAATTGTAAATTTAGGTGAAAAAAAGATGTACCGCCGCACCGAGTTCTATCAATATGCTGATGAAAGACGAACACAGCCGTCGTATAGACGAATCCAACGAGCCAAGTGATAGTCAGAATTAAGTTGGCCATTATTGGGTCCCGTCTGCACGAAACTTGTTGTTACTGCCCAATTGGGTTGATTAAATCTGCTTAAAAATCGATGTTGAATTGTATTGTGTTCTAAACTTTCATCATTCTTTTGCGTACGTATAACATTGGTGATAGAATGCAGTTTAATATCCCCGATAAGGCTACATCATTTCACATTTTAGGTGGAATATACCTAATGGGGGGGGGGCAACTATGGCGGTTATTGAGGTGTAGGAATGCGTGAAATTAGATTCGTCTATAGAGATGATTAAGTTTAACATAGTTTTAAATACACTAGCAGAATTTAATATTTAATTCGCGAGTTAAATATATAATTCGCACATTTAATATTAAATTCTTAGATTTTAATATTAAATTAGCATTTGATGTTAAATTTAATGTTAAATTCGCGAAAATAATAAAATTATTTAATTCACAGATTTAATATTAAAATCGATGATTTAATATTAAATTCGCAGATTTAATAATAAATTCGCAGATTTAATATTAAATTCGCAGATTTAATAATAAATTCGCAGATTTAATATTAAATTCGCAGAATTGAAATTTAGTTCACAAATTTAAGCCAAAGTTGAAGCAATTGAGCAATACCCCACACCTGTAAACAAGAAGGCACTCATGGGATTTCTAGGAATGGTTGAATGAAGTTCTGTCCAAACTTTTCAGAGATAGCAAGTCCTTTGACTGATTTGTTGAAGAAAGATGCAAAATAGATTTGGTCAGAACAGTGTGAAAATGCTTTTCACAAAGTCAAATCAATACTCATGAGTTCACCAGTACTAACTGCACCTGATTTTCAGAAGCAGTTCAAGTTGACTGTTAACATGGTTGATGCCAGTGACATGATAGGCTGTGGAGGTGTTGTGATGCAAGAGGGTGAGATCAAATTGACCACCCTATATGTTACTTTTCAAGCACCAGAGCTACTACTCCACAATTGAAAAGGAGTGTCTGGCACTGCTATTGGCATTGCTACATTTCGATGTGTATTTGGGTACCACAGCATACCCTGTGCTTGTTTTCACAGATCCCAATCCCCTCACCTTCATCAACAGGATGAAGAACAAAAACCAAAGACTGGTGAGGTGGAGTTTGACTTTGCAAGAATACAATCTGGACATCAAACATAAAAGGTAAAAGACAATGTAATGGCTGATGCCCTGTCCAGAATTGCATAAAAACTGATAAACAAAAATTCCTTTAAAAGGTACTTGTGTGACAATTAGTCACTGTGTATGTTGAGTGAAACACTCAAAGTTAATAATATGTTGAAGTTGATTGAAAAGAAGAAAACATTAAAGAAAGATTTCATTACATTCGAACTTTCTTCTTTTAAGGTGGAGGGTGTCATGTGCCCTGAGTAATTTAATTTAATCATTTAGCTTTGTTTACAAGCTGAAAGTATTTCATGAGATGGGAAAGCCCCTTGCACTTGCAAGAGTTGGTGTGTAAAGTCATTTTGGGATACCCCCAAATTACTGTAAACAAAGTCAGATGTATGTTTGGAACTTGGAAATCCCCAGTTCAGTTTAATGCACCATTAGGAAAACCCCCAGGAAGTGATATAATGTGAAAGATTAATGTGTATAATTAATCTTGGGAAATCCCAAGATTGCATCATCTGTTGTGAAGATGTGAATGAAGTAATGGTTTATTAATAGTCCTGGCCCTGTCCTACAGACCCGTATACATTTTTCAAAGAGGAAAGTTTGACAGTTGATTCGAGTAAGGTACGCATAGATCTTCCAAATTCTACTAGGTGGAAAATTCCAAACCCGGGCAAACTCTGTATATTGTCATTTTTCAAAATGGCCGCCAAAATGTACTAATGAACCAGGTACAATGACAATAAACTACTTGACCTATAGGGGTGATTGAGGTGTCTATCCCCACTAAATCAAGGATGTCTGATTGAATGAAGGGGGTTTCATGGATGTCTGAGGTCCAGGACACCTGAAATCCAAGATGGCCGCCCATAGCAACCATAAATCATCATTTTAGCCAGGTGAAATGACAATAATTCGGAATCTGTCTGACCTACAAGGGTCATTGAGGTGTCCATCCCCACTAAATCAAGGCTGGCTGAGTGAATGAAGGGGGTTTCATGGATGCCTGAGTTCCAGGACACCTGAAATCCAAGATGGCCGCCCATAGCAACCATATATCATGATATTAGCCAGGTGAAATGACAATAATTCGGAATCTGTCTGACCTACAAGGGTCATTGACTAAATCAAGACTGTCTAATTGAATGAAGAGGGTGTCATCACTGTCATGGTTGCCTGATGTCTAGGACATACATCCACAATCTAAGATGGCCGCCCATAGCAGCCATATAATATTCACATTAATCAGGTGAAATGAAAATATCTCGGTAACTATTTAATCTAGGAAGAGCAATTAAGGTGTGTAACTTCGCTAAATCAAGGCTGTTTGATTAAATGAATGTGATAGCTTGGTTTTCTGAAGTCGAAGTCACACCAATTTCAGATGGCAGTCATAGCAACCACTATAAACCAAATCAAATGTCATCAATTAGAACATAACATGGAGGTATATAAATAAATGGAGAATGATCCAGCCAAGCCTCTTTTGTACTACGTTGGTTATGACCAATTATTGTTGAATAGGCAATTTCAGGTTTATATTGATTATGCTAAGCTGATTACATTGTGAAGTCTGTTTCACTGGCCATTGATTTCAATGGGGTAAAATGAAGTTTATACTTATTGGAAATTAAGTGCTCATGTTTCATAAAATTTTGATATCAAAATCTCATTTTCGCCAAAAATTGAGTGCTTAAATTGCATCAAGAAATCAGTCTTTTTGAAAAAAGAAACACCTTATCTGTTGTCATCTTGTGACTCCCTACATTTTGGTCATGAACAATTGAATTATGACTTTTTTTTCCAAAAAGTTATGACCCCCGTATATTTGGAACCCCTCCCTCCAAAGAAAATGATAGCCTCCTAATAATATTAATAATCATTTAGGCCTAAATACTGATAATTATTTATTATACAATGAGAAGTTTAATGATGATGATTTAGGCGGCCTATACGATTTCATGACAATAGGCCTACAGAATTAAAAGTTTAAAAAGTTAATAACATGACATATCCGTCATGGCACTCAATCAATTTGACCCGAAGCTTCAACCAAAATCACGATTATCATACACTAAACTATGAGAAACTGTTTAAACAAAGTATATAGGGCCTATACATTCCGTAAATCAATTTCTCTCTAGAAAAGATTGTCTGATCATCACTTTTGCTTGAATTCCGAATTACTTCCGGTAAATTTTGCTCGCTCGTAACTCAAATGGCCCAAATTGGCCCAACATAATTGTTTCACAATCGGAAGGTAAAAACGTTTTGCTTTCATTTGCACTATATTTGAACTCCCTCAGACCCCTTAAAAGCTTGATATATGAACATGAAAACTAAGTATATTTGTCAAGTTACGGCACAACTAGTGTAGAAAACAGTTTCATAACTTGAGAACAGAACATCCGAATTTCTTCGGGTTTTCGCACGATCATACATTGAAACTATAAGCTATCAAAACTGGTGACTTTGAACTAGCTGATTGACTAGCTGACGTCATTATACAGTCTCTTTTACAAGGCTTCCGGTACGGGTCAATGTAGGGTCAATTCCTATGAGGAAATTTTGGGAGTGACAATCAATGAACCATGGTAGAGGCTCATAACCATCGTGGAGATCAATAGCTTGGCTGAAGTGGCTGGTCAATTCAAGTTTGGTGACTCATTGAATAGAGGTAACGGGATAATCTCCACTTAGGAGATTAGAATTCTGGCGATCATTCTCCATTTATTTATATACCTCCATGAACATAATATGTACCTATGAAAATCAAGACTAGTTTCCATGCTTATCTGAGGTCTTGGACACCTAAAATACAAGTTGGCTACCCATAGCAACCACATGCATATTTCCACAGTTATAAATCTTGCAAATGATTTGACTTGGGGTAGGCCTATAGATATATGAAATGATGCCCACTTAATTAATCTTACGTTATTGATTGTTAATTTTGTTTGTTAATGTACGTTACAGGTGTACTTTCTTCCTTTTCCTCTGTCATGTCTGTTAATCTCTACTCACCTGTAACATTAACAAACAAAATTAACAATCAATATTTAACATTGGTTAAGTGGGCAATGTATACCCCAAGTCAAATCATTTGCAAGAGTTACAACTGTGGAAATATGCATGTGGTTGCTATGGGTAGCTATCTTGTATTTTAGGTGTCCAAGGCCTCAAATAAGCATGGAAACTAGCCTTGATTTTCATAGGTACATAGGTTCTAATTGGTGACATTTCATTTGGTTTATAGTGGTTGCTATGACTGCCATCTGAAATTGGTGTGACCTCAGACAACCATGACACCCTCCTCTTCATTCAATTAGACAGTCTTGATTTAGTAGGGATAGAGACCTCAATGACCCTTGTAGGTCAGACAGATTCCGAATTATTGTCATTTCATCTGGCTAATATGATGATTATGGTTGATACGGACGGCCATCTTGGATTTCAGGTGTCCTAGAACTCAGACATCCATGAAACCCCCTTCATTCACTCAGCCAACCTTGATTTAGTGGGGATAGACACCTCAATGACCCTTGTAGGTCAAGCAGATTCCGAATTACTGTCATTTCACCTGGCTAATATGATAATTTATGGTTGATATGGGCGGCCATCTTGGATTTCAGGTGTCTTGGACCTCAGACATCCATGAAACCCCCATCATTCACTCAGCCAGCCTTGATTTAGTGGTGATAGACACCTCAATGACCCTTGTAGGTCAAGCAGATTCCGAATTATTGTTATTTTACCTGGCTAATATATGATTTATGGTTGCTATGGGCGGCCGTCTTGGATTTCAGCTGTCCTGGACCTCAGACATCCATGAAACCCCCTTCGTTCAATCAGACAGCCTTGATTTAGTGGGGATAGACACCTCAATCACCCCTCTAGGTCAAGTAGTTTCAGAGTTATTGTCATTTTACCTGGTTCAGAAGTACATTTTGGCGGCCATTTTGAAAAATGGCCATATACAGAATTTGCCCGGGTTTGGAATTTTCCACCTAGTAGAATTTGGAATATCTATGCATACCCTACTCGAAACAACTGTCAAACTTTCCTCTTTGAAAAATGTATACGGGTCTGTAGGACAGGGCAGGACTATAATAGATGATGGGTTTTTGCATGAGTACTGGTATAAAATGTGAGAGCTTGAATTGGCACCTTACAGAATGTCATGAGGGATTGTAAACTCTACATGATTGTGTTGGCACACCAAATTATTTCACTCATTGCAAGGATTCAGAAAAAGTATAGTTTGACCTACATGCGACTTACCGTTCTTGAGTTATAAGGTCAAATTTTGAGCGATGGTCAAAGGCAAGTCAAAAAAGGAATTGTTTGCACTGTCTAAAATGCTTCGTTATTGACAAAATTGGCCATAAAGGTCAACCCCCCATTACAGCCTATATTGACCACAACCTATGTTGTGACGTTTCCTAGGTAACGAAACATCCTACATGGTTACAACTGTTCCTTATTTGACTTATTTTTACATAACAAGCAATTTGAGACCAATTTCGTTCAAATTGGAGCATTTTTAATTTTTGGTGTTGCCAAAAAACTGACCACCGCCCAAAATTTGACCTTTTGCTTATAACTCAAGAACGGTATGTCGCAGGTAGGTCAAACTATACTTTTTCTGAATCCTTGCAATGAGAGGAATAATTTGGTGTGCTTGTTAACCAGCAACTTTGAAATTTGACCCCTGTGTTGACCTTTAACCTTGAATATGGCCGGAGTGCCGCGAAATCTTGAACGTGTTATAGGACCATAAAAGGAAGCTAAAAAATTGGTTTGGTAGAGTCCTGGGGGGATGCACATTAAAACCTGGTAGAGACCCGACTATATACACTAATGAAATTTTAAGCGTTTTGAACTGTGAAAACGCCCTATAGAAATGTTTATATGTATACCTACAGGTATGCATGTACTTCCCATTCCAGAAAAATACAGCACTAATGTTTTGAGATTAAAGAATATTATCAACTTCTGCCAAATTATTCATTTAGTTCTAAGGGAATGTGCAATAAGCCTAGAAGGGGGCAAGCGATTTTGTGCACATTTTCCTACTCGTTGCGCTCGCAACATGTATATAGACCATTTAAGGTTTGCAAATTGGGATCCCAAAATGTGGCATGTGCAAAGGGGGAGGGGGGGGGGGGCAAAGATTGGCAGGCCGAGATGGGGCAAGCGATTTTTGGCGGGCCGAGAGGGGGGCAAGCGATTTTTGGCGAGTCGTTATGAATTTTACTCCCCCGGGGTCATAATCATTACACAGCCCTTAAGGGGAGGGGTAAACCATACTTTTTTTTTGCATTTTACATCCTACTTTGGTCCTCTTATGGTTAATGGGTACTTATATAACACAAAATATAAAATTTCAAGGTCAAAGGTCAACTCATTTGCATAATAATGGGCGGCCATCTTGGATTTGAGGTACATGTAAATCCCAGAGTTTCTTGGGAAAACGATAAGCTATTATTTGAATGATTTTTTTCTTCAATACATACAATAAAGTGACAGCGTAACAGAGCCCTTTTTTGAGATTTTAAGACTTCAAGTGTCATTTTGAGGTGTAAAAATCAAAAAATGGAAATTTTGGCCAAAATCAGGCAAAATTTCAAAACATATCGTACCGCCACAAAAAAATGGAGTACAAATTGCAAAAAAGGGCTCTGTTACGCACTGCAGTATGGTGACCAGAAGAACATGTCCGGATTACAACCTCCTACCACTTTCCATTAACGAGAAAAATCCCATGATTTATCGTCAAACAGCCATTTGAGAAAAACGCGTTTAAAACCTAGAAACACTTCGTCGGACGCATCACATACTGGTCTATCTCGAAAAACACGCATTTCGAGAAAATCGCAATTGAAAATCTTCGTATTAAGTTAACCTTTCTATAATTTATTTAGACTATGGATTTTAATGAAAGTGGTTTTAAATTAAAGTATATACTTAACAGATTTATTTAAGTGGAATCTTGAATTATATTTACCTTTGCAATATTGCTTGAAACTACACTAAAGTTGTAGTTCTGTATGTGAAATAGTTAATTTCCTGATATCGTATTTAAAGTGCATTTCATACTGGTCTATCTTGGGGGCTATCTCGATTTCGCGAACAATGACGTGATTTTAGACGCATCACATACTGGTCTATCTCGAGATAGACCAGTATGTAATGCACTTTCAATACGATATCGGGAAATTAACGATTTCACATACAGAACTACAACTTTAGTATAGTTTTAAGTAATATTACATACGTAAACATAATAAAAGATTCCACTTAAATAAATCTGTTAAGTATATGCTTTAATTTAAAACCACTTTCATAAAAATCCATAGTCTAATTAAATTATAAAAAGGTAAACTTAATACGAAGATTTTCAATTGAGATTTTCTATAAATGCGTGTTTTTTTCGAGATAGATCAGTATGTGAAAAACGTATTTTGAAAAAATCAGAGATAGTTTAAATTTAACATTTTATTACTAATTATCTAGGAAAAATTGAGGTCTGTAATTTGTTGTATTGGAAGAGCTTCGTAAAAAAGAACTATATACCAATTTTCTCAAAAAAGTCAAAAAATCAAGATAGACCAGTATGTGATGCACCCGACGACTTAATTTGCATATTATGCAAATTATTTCATGCATCAATACAATTTTGCATACTGATTCCTAAGGTACTTGAATTTATTTAAATGTTGACACTTTTTCTAGGCCTGTAATGTGCTCCTTTGAAGAGTTATTGAATTTTAAAGGAGAAAATGTTAAATATAGCCAGTTGAAAAACATTAAAAAACAAAAGAAATTACAAGATCTTATTTTCTTTGTTTTTAGACTTGCATTTGCGTAAATTGGCGAACTAAAATTGACGATAACTTTGGAACCCAATGCCCGATTTGAGTGGAACAAAAAGCATATGATAGAGAAAAAATTGCTTGTTCGCCTCAATGTAAGCGCCAAAAGACACCATTTTCTGAAATATATGGTTTACCCCTCCCCCCTTAACGGGCAATAAAAGTTCAATTTTACTATATGACCAAATTTAGGGCCCAAATGCATTTTTAGAATGTTTTTCACATGCTGTGACAATCAAGTCTAAAGACTTTATTTTTGAATTTATGCATTCTAATTTTTAGAAAAGGTATGTTTCATTTTTATAACCATTTAATTAAAGTAACACAAAAAGTGAAAATTAGAGCCCAATTGTGACACAAACTCAAGATTGTGAATGCTTTTTCATGATTTTTGTCACTGGATTGTCAAAACACATGCCGAAAATGCAAATGTTTTCGGCTTTTTTTCTTTTATCTCCAGTTAATGAATGATTAGGATTTAGCTATGTTTCATTTTAGCCGAACCTGATAATATTTTTAATCCCCCAAAAATAGTGCTGTATTTTTCTGGAATGGGAAGTATTTGCATGTGTGTGTATGTGTGTCCCGCATGCGTATTTTTTTTTGCAACTATAACGGGACGTAATACGATACCGGTATGTTATAAGAATCAAACTTACAAGAAAGACGGCTCTTGTCAAATCCTACAATTCTGTCAGAGAAAATATGGTTATTTGCATTAAATTTTTAATTAATTGACATAATTGATTTCGGAGGTTTCGGTGGTGTGCGCCTGACAAGCTGCCTCTCCAACCCTCCTGACAATTTATGTTTTCAACTGTGTTTGTGCATGTCTGTTCAGCTTTAATTTTTTACCAGAAGGAAACTATTGCACATGGAACCTACTGGACAATTTTGATGGTATTTACTAATGTACTTTTCATAGATTTGATAGAAATATATTTTGGAATCTTGACATAAATATACTACTGTGCTATTGTACAATACAACTGTATACAACTCATCTGGGCAGTCATCTTCACTAAACTGTAAGTGATCATTCATACTCAGCCAACTGTATCACAATCATTATAACTGTTGACCATCTATCCTTTGTATGGATAACTGACTTGATACATTCCAACAATGGTGGTGGCGCTGTTGGAGGTAGAGGTTCGCCCCAAACATCGGGCTTGTTTTTGCTCTAATTTTCATCTTTTTGAAGACGGATTTTCGTTACCAAAAGTCACCAAGGGGTTTGTAATACATCAGTGACAAACTGGAACTGGTGATACTTCATTTTTCTTGAAGTATATCGTTGTACTTTGTGAATTTATTTTCACCCACATGTCAGTGTATATTTAACACACAGCCCACGTACGTCATTTGCCTGTGTGTTTATTGATTTTAAAAATGGCGACGATGTTTTCAATGGAGGGCTAGATCCGAGACGACCGGGTAGCGGTAGCGAGTAGTACCGGGGGCGTGGGGTGACCTTTCCCAAAGTTCCTTTGCCTTTGTGGATAGAGTTCCATTATATTATTATGGAACTCAAAATTACAGTGAGTGTTTTTGCCATATGTATGATATTTTGTACCTTTATACAGTTTTCTATCAATCGTATTCATGATATTTCTCAACCATGTCAACTACATAATTATAGTAGTCACACTGCTCATTATGATAGTCTTGTTCAATACAATGTTTTTGATACTCATGATATGTATGATCATATGTCTCAACAACCTGCAGATAGACCTGAATACTTCATGTTTTATACTTCTATGTACCATTTATCTGTGTCTTTGGACAGTTGTCCAGATGATGCTCATGATGTCTGCTCGTATATGATACATGATGATATGAATGATCGTTTTGATACATTCTATTCTCGTTTTGATACAATATGTGCTCGTTTTGATACAATATTTCAATCCATGTCCTTGACCATGGAAATTTATTCTGATGTAGTTCATGATGCTTGCTCGCACATGATATGTGATGATATATATGCTCGTTTTGATACAAATCTTTATTCCATGTCTATAGACAGTTGTTTAGATGATGTTTGCTCATACATACATGATGATATATACGATCGTTTTGATACAATATTTCAATCAAATTTCATGTTCAAATATTATCCAGGTCTCTATATCAAGAGAACTTCTGCTGTTTTGAACGTCAGAACTGGTAATCGTACCACATTAATTCTGACTTATTTATGCATGTTATCAATTATCCAGGCAGGGGATTGTCATCCCAATCCTGGGCCTCCAAAATTCCCTAGCTTTATATGTGAAAAGGCATGCAAGTGGGGTCAAAAGGCCATCGCCTGTGACCAATGTGATCAGTGGTATCACATCCACTGCATAGGCATGCATTCTGTCATATATGACAATTTTGACAGTAAAGAATCTTGGTATTGCTGCCATTGCGGCATTCCCAACTTTGCCTCTTCTTTGTTCAACAGTGAGATTAGGCTGTCTGATTCTAGCACTTCATGTAGTACAGGTTCAAACCTGGATACTAACACCTCCAGATTAGGCTCGGTAGGTTCTGAAGATTCTTTCGAATCTCCACTTGCCTCCTCGTCACCAAATAAACCTAGTACCAAAAAGACTAGCAACCATATTAGCCCTTCAGATTTTTTGAAAGTCTTGGTTGTTAACTTTCAAAGTGTAGACCCTAAGAAAGCCGAGCTAGCTGTCTGCATTGAGATTGAACAACCGGATGTTATCATTGGCACCGAAACGTGGCTCAATGATTCGGTGTGTAATAGTTCGTTCCTTCCCAGTGACTATACAGCGGTGAGGAAGGACCGTCCTATTAATCCAAGAACTGGAGTTGCTCATGGAGGTGTCATGATCGCATTTAAGGATAACCTGGTAGCCAGTCACAGGTGTGACCTCGATACAGAGAGCGAAATCGTTTGGCTCCAAGTAGACCTTATAGGCTCTAAACCACTCGTGATCGGTGCCTTTTACAGGCCACAGACCACAGGCGCTGCGTATCTTGACAAGCTGCGGGAATCTATCAACAAACTTGACATCCAGAAACATAGCAATATTTGGATCGGTGGAGATTTCAACCTCTCGGACATTAATTGGCCTGACCTATGCGTCATTGCAGGAGGTAAATTCTCTGGTCTTTGTCAGTCACTGATCGATATTGTTAATGATTTTGGACTTGAGCAGTTGGTATTGAAACCCACTAGACTTGAAAATATTCTTGATATTTTTATGACATCCAATCCCTCGCTTGTGGAAAAATGTACCTACATACCCGGCATGAGTGACCATGATGCCATTCCTGTGATCACCATCAACACCAGAGCCAAAAAGAACAAATGTAAACCACATAAAATTTTCCTTTATAAGAAAGCGGATGTTGAAGGTCTTCTGAAGGAGATCAAGGAGATGAGTAGTGATTTTGTGAAGAAAAACATCTGTGAGACCACTGAAAACCTCTGGGCTGAATTCAAGGAACGCGTTTTGCTGGCTGTCAACAACAACGTCCCTTCGAAGATGGTCTCTGGGAACAAACGTTCTCCGTGGATAAACCAGGCTCTCAAGAGGAAATACAAGCAGAAGCAACGTGCTTTCAACTCAATGAGGAAAAATCCTACCCCTGAAACGGAAGCTGCCTTCAAGGAAATTAGAAGCGAGATCAAGAAAGAAACTAGAAAAAGGAAAAGGAAATTCATACAAGACACTACGTTAGAATCATCAAAGCAATTTTATAGTTACATCAAATCCATGAAAACTGACAACAGTGGTATTCAGGCCTTGAGAGATGGACATCAGCTAGTGTCGGACAACAAAGGGAAGGCACAATTGCTCAACACCTGTTTCCATTCTGTCTTCACCGAGGAACCACCTGGTGTAGTACCGGAACCACCGTCCTTGGATCACGACATCCCAAGCATCCCTGAGATTGAGATTAAGGAGGAAGGTGTTCAGAAGCTACTAGAAGATCTCAACACCAACAAAGCAGCTGGAAATGATGGAATAACACCATGGATTCTTAAAACAACTGCCGAGGTCATAGCCCCTGCTCTCACCGTAATCTTCAGATCATCTTTAGAAACAGGGAAGCTTCCTAAGGACTGGCTCCAGGCCAACATCAGCCCGATCTTCAAGAAAGGAGACAAATCTCATCCCTTGAATTATAGACCGGTTAGCCTTACATCCATATGTTGCAAACTCATGGAACATATCATACATTCTACAGTCATGAATCATCTTGATCACCATAATCTCCTCTGCCAGGAACAACATGGATTCCGGAAACGTCATTCTTGTGAATCACAGCTTATTAACACCATGCATGATTTGACTTCCGCTGCTGATACCAACAAGCAAACAGACATGATTATCATGGATTTCGAAAAAGCTTTCGATAAAGTCCCACATCAACGCCTACTTAATAAGATCTTCAAGTATGGAATTACAGGAAAGCTTTACACCTGGATCAAGTCATTCCTGACAGAGAGAGAACAAAGAGTCATTGTCAACGGAGAGAGTTCAGACTGGATTAAAGTAACATCTGGTGTACCCCAGGGTACTGTGACAGGCCCACTCTGGTTTTTATCTATACGTCTTTTCGCTGACGACTGTGTCGTTTATCGTACCATAACAGGACTTCAAGATGCCAATAAGTTACAGGAAGATCTCAACAAACTCACTGAGTGGCAAAATCGCTGGATGATGAGATTTAATGAGAAGAAATGCTATGTCATGAGGATTTCCCAGGCCAGATCACCACATCAGTTTGAGTACTCACTTAACGGCCATCAACTTCAACACACTTCTTGTCACAGCTACCTTGGAGTGGACATCTCTAGTGATCTAAAGTGGAATCAACATATCTTTCGCGTTGCTGCAAAGGCCAACCGCACCCTTGGATTTGTTCGTAGAAACTTGAAACCATGTAGCAGGCGCATTAAGCGATTAGCGTACATAACTCTTATTAGACCTATTCTTGAGTATGGAGCCGCTATATGGGATCCATATACTCAAATTCTCATTGATAAGCTCGAATCTATTCAGAGGAGAGCTGTTAGGTTTATTATGAATGATTATGGCCGTTACAGCAGTGTGACAGATATGATGTCCAATCTTGACATTGAACCCTTGGTTAACCGTAGAAAAATTGCTAGGCTCACTAATTTCCACAAGGCACGGGTGGGTCTCCTTGCAATCCCGGTACAAAAACTACTTCGCCCGGTCACCCGGTTCTCACGCCGCTCTAACATCAACAGCTATATCCCATTACAAGCCAATAAAGACTGTTTCCTGAACTCATTTATACCACTTACGACAAGAGACTGGAACGCACTACCTCAACACATCACCAGCATCAACGACAGCAACCTCTTCAAGCAAGCAGTAACAGACCTCTACCTCAAATAATTTTCTTCAAAGCGCACCACCTAACCCTACCCGCATTACCCCTCCACCAAGGGGAGTTGGGTAGTACAACTACAAGACAAGACAAGACAATGGAGTTATTGATTTTCACTTTGCTCCTACTGGCTGGACCCTCACACCAATGGGTCATCAGCAGTAGTACTAGCACTATGTGTGTATTCACCCACAATATGGAACTAATGATGTGTATTCAACATAATGTATTACTTGATGTACATCTACAAGAACTTCATCGAATAAAGTTCCTTACCACCAGGATTCCGTATTATGGCAATGCTATACACAGTGTCATCGACCCTATATCTTCATGGCAGAAATCGCCATGGTAGGTTGAATCCACAGCCACGATTGGCCATTTGGTTCAGACCTTTGAAGCTCTTTGAGACGAATAATTAGTCGAGGACATGACTAAGGCTACTCACAATAGCCGGGTAATTGATCTTGGTTGTGCGTGAATAAGCTTGTATACCCCATTGAGGTCAATGGTCATCGACTTTTATACTGTCTAGTAGTGAGTGCAGCTGTTCTACACAATGTAGTCCATACAGGACCAACGCAATATAGAGTTCAATTTTGAGTTCAAAGCGCACGGCCAATTTTCAAAGCGCATTCTAGTGACCATCATATCTGTTCAACACGTATTTTCAAGTGTATGAGACCACATCTGGTTTCTTGAGAAAAATTCATTTACGGGAGATATTCATCATTTTCTAACCCAGTATCCGAAGATTTTCGTCTGATATCAAAATCGTGCATAGCAATTCACGTGTATCGATCCCGTGTATTAATTTTAGTGTCTCTGCTGCACGGTGTCGGTGTGTGCTACTTCTACTTTTCAAATAGACATTTTGGTTTCTGGAGATATTAACCCCAACCCTGGGCCCGATACATCAGCGCCCTCTGTGGCCGATTCTGGGTACAATACCAAGACTCAAATAACTTATGACATAAATAAACTTTTTGCACTTAATATACCTAGTTCACTACCAGATATGCTATTAAATCATATCAAATCGCTTGGCATTCAACCTTAACCACCCTCGCAAGTCACTAGATCCATTGTTACATCTACTCCTAGGCGCACGCATCGAGGAATAAAAGGAGGTCGGCGTAGAATGCGAAATGAACAAGACTCGGCGTCTACGAAAATTACTAAAAGGACTCCTAAAAACCCATGTGTAGCTTGTGAACCACAGCTAATCACCACAGCCACTCGTATTACTGATACAACATCAACTTGTATTGATCATATTCTCACTAACAATCCTGACAAGATGTGTCAATCTGGTACGATCAGTGTTGGTCTCCGCGATCATCTCCTAATATTTTGTACTCGAAAAGCTGTCAGAGGTCAGGTAGGTCAGCATAGAGTTATTAATATCAGGTCTACTAAGAATTACAGTAAAGACATCTTTTTGTCCAAACTGTCCTCCATAAATTGGTCTTCTGTGTACAAATGTACTAATGTTAACCATGCATGGGACCTGTTTAGTACCATACTTCTGAAAATTATTGATGATATTGCACCGATGAAACAAATCCGGTTGAAGTCACGAACAGAACCTTGGATGGATGATACAATTCTTGAAAGTATTCGGACAAGGGTTCAACTTCTTTATGATTTCAAGGAAGACCGCTCAAATGTGACCCGGCAGCACAAACGAGCCGTAAATTCCCTAAATTGTATTCCGAGTTATGGTGTAAAATGTGTACGAAGGTCGTATTCATCGGTCACTTAAGCTGGCGCGACATCTGACTTATTTTGATAGTCACAACACCAATCAATAATCCTATTATTGAAGTGGATAATAAGCTTCTACCTTAGATGGCTATAGAACTTTTAATAGCTCTGGTCTTTGTTTGCTTTTGCTAAATCCTTTTCAAGTGGTGGGTTATTTGTATAGGTATGCATAACCAACAATTAACAATGAAAGAACCTTCTTAAACCTCGTTGACTTGGGGATGATTTGAAATGACCGCCAATTATGACTGTTTGATATTTATTGCCAGCAATGTGGAAAAAGAGAAACACATAGAAACGAAAACAGCTATAATTTTGTTGAAGGAGCAAAGTTTAACTAACCATAACTCCGCTTCTGGATATCGTTTGAAGTCAAATGATATACCATTTTTAAGTTTATGATGTTTATTTTTAAACACGAAATAAAACAAAATTGACCGGGGAGGAATTTACGGCTCATTCGCCGTGGACGGTCACAAATGCTGATCTTTACAAACAGTACTGTAAAGTTAGAAACAAAATTCAAAGGGATATTAAAAGAGCAAAAGCTGAGTATTTTAGTAGTAAAATTGATGAGCATAAAAATAACCCCAAAAAACTTTGGCAGCAGTTGAAAGCCCTTGGCTATAGTACTAAAACTAAAGAGCAGTGCAAAGTTGTTTTGGAAATTGACGGTGAAACTTGTTTTGATTCTACTAAAGTTGCTGATCACATCAACACTTTTTATACCACTGTTGCTAGTAACCTTGTCAAAAAGCTTCCTCTCACTAAAAATGAATTCAGCACTGACTCGAAAAAAATTCCAGAAGTTTTATTCTGATAAAGGTATCACTGAATGTAGTTTTAAACTCTCTCCTGTTACCACTGATTTTTTCTGAATTGTGCAAATTTCATCCTAATAAAAGTACTGGATTGGACAACATTCCTGCTAAATTTCTAAGGGATGGGGCTTCTGTCCTGAAAGATCCTATTACTTCTATTATTAATTTGTCTATTTTAACCAATTCAGTTCCTGTTGAATTGAAGTGTACACGTGTCACCCCACTATTTAAAAAAGGTAGTAGATCAATGGTTGGTAACTATAGGCCCATCAGCATACTAAGTGTAATCTCAAAGATTCTTGAGAAGTCTGTGCACAATCAACTTTACCAGTATTTAACTGACCATCATCTTCTTTATTCCCATCAATCTGGTTTTAGAGGTATTTGCTCTACCGACACTTGCCTTATTCACCTCACTGACCTACAGAAAGCCTTTGTCACGGTCAACCACGATATTTTGTGCAATAAGCTCCGTGCAATGGGGATTGAATCAGTAGATTGGTTTAGGTCTTACCTAAGTGAGAGACAGCAGATAGTCTGTGTTAATAAATCCAACTCCAAACCTATGGCAATTACATGCGGTTTGCCCCAAGGCAGTGTCCCGGGCCACTTTTATTTCTCTGCTACGTCAACGACATGCCGATTAGTGTTGACTGTAAGCTTTTACTTTATGCAGACGATAGTGCATTGCTTATTGACGGCAAAGATCCAAAGGAAATTTCTTCCAAGCTCAGCAAGGAATTAGAGTCTTGTCAACAGTGGCTTATTGACAATAAGCTGTCTCTTCACTTGGGTAAGACCGAGGCCATTCTGTTTGGTTCACACAGGAAATTGAAGAAACAATGTGATTTTAATGTCATGTGCAATAATGAACCTATCCAATCTACCCAATCTGTTAAATATTTGGGTATCACATTAGATCAGTACTTATCAGGTGAATCAATTTCTAATATGGTTCTAAAAAAGGCTGGTGCAAGACTCAAATTTTTATTCAGACAAGCTCAGTTTCTTGATCAAAAAACTCGCAAAACTTTAGTGTCTGCTTTGATTCAGTACTATTTTGATTATTCTTGTTCTTCTTGGTTCTCTGGTCTTTCTAAAAAACTCCAAAATAAACTTCAAGTCGTGCAAAATAAAATTGTTAGGTTCATTCTTGGTCTGGACTCACGGACACATGTTGGCCAGACTGAACTTGATAGGCTTGAGTTTTTAAATACTGTTGATAGAGTTAAACAATTGAAGCTTAACCATGCTTTTAAAATTTTTAATAACATGTCTCCAGATTATCTGAGTGACCATTTTATAAAAGTAACTGAAAGACACCGGTATAATACCAGGGATAGCCACCTCAATTTTGTTGTTCCAAAGTTTCATGGGCAAATTGGTAGTACCACCTTCCAATACACTACAGTCAAGGCCTGGAACTGTCTCCCAAGCAATATTAAATCCATCAATGGCTATGCCAACTTCAAAAAAGAAGTAAAAGCTCATCTTGCTACAAAAGCAAGATCACAAGAAGGGGGTAGTTCTAGTACTTGACTGTTTCGTTCGTTTCCTTCTTTTGTCATTGATGTTGTCCCCTTTTAAAGGACCCCAATGGAAGTAAGCCTCCATGGCTTTTTGGGCTATCCTTGGTCTTATCAACGTGCTCTCTATAAATATGTGCTGTTTATATTCTTATTCTGTTTTTATAAAATGTATATAAGTATTTTCTATATGTGCTTTTTAAAATGTTAATTGATAAGACTAAATAAATATGAAATGAAATGAAATGAAATGAAATGAAATGATTAATTAATCACTATTTTTTTAATAATTTACCATAATTCCAAACATGTCAAACAATATGTCAAATTAAAGCTAATGAAATGCTTTATAAATTGGTCAGAGCACATTTTGCAGAATGCATTTTTGCACATGATTCCAAACATTCTATTCCATTTTTTTGCTGTACTTTTAAAATCCGCGCCTAATCAATAATGAGTCTTTCACTCCATTGTCAAAGTACTGTGCTCCCTATATTTTCTTGCATGAGAAATACAACTAAGCAAATTGAAAAACTATACAAGGAACCGATAACCCTCTTTTGCAACAGGGGCTGCTAAAAACATCTATATTGTAATTATTAGGTCGTCGGTTCCATGTACAGTTTTTAAGTTGCGTAGTTGTATTCTCATGCAAGAAAAAACATATAACTAGATACCAAAATCACCATCGCTACACAGAAATTATGTTCTACAAAGGATAGACATTTTACACAATAGAGTACAATACCAATCACCCGTAAACTGGTATAGATCAAAGTAAATCTTTGTACTCCATGCATTAGTATATCTTATGGAGCTTGTCTGGAGGATGATTTGAACTATTGTCTGTCCAATTAACTTAGACACCCAGTTTTTGTTACTTATTTGAAAAAATATCTACTTTCAAAGAAAGTCATGAAAGAAAGGTGTTAACATTTGCTGAGACCTAACGGGATTTTTGTGTTTCCAAAGCATTGAGCGAGAGTTTACCAGAAATTCTATTGAAATTGGAAGATTTTTCTCAACACTTTAAAAATAATCCGATAGAAGTTGGGTACCATTATTTTGGAAGGTCTCATTATACAGATTTGCAGGTATTGTGATTTTGGATAGTGAATGGATGAATAGTAAATTAATTATACTCCTCACCAAAAACATTTTATAAAAATGAAAAATATAATTCAGTTCGTAAAATGCAGACAGTGTTTCTAATTGGCATATTTATTCTTAGTGTATTAACTCAGTGATCCCAGCTGTCCCTCAACCAATTACAACAATTCGGTGTATTTGAATCTTGTTCTGTCCATGATTTTGGCTTAGCCCAATTCCAAGAAAATACAAATTGTATGCCCTATTAATGTTCTGATGTTATTGGTGAGGAGTATAATTCACAATACACTCCAGACGCATAGTAACTTGCCCTATCATTTGTTATAATGCACCAACTGAAATTATTGATTGGCTCCAAACAAAGGATTTGAACCGGTGTCCTTCACCGAAATCATGGCACAGTGCAGTCCATTCTATCAAATATTGTCATCAACTTATTTGATCGTAGTGTATTTGTTATGCGCGTGAGACGACCTCTCGCGGTAGATTGCAAACATGCTTTTGTTGATTGCATTTGAGTAGACCGCCATTATTGTGAATTAGTAAAAGGATCAAAGAAAAAAGGGTGGCATCACTGATCAATATGCATGATTACAATGTTCAAACACCCCTTACTGTAAATAGATTATCCCATCAAAAGTTTCAAGTCATTAGGAATATTCGGCTGGACCCAAATATCTTGCTGTATATCGGTCAAAATTGAATAAAAGTAGACAAGGAAGAACATTTTTTATTGTTTTACTAATAGTTTCTGTTAGGTCTGACCGTGTTTAGCAACTTCTCTTTCATGACTTTTTGCCAAAGTAAAAACCTTTCGAAATATATCCTAAAAACCGGGTGTCCTAATAACCGGGAGTCCGGGACTCCTGATACACTGATCCGAGTGCGAAATCCAATGACCAGCTGATATTTGTTCAATGTTTGATTAAACATTTTATTGTCATTATTTACGGGATGTGGTTTGAACGTTTGGATTAGACTGTCGAAACGCTTAAAACGCTCATTCCAGACCCTAACATAATTTTTAACATCCAGTGCTAACTGCTACTGTGATATTTAGAGAATAAAGGTATTGTTTTTAGCCACTGGAGTGCATCTATCGTATCATATAACACGGGCGACATCATTATTTTCTTAACGCCAAAAATAATGATGTCGCCCGTGTTATATGAGACGATAGATGCACGAGAGCGGCTAAAAAAAGTCCTTCTCATTCTTAAACACTTCAATTCAAAGCTATTGAAATAGAAATATCTTAAGTATATATTACAAATTTTGATCAAATTAAATCCTATATTTTACAAGGAACTACCTAGGGCTTGAACTCGATCAGTCCCGTTGTTGCTATTCGCCTCCGATTGGTTCAAATAGCGAGTACGCGTATCGCGTTGATGCACACGTGCTGGCCCGTGTGATATCGTGTCATATCACACGGGTAAGAACCAATAGGATTGCTGGAACGTTCTCAAGTGTTTAAGATGATACTTTTTATCAAAACAAGATGTGATTATCAGGGAAATTGTTTATTACTACAGCACAGTGTGGTGTGATACAACATCATCAAGGAATAGTGACCAACAATAAATGCACAAAAGCAGCAATCACCTAATAGTCAGTCGCTGAATAGTAATACTGTGGGATGTGCAGTGTCACTTGGGTCAAAGAAACAAGTCTGTCAAATCAAGAAACAAGAATTCCCACAAAAGGGAGGTGAAATAGACAAGGTGTGTGAGGAATTTTAACCTTTTGTGTTAGAGGGAGTAGTATCACTTGGTGATAATTAGAGAATAAAGGTATTGTTTTTAGCAAGAACAAAAGATCCGAGTGCGAAATCCAATGACCAGCTGATATTTGTTCAATGTTTGATTAAACATTTTATTGTCATTATTTACGGGATGGGGTTTGAACGTTTGGACAGTATTTATTGTGGGACATTAGACTGTCGAAACGCTTAAAACGCTCATTCCAGACCCTAACATAATTTTAAACATCCAGTGCTAACTGCTACTGTGATATTTAGAGAATAAAGGTATTGTTTTTAGCCACTGGAGTGCATCTATCGTCTCATATAACACGGGCGACATCATTATTTTCCCGCCTTGTTGTTTTACGATAAAAATAATAAAAATATCATTGAAGTATTACAAGTTTTAATCAAATTAAATTCTACATTTTACAAGGAATTACCTACGGCTTAAAATCGATCAGTCCCGTTGTTGCAGTGCGCCTCCCATTGGTTCAAAAAGCGGGTACGCGTATCGCGTCGATGCACACGCGCTGACCCGTGTGATATTACACGGGCATGACGGGTAAGAACCAATAAGATTGCAGGAACATTCTCAAGTGTTTAAGAATGGTAAGCCCATAAAGATTGTGCGAGACACGTGTTGTACACGCTTTATGATTCTGGAAGGAACTTCGCCCTTTAATGAGGATAGTTCAGCAGGTATTGCTCTGATCCTGGTATATGGAAATACTTAATGTACCTCTCCACAAAATTAAGGGCTGGGGTATAAGCGACCTTGAAGTACAGGTATCTGGAGAAGGGAAGCAACGAGTTACCCCAAATCACAGCGACAGGTAGTGGCTGGGCCGCCGAGTGCTAATATATAATTTGGAAGGTTCTTGTTTGTTTTCAATTTTGGGGCGTTTTTCCATTATTTTTGGCGATATTTCAAAAAAGCGACATGCCAAAGACAAATCTTTTTGCACATACTTTGTTATTGCTAATGCAACTCTTTTCTGCATACCTACGTTACAATTCGTTGTGGTGATTTAGTAATATTATAAATTTTGTGACTGCATTTTTGCGTTTTCGATGCGATTTTAGGCTTACCGTGATTTAACGTTGATATCTGGTCTTGCTCCTTTTATAATTTTACTTTGACCGTCGGCTTTTGTAAATAACAGAATGTAGATTGTCTCTGAATAAGTATCGTAGTCCTCTTGGTGGGTTTTTTCATGATATAATTAGTTTATATTTGCATGTAACAACCCAAAATCGACCTCTGAATTCGGGGTTGAATGCTGTTTCCGGAATACCTGTGGACTCAAACAAGTGCACGAGTGGCGACTATGGTTTTATACTTCCCGCATTCATGATTGCGTCTACGCTTAATAATATACTTCTTTGTATAGGTTGAGTGTAGCTGGTATACAAAAAAATTGGTTACATGTCAATGACCATTAACTTCAGGGATAGATCCTTTGCACGCCTTTCTATCATGCAGTATCTTTACCCACAAACATGTGCCCGTGTCATGTGCCAATATTGCGCAACGTTAAAGGTTGATATATATTTTTTGACATGGAGAAGACTGTGTGCTTCTATGGCCGAGTGGTCTAAGCATGGAGGTATATAAATAAATGGAGAATGATCGCCAGAATTCTAATCTCCTAAGTGGAGATTATCCCGTTACCTCTATTCAATGAGTCACCAAACTTGAATTGACCAGCCACTTCAGCCAAGCTATTGATCTCCACGATGGTTATGAGCCTCTACCATGGTTCATTGATTGTCACTCCCAAAATTTCCTCATAGGAATTGACCCTACATTGACCCGTACCGGAAGCCTTGTAAAAGAGACTGTATAATGACGTCAGCTAGTCAATCAGCTAGTTCAAAGTCACCAGTTTTGATAGCTTATAGTTTCAATGTATGATCGTGCGAAAACCCGAAGAAATTCGGATGTTCTGTTCTCAAGTTATGAAACTGTTTTCTACACTAGTTGTGCCGTAACTTGACAAATATACTTAGTTTTCATGTTCATATATCAAGCTTTTAAGGGGGTCTGAGG
Source organism: Amphiura filiformis (assembly GCF_039555335.1). Classification (NCBI taxonomy): domain Eukaryota; kingdom Metazoa; phylum Echinodermata; class Ophiuroidea; order Amphilepidida; family Amphiuridae; genus Amphiura; species Amphiura filiformis. Next base: position 2,964,298 of record NC_092647.1, on the reverse strand, counting down.
GAGTTCAAATATAGTGCAAATGAAAGCAAAACGTTTTTACCTTCCGATTGTGAAACAATTATGTTGGGCCAATTTGGGCCATTTGAGTTACGAGCGAGCAAAATTTACCGGAAGTAATTCGGAATTCAAGCAAAAGTGATGATCAGACAATCTTTTCTAGAGAGAAATTGATTTACGGAATGTATAGGCCCTATATACTTTGTTTAAACAGTTTCTCATAGTTTAGTGTATGATAATCGTGATTTTGGTTGAAGCTTCGGGTCAAATTGATTGAGTGCCATGACGGATATGTCATGTTATTAACTTTTTTTAAACTTTTAATTCTGTAGGCCTATTGTCATGAAATCGTATAGGCCGCCTAAATCATCATCATTAAACTTCTCATTGTATAATAAATAATTATCAGTATTTAGGCCTAAATGATTATTAATATTATTAGGAGGCTATCATTTTCTTTGGAGGAGGGGTTCCAAATATACGGGGGTCATAACTTTTGGAAAAAAAGTCATAATTCAATTGTTCATGACCAAAATGTAGGGAGTCACAAGATGACAACAGATAAGGTGTTTCTTTTTTCAAAAAGACTGATTTCTTGATGCAATTTAAGCACTCAATTTTTGGCGAAAATGAGATTTTGATATCAAAATTTTATGAAACATGAGCACTTAATTTCCAATAAGTATAAACTTCATTTTACCCCATTGAAATCAATGGCCAGTGAAACAGACTTCACAATGTAATCAGCTTAGCATAATCAATATAAACCTGAAATTGCCTATTCAACAATAATTGGTCATAACCAACGTAGTACAAAAGAGGCTTGGCTGGATCATTCTCCATTTATTTATATACCTCCATGGTCTAAGGCATTGTGGTTTCTTAGTTGCTGTTCTCAGTGTCGCTTGTTCGAACCCGAGCGTCTGTTTCTTTTTCTTATGCGCTGATTTATTTTTCCAGCGTAGGTCCTAGAAAAATAATTTATCATTTCTTTTTGTATTATTTATTTATTTATTTATTTATTTATTTATTTATTTATTTATTTATTTATATATATTTATATTATATTAGGCATATCACCTCAAAAATAATCGCTGCAGAAACACGTTATTTAATGTTCCTACATTATTGAGCTTTATTAAAGCATCAAAAATCAAAAAACAAAATTGAAATCGGTCAATGCATTGTGACGTAGTGTCAATTTAAAGATGCTCGTAGATGGAATGAAATCCTGCCACAAATGGCTGTAATGACAAAATTGGCACATTTTAAGATTTTGAAGGTATATTTGGACGCTTGCTTGAAAAAGCAGCGTTAATTTAAATATCACATGTTAAATGCCTATCTTTCCTGACTTCGTTACAGAAAACAAAATTAAAAAATCTATCATTGAATAATTATAATAAATTAACCAAATATACTATTTTAGCAATTTCGGCCAATCTGCAGACAAATTAAATCTCAAAAAATGACTAAGTTCAGCTAATTAATATGCAAAATTGATGCCAATAGAAAACCGTACATGATATAAAGGTGCGGTTTGTTTTGCACACATATGTATACAAAGTTCTTTCAATTGATAACAAAAAATACACAAAAAGTAATTAATTATGCAAATTAGGTAATTACAGCTAATTATGTACTTATGATATTATTATGCAAATTAGGCATGAGTAATTTTAGTTTTTTTTCAATATTTAATGAACGTCTGTTCATTCATCATAATTTTTTTAAGTATGATCCTGTTATGAGGTTGAATAAATGAACTGCAGTTAATTATTTAAAAACAATACAAAAAAATAAAAAAGTTTGACATTTTGACGGTGTCTGGAATATAATTTTCATTTTTACTGTAAACATGGTATATGTCACCATTACTCAAAGCCAAGTCCGAAAAGTAAAAATTAAAATTCAGTTGCAATGAGACTTTAAATTAACATTTTGTCATCTGGATTAACATGGGAGGATAATCGGTAAAAGCAACAGCTATTTTACTGTACCGCGTATACAAAAATAGTATGGCCTTGGACACACACAATGGCTTAGAGCTATTGTGGTTTGGAAAATTACTCCCTAAAAATATCATTGATTAATGTTTTGCTTCAACTAGTTTTAGGGAAGTGTTACATTCGTTGTCGACGGAATTAATTTACATGCCAAGAAAGATTAGTATTTCAGCTAAATGGTGGTAGTTCCTTTACTTCAATAGCCATATATTTACTGATTTATGAGCGATCTTCAAAAATCCATAAAAACAGGCAGTAGCTCTTAAACAAAACTATTTTTAATTTTTGAGGACCCGATGTTAGCCTCGGAAAGGCTTCACACACCATATATTAAAAATTTAAACAATTTGGATAAATGAAGCATATGAAGAAATTCATTTATCGACATGGATGTTTTCTAAAATTGGCCAAATTTGAAAATTGTTATGCTTGCATGCACAGTGTAGCAGAATTATTGTGCAGCCACTGTGACATACCTAATTATATATTTATTTAATGATATTTTGGGGCTCGAGAGAACGGACTAATTAATTAATTAATTAATTAATTAATTTATTTATTTATTTATTTATTTACTTGTTTTATTTATTTATTTATTTATTTATTTATTTATTTATTTATTTATTTATTTATTTATTTTATTTTATTTATTTATTTTATTTTATTTATTTATTTAATGACGTTTTGGGGCTCCAGAGAACGGACACATTTATTTATTTATTTATTTATTTATTTATTTATTTATTTATTTATTTATTTATTTATTTATTTTTCGATTGATTATTTGATGATTGAGTGAGCAGATTCATCGACTGCTACTTTAGTTGTGGGACTTCTATTAGAGTTTGAATGACATCGTACATTAGTATTGATTTTTCCGTGAAACATTATCAAGAATTAATATCACAGGTTTTATTGCAGATAGGAAGTTGGCTTAGTGATACTATCTGTTGATTCAGAACCGGAAGGTGCCGAGTTCGATTCCCACCTATGTCTATTTTTTTAAAGACTTGGAAAATTACTGCAGTAAGTTTATTTGGTGCGCGATCTCAGTTATTCATTTTCTGATGGCTGTGCCTCTTACAGGCACCCTCCCTCTGGAATCCAAACCACGGTTCGCTCATAACACCTCCCTTAACTTGACATCTGACTTGGTTTCTGGTCCTGTAACCATGGAGGTATATAAATAAATGGAGAATGATCGCCAGAATTCTAATCTCTTAAGTGGAGATTATCCCGTTACCTCTATTCAATGAGTCACCAAACTTGAATTGACCAGCCACTTCAGCCAAGCTATTGATCTCCACGATGGTTATGAGCCTCTACCATGGTTCATTGATTGTCACTCCCAAAATTTCCTCACAGGAATTGACCCTACATTGACTCGTACCGGAAGCCTTGTAAAAGAGACTGTAGAATGACGTCAGCAAGTCAATCAGATGTTCAAAGTCACCAGTTTTGATAGCTTATAGTTTCAATGTATGATCGTGCGAAAACCCGAAGAAATTCGGATGTTCTGTTCTCAAGTTATGAAACTGTTTTCTACACTAGTTGTGCCGTAACTTGACAAATATACTTAGTTTTCATGTTCATATATTAAGCTTTTAAGGGGTCTGAGGGAGTTCAAATATAGTGCAAATGAAAGCAAAACGTTTTTACCTTCCGATTGTGAAAAATTATGTTGGGCCAATTTGGGCCATTTGAGTTACGAGCGAGCAAAATTTAACGGAAGTACTTCGGAATTCAAGCAAAAGTGATGATCAGAGACAATCTTTTCTAGAGAGAAATTGATATAGGCCTACGGAATGTATAGGCCCTACATACTTTGTTCAAACAGTTTCTCATAGTTTAGTGTATGATAAACGTGATTTTGGTTGAAGCTTCGGGTCAAATTGATTGAGTGCCATGACGGATATGTCATGTTATTGTTTTTAAACTTTTAATTCTGTATTGTCATGAAATCGTATAGGCCGCCTAAATCATCATCATTAAACTTCTCATTTTATAATAAATAATTATCAGTATTTAGGCCTAAATGATTATATTAATATTATTAGGGGGCTATCATTGTCTTTGGAGGGAGGGGTTCCAAATATATGGGGGGGGGGGGGTCATAACTTTTTTTGGGGGAAAAAAGTCATAATTCAATTTTGCATGACCAAAATTTAGGGAGTCACAAGATGACAACAGATAAGGTGTTTCTTTTTTCAAAAAGACTGATTTCTTGATGCAATTTAACTGAGACTAGTATACTTAAACCTAGGTATAGGCCTACTAGTCTCAGAATTTAAGCACTCAATTTTTGGCGAAAATGAGATTTTGATATCAAAATTTTATGAAACATGAGCACTTTCCAATAAGTATAAACTTCATTTTACCCTGATATCAATGGCCAGTGAAACAGACTTCACAATGTAATCAGCTTAGCATAATCAATATAAACCTGAAATTGCCTATTCAACAATAATTGGTCATAACCAACGTAGTACAAAAGAGGCTTGGCTGGATCATTCTCCATTTATTTATATACCTCCATGCTGTAACCATAGGAGTTAAACATGAATTGCCTGTCAAAGGAGTGTCCATGTTGTTAAGAAATGGTTTGGCAGGGGGAAAATTTTCCTGACCCAATAGTCACAGATAAGCCCTGTTTGCAGGATGATAATGAGGAAAAGGAGATATTTCCTGCATGTGAAGTGACACGGGCAATGAATAAGAGGGCTTCTGTAGAAACAATTGAGTACAACAAAATTGATGACTTAGGCTACAATTTGGAAGACACATTTGTGTCAAAGTTGAATGAGAAAGAAGATAAATTTCCTTTTCCAGGGGATAAAAAGACCCCTAACAATGAGACAGCCTCTGAACATGAACAAATTGGGGAAACCATAAAAGACCCTTTAAGGGGGTACTACACCCCTGGCCAATTTTGTGCCTATTTTTGCATTTTTCTCAAAAATTATACCACATTGGTGACAAGTAAGCATTACTCGTTGACTGCCGATAAAACGCCCAATAAAGACTTAGTCACCGGACCGCGCCGGCCAGTTAAAGTACATGCCCTATCACACCACTCCACACCATACATAAATTCTCCCAGTCACATTTCCCAAATATGAAATTAAAAAAAGTCAAATTTTAATTTACTTCTTTTAAAGTTTGGCAGAGGCGGGGTTCGAACTCACGGCGCAACGCTTAGTACTCTATGAGCCTAGCGCCTTAGACCACTAGGCCACTTGTCTTCTTGTTATTCAGCTGAAACTTATTTAAAAATATAATCGCAACTTCAACATAGGCCTACCACGTGACAAGCAAAGGCAGAAAACGTATTATATTTTGGAATTTTATCTGCTTAAAACATTAATGTGTATTATAATAGAGCTAAAATTATTTATATTGTTGAATTCTCAAGCGCATAGAGACAATTAATACGAGCGTCCTATGATACATACACAATACATAAAATCGATTTTGATCTTCGGCATTACTCGGTGACCTCCGATAAAACGCCCAATAACGCCGGTCAGTTAAAAAATGCTTAAGTACATGCCCTATTGAGATAAGCAATCCTTTTGTGATATGTCCATTCATCCATATAATAATAGCAATCAGATTTTTGGATGGATGTTTTACACAGTGATTGGAGAAGAAGCTATGTAAATAATCAAAAGTACATGTCTACAAATTGACAAGGACAACTCCTGTTGTCAAAATTGTTTTCACCTATTGCTCAGTATGTTAATTAATCCGATTAATTACGTAATTTCGCCAGCGTATGATATATCAGTACTAATATGTAGGCCCAAGGAGGTTAGATATAGAAAGAAGAGGAAATAGATTACGTATCGCATATTGGTCCTTTGTGCCTATTAGAGTTTCCGCCAAGGGGAGGAAGAAAAAAAAGGAAGGGGGGAAGGAGAGAGAGGGAGAGGGAGACCGATGGAGTCACATGGCTCTAAATTACATAGGCGTAGATCGGGGGGGGATAAATGCCACAATATTTTGCCAGGGGATGGTCAATATAATCACCCCCAATATTGACGCCTGTGTATTGGTTTGTGTCGAAATTAACCTCATATTTGGCCATTTTATAGCCACAGAATGCCATTTTTAGCGCTTTGCGCGAATTTATTCCACTTTTGTCCCATATTTCACCAGTTTAGTTTCAATAGGCCTATATGCTAAAATTTTCGCACGCATTTGTACCATAAGGTTCACTGTACTGGGTACTTTAAAAAATCCTAACCTAACCTAAAACATAACTTTAACCCTTAGATTGGAGCTCTACTAGAAGTAAAAATATAGATAGTGAACGAATTTAGTATTTCTATATCTATGTGAGAATGATACAATAGAGGCCCTGCATGAAATTATTGATTGGCTCCAAACAAAGGTTTTCAACCGGTGTCCTTCACCGTAGTTATGGCGGAGTGCAGTCCATTCAATCAAATGTTGTCATCAACCTATTTGATCGTAGTGCAGGATTATGTGTGTGAGACGAACTGTCACGGTAGATTGCAATCATGCTTTTGTTGAATGCATTTGAGTAGTCCGCCATATTTACGGGATGATACGTCGCATGCAAGGCCTCTATATGACATGATGAACATAGTCTTTGATGCATCAGTTTTAAAATAGACTAGGCGGTTACCCATATTTGGCGGTTCTCGGCTGGGCGCGATTACCAGGCTGATGGTGACATGCCCATATGACAATTTTTACTAATTTGACCTCAGATGACCCCAGGGTGACATTGGATGACCCCAAAATGACCTAAACTTATAACTCTAAATGTTGACTGTACCTACCAAGTTTCATGCCCATATATGAGCTTTTACTAATTTGACCTCAGATGACCCGTGGTGACCTTGGATGACCCAAAATGACCTTCAAAAAATGCTGCTTTAAATGTTGACTGTACCTACCAAGTTTCATGCCCATACGACACTTTTTAGTAATTTGACCTTAGATGACCCCTGGGAGGGGACCCCGTGGTCGGATGACTTAACGAACATAGACATCTTCTTGCCAGGACAGAACTACACCCACCCACCGAGTTTGAGTCCCGTACGACCTAGTTTCATGCCCATATGACAGTTTTTAGTCATTTGACCTCAAATGACCCCTGGGAGGGGGCCCCTGGGTCGGATGACTTAACGAACATAAACATCTTCTTGCCAGGACAGAACGTCACCCACCCACCGAGTTTGAGTCCCGTACGACCTAGTTTCATGCCCATATGACAGTTTTAGTCATTTGACCTCAAATGACCCCTGGGAGGGGCCCCGGGGTCGGATGACTTAACGCACATAAACTTCTTCTTGCCAGGACAGAGCTACACCCACCCACCGAGTTTGAGCCCCGTACGACCTACGACGGCCTCACATTAGCAGTCACAGACAAAACCTAAATCTACAGAATATATCCATTACTCGTCGATACTCGAAAGAGCTCAAAATAAACTAGATATATTGCATCCTTAGTAAGGCTGCGAAGTCTAGCCGTGACCTTGAAATGACATCTGATGACCTTGAAATGACCTTCACCACATTTTGCATCATATCCACATAACATATACTAATTTTCATTCAAATTGAATAAACTTTGGAATTTGACCCTTTTGACCTTTAGTTGACTTCTGGTGACCTTGAAATGACCTCCAATATATTTTGAATCATATCAAGATCACATATACTAATTTTCATCTAAATTGGACAAACATTAGAATTTGACCCCTTTTGACCTTTCGTTGACCTCTGGTGACCTTGAAATGACCTCCAATATATTTTGAATCATATCAAGATCACATATACTAATTTTCATTTAAATTGGACAAACTTTAGAATTTTACCCTTTTGACCCCAAAACAGACCCCTCCTCCATGTTTAAGCCAAATCTGATTACAATCGTACATGAACATAATGCTAGAGCCCTTTTGGCATTATTCTGATGATCACAGCACGTAATATGCAGAAAATATTGAATTTTAAAGTGATTTTCAGTAATCAACCATTTTTGTCCCCTGTTTGACCTTGAACTCAAAATCTGTGAGGACCCCATAGACACCAACTAATGTCAATGCATATGTGTCAGTCGCATCTCTGTACCATAGAATCTGTAGGAAAAGAAGCATTTTGAAGGTATTTGGTTATGTGCCGGAAATACCCCTCAATGACCTTTTGACCCCAAATCTGTGAGGACCCCATAGGCCCCGGCTATAGCCAAGGTCAATGTATAAATCTCATTACTGTACCATGTAATCTGTAGGAGAAGAAGCATTTTTGGTAAAAATCACATTTTTAGCAAAATTACTCATGCATGACGTTTGACCCCAAATGGGTCATGTCAAATGTAAAGGCTGGGGTAGTGGAGCTTGTGCCCAAGTTTGGTCATAATATGTCAAATAATAAAGGAGCTAGAGCAAACTATGTTAAATGTTGACAGAAGAAGAAGAAGAAGAAGAAGAAGAAGAAGAAGAAGAAACTAGATATATTGCATCCTTAGTAAGGCTGCGAAGTCTAGCCGTGACCTTGAAATGACCTCTGATGACCTGGAAATGACCTTCACCACATATTTTGCATCATATCCACATAACGTATACTAATTTCCATTCAAATTGAACAAACTTTGCAATTTGACCCTTTTGACCTTTGGTTGACCTCTGGTGACCTTGAAATGACATCCATTATATTTTGAATCATATCAAGATCACATACGCTAATTTTCATTTAACTTGGACAAACTTTAGAACTTGACCCCTTTTGACCTTTGGTTGACCTCTGCTGACCTTGACATGACCTCCAATATATTTTGAATCATATCAAGATCACATATACTAATTTTCATTTCAATCGGACAAACTTTAGAATTTTACCCTTTTGACCCCAAAACAGACCCTCCTCCATGTTTAAGCCAAATCTGATTACAATCGTATATGAACATAATGCTAGAGCCCTTTTGGCATTATTCGGATGATCACAGCACGTAATATGCAGACAATATTGAATTTTAAAGTGATTTTCAGTGAGCAACCATTTTTGTCCCCTGTATGACCTTGAACTCAAAATCTGTGAGGACCCCATAGACACCAACTAATGTCAATGCATATGTGTCAGTCGCATCTCTGTACCATAGAATCTGTAGGAAAAGAAGCATTTTGAAGGTATTTGGTTATGTGCCGGAATTACCACCTTAATGACCTTTGACCCCAAATCTGTGAGGACCCCATAGGCACCGGCTATAGCCAAGGTCAATGTATAAATCTCATTACTGTACCATGTAATCTGTAGGAGAAGAAGCATTTTTGGTAAAAATCAAATTTTTAGCCAAAATTACTCATGCATGACGTTTGACCCCAAAGGGGTCTGGTCAAATGTAAAGGCTGGGGTAGTGGAGCTTGTGCCCAAGTTTGGTCATAATCGGTCAAATAATAAAGGAGCTAGAGCAAATTATGTTAAATGTTGACAGAAAGAAGAAGAAGAACTAGATATATTGCATCCTTAGTAAGGCTGCGAAGTCTAGCCGTGACCTTGAAATGACATCTGATGACCTTGAAATGACCTTCACCACATTTTGCATCATATCCACATAACATATACTAATTTTCATTCAAATTGAATAAACTTTGTAATTTGACCCCTTTTGACCTTTAGTTGACCTCTGGTGACCTTGAAATGACCTCCAATATATTTTGAATCATATCAAGATCACATATACTAATTTTCATCTAAATTGGACAAATATTAGAATTTGACCCTTTTCACCTTTCGTTGACCTCTGGTGACCTTGAAATGACCTCCAATATATTTTGAATCATATCCAGATCACATATACTAATTTTCATTTAAATTGGACAAACTTTAGAATTTTACCCTTTTGACCCCAAAACAGACCCCTCCTCCATGTTTAAGCCAAATCTGATTACAATCGTATATGAACATAATGCTAGAGCCCTTTTGGCATTATTCTGATGATCACAGCACGTAATATGCAGAAAATATTGAATTTTAAAGTGATTTTCAGTAATCAACCATTTTTGTCCCCTGTTTGACCTTGAACTCAAAATCTGTGAGGACCCCATAGACACCAACTAATGTCAATGCATATGTGTCAGTCGCATCTCTGTACCATAGAATCTGTAGGAAAAGAAGCATTTTGAAGGTATTTGGTTATGTGCCGGAAATACCCCCTTAATGACCTTTGACCCCAAATCTGTGAGGACCCCATAGGCCCCGGCTATAGCCAAGGTAAATGTCCAAATCTCGATACTCTACCATGTAATCTGTAGGAGAAGAAGCATTTTTCGTAAAAATCACATTTTTAGCCAAAATTACTCATGCGTGACGTTTGACCCCAAATGGGTCATGTCATATGTAAAGGCTGGGGTAGTTGAGCTTGTGCGCAAGTTTGGTCATAATCGGTCAAATAATGAAGGAGCTATAGCAAATTATATCAAATGTTGACAGAAAGAAGAAGAAGAACTAGATATATTGCATCCTTAGTAAGGCTGCGAAGTCTAGCCGTGACCTTGAAATGACATCTGATGACCTTGAAATGACCTTCACCACATTTTGCATCATATCCACATAACATATACTAATTTTCATTCAAATTGAATAAACTTTGTAATTTGACCCCTTTCGACCTATAGTTGACCTCTGGTGACCTTGAAATGACCTCCAATATATTTTGAATCATATCAAGATCACATATACTAATTTTCATCTAAATTGGACAAATATTAGAATTTGACCCCTTTGACCTTTCGTTGACCTCTGGTGACCTTGAAATGACCTCCAATATATTTTGAATCATATCAAGATCACATATACTAATTTTCATTTAAATTGGACAAACTTTAGAATTTTACCTTTTGACCCCAAAACAGACCCCTCCTTAATGTTTAAGCCAAATCTGATTACAATCGTATATGAACATAATGCTAGAGCCCTTTTGGCATTATTCTGATGATCACAGCACGTAATATGCAGAAAATATTGAATTTTAAAGTGATTTTCAGTAATCAACCATTTTTGTCCCCTGTTTGACCTTGAACTCAAAATCTGTGAGGACCCCATAGACACCAACTAATGTCAATGCATATGTGTCAGTCGCATCTCTGTACCATAGAATCTGTAGGAAAAGAAGCATTTTGAAGGTATTTGGTTATGTGCCGGAAATACCCCTTAATGACCTTTGACCCCAAATCTGTGAGGACCCCATAGGCCCCGGCTATAGCCAAGGTCAATGTATAAATCTCATTACTGTACCATGTAATCTGTAGGAGAAGAAGCATTTTTGGTAAAAATCACATTTTTAGCCAAAATTACTCATGCATGACGTTTGACCCCAAATGTGTCCTGTCAAATGTAAAGGCTGGGGTAATGGAGCTTGTGCCCAAGTTTGGTCATAATCGGTCAAATAATAAAGGAGCTAGAGCAAATTATGTTAAATGTTGACAGAAAGAAGAAGAAGAAGAAGAAGAAGAAGAACTAGATATATTGCATCCTTAGTAAGGCTGCGAAGTCTAGCCGTGACCTTGAAATGACCTCTGATGACCTGGAAATGACCTTCACCACATATTTTGCATCATATCCACATAACGTATACTAATTTCCATGCAAATTGAACAAACTTTGCAATTTGACCCCTTTGACCTTTGGTTGACCTCTGGTGACCTTGAAATGACATCCATTATATTTTGAAACATATCAAGATCACATACACTAATTTTCATTTAAATTGGACAAACTTTAGAACTTGACCCCTTTTGACTTTTGGTTGACCTCTGCTGACCTTGACATGACCTCCAATATATTTTGAATCATATCAAGATCACATATACTAAATTTCATTTCAATCGGACAAACTTTAGAATTTTACCCCTTTTGACCCCAAAACAGACCCTCCTCCATGTTTAAGCCAAATCTGATTACAGTCGTATATGAACATAATGCTAGAGCCCTTTTGGCATTATTCGGATGATCACAGCACGTAAAATGCAGAAAATATTGAATTTTAAAGTGATTTTCAGTAATCAACCATTTTTGTCCCCTGTATGACCTTGAACTCAAAATCTGTGAGGACCCCATAGACACCAACTAATGTCAATGCATATGTGTCAGTCGCATCTCTGTACCATAGAATCTGTAGTAAAAGAAGCATTTTGAAGGTATTTGGTTATGTGCCGGAAATACCACCTTAATGACCTTTGACCCCAAATCTGTGAGGACCCCATAGGCCCCGGCTATAGCCAAGGTCAATGTATAAATCTCATTACTGTACCATGTAATCTGTAGGAGAAGAAGCATTTTTGGTAAAAATCACATTTTTAGCCAAAATTACTCATGCATGACGTTTGACCCCAAATGGGTCATGTCAAATGTAAAGGCTGGGGTAGTGGAGCTTGTGCCCAAGTTTGGTCATAATCGGTCAAATAATAAAGGAGCTAGAGCAAATTATGTTAAATGTTGACAGAAAGAAGAAGAAGAAGAAGAAGAAGAAGAAAGAAACTACTGGGAAACAGGAGTCTAGCCGCCGCTCGGCTAGACTAAGAAGAAGAAGAAGAAGAAGAAGAAGAAGAAGAAGAAAGAAACTACTGGGAAACAGAAGTCTAGCCGCCGCTCGGCTAGACTAACTAGATATATTGCATCCTTAGTAAGGCTGCGAAGTCTAGCCGTGACCTTGAAATGACCTCTGATTACCTGGAAATGACCTTCACCACATATTTTGCATCATATCCACATAACGTATACTAATTTCCATGCAAATTGAACAAACTTTGCAATTTGACCCCTTTTGACCTTTGGTTGACCTCTGGTGACCTTGAAATGACATCCATTATATTTTGAATCATATCAAGATCACATACACTAATTTTCATTTAACTTGGACAAACTTTAGAACTTGACCCCTTTTGACCTTTGGTTGACCTCTGCTGACCTTGACATGACCTCCAATATATTTTGAATCATATCAAGATCACATATACTAATTTTCATTTCAATCGGACAAACTTTAGAATTTTACCCCTTTTGACCCCAAAACAGACCCCTCCTCCATGTTTAAGCCAAATCTGATTACAATCGTATATGAACATAATGCTAGAGCCCTTTTGGCATTATTCGGATGATCACAGCACGTAATATGCAGACAATATTGAATTTTAAAGTGATTTTCAGTGATCAACCATTTTTGTCCCCTGTATGACCTTGAACTCAAAATCGGTGAGGACCCCATAGACACCAACTAATGTCAATGCATATGTGTCAGTCGCATCTCTGTACCATAGAATCTGTAGGAAAAGAAGCATTTTGAAGGTATTTGGTTATGTGCCGGAATTACCACCTTAATGACCTTTGACCCCAAATCTGTGAGGACCCCATAGGCACCGGCTATAGCCAAGTTCAATGTATAAATCTCATTACTGTACCATGTAATCTGTAGGAGAAGAAGCATTTTTGGTAAAAATCACATTTTTAGCCAAAATTACTCATGCATGACGTTTGACCCCAAAGGGGTCTGGTCAAATGTAAAGGCTGGGGTAGTGGAGCTTGTGCCCAAGTTTGGTCATAATCGGTCAAATAATAAAGGAGCTAGAGCAAATTATGTTAAATGTTGACAGAAAGAAGAAGAAGAAGAAGAAGAAGAAGAACTAGATCTGGTTACAGATCTGGACCTAGCCGGGGCCGGAAATGCCAGTCTTAACTTAAAGTTTGACCTTTGACCGGCTATTACGGACATCTCACACCATTAATGGTGCTTCACTGTAGCATGTAGGGGCTTTATCCGTCTTCCATAGGCATAGATACATGCAGCTACTGTTCCGTAATTTTAAACATTTTTTTGCAAATTTGACGTTTTGACCTCCTTAATGACCTTTGACCCCAATATAAAAAAAACCTCATATACACCGCGAAAATGCATTGTTACAGTTTAAATTTAAAAAATCTACTATGCTTAGTTATGGAGATAAAAATTCTTGAAGTTATTTAGCTTAAAACCGGAAATGACGTCTAAATGACCTTTGACAAAAAAAATAAAAATACCGTGCATACATTGGGTAACACTAATGCATATATGAAGTTTATGTCACTCTGGTCTGTTTACATTTTGAGATAAATTTTTTTTGAACATTTTTGATAATTTTTGGTTTTTGACCGGAAGTAACCCCTTAATGACCTTTGACCCCAGAACTGTAGGCATCCTAAAGACCCTGGCTAGTAGCGATGCATGTGTGCTAATGGCGACTCTCTGCTATATAATTTGTAAAGACAGTGATTTTTTTTTTTTTTTTTACAAATTTTTCAGACTTTTACCGGAAATGACCCCTTAATGACCTTTGATCTCAATTTTTTTTAATAAGTTTTAAGCACTGCCACATGTTGATTCATATGCATGAGTCACATGATCATTGCATGTAATTTGTGGAAAGAGAAGCATTTTTTTTTTTTTTTTCATTTTTGACAATAAGGTCAAGGTCAAAGGTCACAGTCAGGTTAAAGTCAAATGTAAGGTTTGGCCTAGTCCAGTGGTCATTTGGCTCAAGTATGGTTGAAATCTGTCAAAGCATAAGAGAGCTAGGGCGAAACGTGGCAAGTCACGCAAAATGTCACGCTTTGTTGCCAGAAGAAGAAAGAAAGATCCGATAGCATCACAAGACCTAGCCGGTGTCCCGGCTAGGTAACTAGATATATTGCATCCTTAGTAAGGCTGCGAAGTCTAGCCGTGACCTTGAAATGACATCTGATGACCTTGAAATGACCTTCACCACATTTTGCATCATATCCACATAACATATACTAATTTTCATTCAAATTGAATAAACTTTGTAATTTGACCCCTTTTGACCTTTAGTTGACCTCTGGTGACCTTGAAATGACCTCCAATATATTTTGAATCATATCAAGATCACATATACTAATTTTCATCATAATTGGACAAATGTTAGAATTTGACCCCTTTTGACCTTTCGTTGACCTCTGGTGACCTTGAAATGACCTCCAATATATTTTGAATCATATCAAGATCACATATACTAATTTTCATTTAAATTGGACAAACTTTAGAATTTTACCCCTTTTGACCCCAAAACAGACCCCTCCTCCATGTTTAAGCCAAATCTGATTACAATCGTACATGAACATAATGCTAGAGCCCTTTTGGCATTAATCTGATGATCACAGCACGTAATATGCAGAAAATATTGAATTTTAAAGTGATTTTCAGTAATCAACCATTTTTGTCCCCTGTTTGACCTTGAACTCAAAATCTGTGAGGACCCCATAGACACCAACTAATGTCAATGCATATGTGTCAGTCGCATCTCTGTACCATAGAATCTGTAGGAAAAGAAGCATTTTGAAGGTATTTGGTTATGTGCCGGAAATACCCCCTTAATGACCTTTGACCCCAAATTTGTGAGGACCCCATAGGCCCCGACTATAGCCAAGGTAAATGTCCAAATCCCGATACTCTACCATGTAATCTGTAGGAGAAGAAGCATTTTTGGTAAAAATCACATTTTTAGCCAAAATTACTCATGCGTGACGTTTGACCCCAAATGGGTCATGTCAAATGTAGAGGCTGGGGTAGTGGAGCTTGTGCCCAAGTTTGGTCATAATCGGTCAAATAATAAAGGAGCTAGAGCAAATTATGTTAAATGTTGACAGAAGAAGAAGAAGAAGAAGAAGAAGAAGAAGAAGAAGAAGAAGAAGAAGAAGAAGAAGAAGAAGAAGAAGAAGAAGAAGAAGAAGAAGAAGAAGAAGAAGAAGAAGAAGAAGAAGAAGAAGAAGAAGAAGAAGAAGAAGAAGAAGAAGAAGAAGAAGAAGAAGAAGAAGAAGAAGAAGAAGAAGAAGAAGAAGAAGAAGAAGAAGAAGAAGAAGAAGAAAGAAACTACTGAAACAGGAGTCTAGCCGCCGCTCGGCTAGACTAAGAAGAAGAAGAAGAAGAAGAAGAAGAAGAAGAAGAGAAGAAGAAGAAAGAAAGAAAGCGCCCAGAAACAGGAGTCTAGCCGCCGCTCGGCTAGACTAAGAAGAAGAAGAAGAAGAAAGAAACTACTGGGATTCAAGAGTCTAGCCGCCGCTCGGCTAGACTAAGAAGAAGAAGAAGAAGAAAGAAACTACTGGGAAACAGGAGTCTAGCCGCCGCTCGGCTAGACTAAGAAATCGCCCAGAAACAGGAGTCTAGCCGCCGCTCGGCTAGACTAATAACTTAGAAAATTTTCTTGATGTCCTTTAACATGTTTTCATAGTTAACCATCGTTAGCCATGGATATCTATCATGAGAACTGACCGGTGACTAAGTCCGATTTATTGGGACGTTTATCGGCAGTCAACGAGTAATGATATGTATATTATAGGGGCAAGGACTACAACTACTGTACTGAAAATTCAGCAACTCAAAGCAAGAAGTTATTAATTTATTGATCAAATATTTGGTTTCCCCTCATTTTTAACTGTAACTCCACAACTGTTGTCTGTGCTGAAATACAATTTCCAGTGCAGTAGTTGTAGTTCTTGCCCCTATATTATACATATCTTACTTGTCCACAATGCGCTATAATATTTTGAGAAAAATGCAAAAATAGGCACAAAATTGGGCAGGGGCGTAGTACCCCCTTAAGTCATGACAAGCTAATTCTGGAACGACAAAATGGCCCAGAAATCAAAGAAATCAATCAACTGATCAAAGGACATTGACCCTAGAAGAAGCAACATTTCTGTCTGTTTTTACAAACAAGATGATGTGCTAATGAAAAAATGGCGCCCGCCTGATGCACCTGCCGATGAAGAGTGGAAGGTAGTACACCAAATTGTGGTACCAAAAGTATACCACACTGAAGTAATTAACATAGCACATGATAGTCCCATGGCAGGGCATTTGGGTGTAAAGAAAACTCATGAAAAAATTCTGAGACATTTCTGGTGGCCCACTCTCAGGAAAGTTAGATGTTTCTGAATATTGCAACAAATGTCAGTTATGATGTCACACATGCCAAGTAGTAGGGAAGCCAAATCAGAAAATACCTCCTGCTCCATTGAAGCCAATTCCAGCCTTTGATAAACCATTTAGTAGGGTTATTATTGATTTTGTAGGCTCCCTACCAAAGACTAAGTGAGGTAATCAATACCTTCTGACAATTATGTGGGGGTCAACACGCTTTCCTGAAGCCATACCCTTGAGACATATTAAAGCAGTGACGATAGTGAAAACTTCTTCACATTTGTGGGGTTCCCCATCCAAGTCCATACAGTCGGATCAAGGATCAAACTTTACTTCTGGAGTATTTCAGCAGGTCATGTATCAATTAGGTATAGAGCAGTATACCTCAAGTCCTTACCATCCAGAATCACAAGGTGCACTAGAAAGCTAGGTTCCACCAAACTTATCGGACATACTGTTTGGAATTTCAGAGGGACTGGGATGAGTATTCTTGTTGTTGTTTGCTGCTAGGGAAGCTATTCAGGAAACTTAAGGATTTAGTCCTTTTGAGTTAGTGTTTGGACACACAGTACGCGGACCCTTAGAGTTGTTGAAAGAAAAGTGCCCGGGGAAAAGTGGCTCAATGAGAAATCAGATATCAATTTGTGGGATTATGTCTCCAATTTTAAGCATAGGCTTAACAGAGCAACTGATATCGCCAAGGAAAACTTGAAATGATATGATAAACATGCCAAAGAAAGAGTTTTCAAACCAGATGACAAAGTTCTAGTACTGTTTCCAATTCCAGGACACCCATTACTAGCCAGATATCATGGCCCATGTGATGTAGAGTCAAAAGTGGGCGAAGTAGATCATATCCCTGATTTAGGGATTCAATCATGTTTCACCGTTGTTCATCACCGTTTAACAACGATGCGGCCGCGTCGTCTGCGTGGTTTACTTCGCGAGGGCAGCTTTAGCTGCCCGGACGCGAGTCATTACTCGTTGATGGTCGATAGACGTCCCAATAATTCGGACTTAGTCACCGGTCAGTTCTACAGCATAGATATCCATGGCTAACCATGGCTAACTATGGAAACATGTTAAAGGACATCAAGAAAATTTTCTAAGTTATTTATTTCGCTCTTTCGTGTATCGACGAGTAATGGATATATGAAATTGAAATTAAAGTAAAATTTTTAATTTACTTCTTTTAAAGTTTGGCAGAGGCGGCGGGGTTCGAACTCACGGCGCATGGCTTATACTCTATGAGCCTAGCACCTTAGACCACTCGGCCACTTGTCTTGTTGTTATTCATTTGAAACTTATTTAAAAATATAATCGCAACTTCAACATAGGCCTACCACGTGACAAGCAAAAACAGAAAACGTATTATATTTTGGAATTTTATCATTAATGTGTATTATAATAGAGCTACCATTATTTATATTGTTGAATTCTCAAGCGCATCATTTCGATTTGGGTTTGGATTCCTAAAGCCCGATACTGACTCCACCTGTACATTTTAATTTCATCGCGGGATGCTGAGATGTTTGAAAAGCATCGCAGCATCGCATACCGCTGCGAAGTGGAGTCAGGATCGGGCTTAATTCGAACCACCAGCATCCATGGTTCGATGTAGAGAGTCTTTCCTATTCAGAGGAAATATTGCAATTACACACCTTATTGCCTTTTAACAATAACCAAAGCACCAATCTTTAATCCTATTGTTGAAGAGGATAATAAGCTTATACTTATGTATAGCATTCGTAAAAAAGCTTAAGTCTTTGTTTGCTTTGGTTAAATCCTGTTCAAGTGGTGGGTTAACCAACAATTAACAATGAGAGGACATTCCTGAACCTCGTTCAGTTGGCGATGATTTGAAGTGACCGCCAATTATGACCATTTGATATTTAATACCAGCAATGTGGAAAAAAAAGAAATAATGTAGTGCCAAAATAATGTACCCTTTTACGGAAGGAGCAAAGTTTAACAAGTTACAACTCCGCTTCTGCAGTACGAATGTCAGCGGCGAATGTCAGGTTATTATTTCCCAGTCTTGAAAAAAAATTGCAGAGGTGGGAATCGATCTCGGTACCTCCCGGTTAAAAAGCACTGTGCCAAAACCACTAAGCCAACTAAATATCTGTCGTGAGATGCTTGACATTAATCTTTGATATTGCTGAATGGAACAAATCGCGGAATTAAATCAGTAATAAAAGAAGTAGATTCTTATTTAGCGGCCAAATTGGATAAAAGGGGAAATATTTGTCCCTGCTCTAAAGAAAATATAGGTTAGAAAATTATCAAATAAATTTAAATTAAAATTGAGATTTTATATTTATTTCACAAGGCGGCATTATCACAGACAAACACTGTATACGCTAAAAACTCGACCCTCATTACTAGATGATGGCATAGCTCAGTGTTAGAGCATCAGACTGGTAATGTCAATATCTTTGGTTCGAATCCGCCTGCCAGCAATGGTTATTATGATTTTAATGCTACGCTACAATTTGTTTTATTTTTATTTATTTATTTATTTATTTATTTATTTATTTATTTATTTATTTATTTATTTATTTATTTTAATAATTTGATATCTTTGAAAGGGGTATTTGAGCAATTTGACATTTTTACCCCCCGTATAATCCTATGGGGTCATTTTGAACCCACCCCATCCCAAATTGCCAAAACCTATGAGTTTAAATCATACATAATGATCAGTACGTCAATCATGAGTGAACACCGGTTGGTCACTGCATTTATTTGGGAATGGGTAGCCACTGCAGCTTGATTCACCATCCACAACATGATAATGTGTGTACATGCTACATTATATACACTTGTAGGCCTATGTTGTTGTTGGTGTATAAGTAATGGGCCTTGCAATTGAAATGCCTCAAGCTTTTAATCCGATATGCAGATTATCTATTTGTTTTCATGAATTGGAAGACATTCTTTGATGTATTACTGAGCTCAATGATCTGAAATTACTGGAGTGTGAGGTCAGCATAGTATTTTATTAACAGAAAGTATAGAGGCCCTGCATGAAATTATCGATTGGCTCCAAACAAAGGATTTGAGCCGGTGTCCTTCGCCGTAGTTATGGCGGAGTGCAGTCCGATCAAATGTTGTCATCAACCTATTTGATTGCAATCATGCTTTTGTTGAATGCATTTGAGTAGTCCGCCATATTTACGGGATGATATGTAACATGCAAGGCCTCTATTCTCCAAATTCATTTCCTAATGTATGTGAGAATAGCCTTGTTCACACAGTCGGACTTAAACCACTTAATACCGGACTTAAATTACGTCGGTAATAGTATCGGGTATAAGTGGCAGTGTGAATGAGCGTCGGATATAACTATATCCGACGTAATGTGGTTTAAATCCGACAATTTAAATCCGAAGATGACCAGGGTTAAGAGCTGTTAAGACCGATCGAAACGTTACGATCGGTAATAGTAATTACGTGTGAACACTGAACAGCGCTTTTGGGCTGTCGGATATAACTGTGACCTTTCACCTTTCTGCGTGATTCAGCGTGAAGAACACTTCCGGGTTAAATTAAATCACTCGCGCAACTGATTTGAAGCAGAGTATAAATAGTGTGACCAGTGAGAGATAAAACAAAGTCCGACAAGGCCCGTAGAGCTGGCAAAGTATTTGTTCGCGGGCAACTCAACCCAAACCTCCACGTGGTGTCGGATGGATAACGCTAACTTGGGCTCTGGGGAACAGGCTTGGATGCGAGGAAGTCAAGCTAGCGTAGGATCATGCAAAGTAATTTGACCACGTTTTAGCCCTTCCTCGGCTGACTCAGCCTGGTGTGGCTCTGAAGAGACACCGTTTGGTTTTTACCACGCAGACAGAGGAACAATCTGGATTTTAGTGTACGAGCAGATACTCAGGAGATATCAACGAGCTAGGCATGAAGACGATAGAAATAAATAAGATGCAGTGAAGCAGAAAATTACGTATTGTGACTGAACGGAGTTATACAGGTGCAACTTGACAAAGGAGTGAGTACTGGCGCAAATAACCTCAGTAGTTGAAAGCGCCATACAAATCAACCAAAAACAAAAACAAAACAAAGATAAAACAAAATCATCATGGATGCAGGTGCGAATATCAAACGCAATAGAGGAATGAACTGGCAAGAGAAGGAGACATTAGCTCTGCTGACCATTTCCGG
The DNA here is from genome assembly GCF_039555335.1 of Amphiura filiformis. NCBI lineage: Eukaryota > Metazoa > Echinodermata > Ophiuroidea > Amphilepidida > Amphiuridae > Amphiura > Amphiura filiformis. The sequence goes on along the minus strand of NC_092647.1, from coordinate 2,943,173 downwards.
TTAGTTATGACCGGTAATAGCTCGGATATAAACACGTTGGACATAGAGCTATTGCCGACTCGTCGTGTTCACACAGTCGGACTATTACCGGACTTAAATTACGTCGGTAATAGTATCGGATATAAGTGGCAGTGTGAATGAGCGTCGGATAAAAAAAAAATTACTATATCCGACGTAATGTGCTTTAAATCCGACAATTTAAGGCTGAAGATGACCAGAGTTAAGAGCTGTTAAGACCGATCGAAACGTTACGTCCGGTAATAGTAATTACGTGTGGACACGCAGCACTATTGGGCTGTCGGATATAATTGTGAGTAGGCCTATATCACTCGCGGAAAATCTTAAGCAGAGTAATTTATGGCTGCAGCTGCAAATATTAATATAAACTAGCGGGATGCAGGCCTTGCCGTTTAGATTTTAAAGGCGAGTGGTTAATCACTCGCTAGCATGATTGTAGGCGAGTTGTCGAATTTTCACAAATATCACTTATTTAGGAAATAATCAAGTAGAGTTTCTGTCTTGACACGGTATTTATGTACATTTATGTTGAAATGCGCGCGAAGCGCGCTAACATTTTTCACTTTCTACGCTTGGAGGAGTACAGCATCGATTAAATACTGAAATGGCTGATTCAGTGGCTGATTTTGGGAGATTCGCAGCGAGTGATATTTAGTGTCTATGGCGAGTGGAAAATCGCTCACTAAAAATCGAGTTTGGGCGAGCGGCGGCGAGCGAGCGATCGCTCGCCTCAAACGGCAAGGCCTGGGGATGCGAATTTTTTTTTTCGGACATCACCGTTAGATGAGTAAATGGGAGCGTTCACTATACCAGGAAGAATTACTGAACAGGTAGAATCATTGAAAATGAACATTAAAATCTGTTCTTTCTTACATTTCCCTTTTAGCTTCTTTTTTTATTTGCTGCTTGTGATTTCCCGTTTCCATAGAGGGGTCAATTGGAATGACAAGGAAACATTGACTATACTCAAAATTTGGAGAGACACGGAAAGTATTTCTGGGATAAAAAAAGCTTTGGGAGGAGATAGCCACGCTATTACATGACAAGGGGGGGGGTCCCGATAAGGTCGGGGGAGCAGATACCTGTAGTGATAAAGGCACTGAAAACTCTCCATCGCACCCTCCATGATCGGGTGAAAAATTCAGGCGCAGGAGCAATTGACCATCCTTATTGGGATAACCTATACGAGTTTCAGGGGGTAGCAAATGTAAACCCCAGAGGGTTCAGTGGGGGGGGGGGCAGTATGGCCCTGGATGTAGATGGAGATGAAATTTATTAAGCCATAAGCATGATAACAGAAAGGCATGCAATTGCATTTGATAAGATGATTAGGGGGGTCCCAAATATATACGGAAAGAAAAATAGGGGGTGTCATAAAATATTTTTGATGACCAAAATGTAGGGAGTCACAACACAGCATGACTACAGATAGTGTGTTTATTTTATTTAAAAAGACTGATGCCTGTTTTTTTTTTGGGGGTGTAAACGGTGGGGGGTCATAAAATATTTGCTGCCGAAATAGGGAGGTCGCAATTTTATTGAAGCCGACTTTTTGTAAATTTGGGACCCCCACCAAGAACAAAATAGCATGATGATGGGAGTCAGTGTAATTTTTTTTATTTTTGTCATTGTTTCAAAGATGTCCACCATAGTAGGGCCTACACGTATAAAATGCGATATAGAGCTAAGTCTACTGTAAAATGGGACTACTTTGTCAAACTAAAATAATAATAATAATAATAATAATAATAATAATAATAGAACCTACATAAATACAAAATTGGTCTTAATTTTGGAACTTTTGAATTTGCATTTTTCTTACATGACATTCCTACCGCATTGTCTGTAATTTGTTCTAAAGAGGGGCGTTTATTGAAAGTGAATTTTCAGTGAAAACATTTAAAATCGGGTTAAATTTTCTGATGATGCTCATGTAGAAAGAAGAGATTTATGACCGGTAATAGGCTTTAACGGACATAACACGTCGGGCATACGCTGGCGAAGTTACGTCATTTATCGGATTAATTACCATAGCAATAGGTGAAAACTATTTTGAACATTTCGCGCTGTACTACACGCAGGTTGCACTCATCACCTGTATGTCTGCAATCATAGATTGAATACAATACCGGTCTTTTCAAAGATACTAATCTTACAGGTGCAACTAATCAGCATGATTCACCTATTGCTATGGTAGTTAATCCGATTATTACGTAACTTCGCCAGCGTATAGCGCTATTGCCGACAAATGTGGACGCACTAAGGGATTAGCGGAAATATTTAATTCGATCGGACATAAGCCTAGATAAAATATTACCGGTAATAAGTGCATGCGTGAACACAGCTATAGATACAATAATGACATGATGAACATAGTCATTGATGCATCAGTTTTAAAATAGAATAGGCGGTTACCATATTTGGCGGTTCTCGCCTGAGCGCGATTACCAGGCTGATGGTGACATGCCCATATGACAGTTTTTACTAATTTGACCTCAGATGACCCCTGGCGACCCAAAAATGACCTTCCAAAATTTGGCTCTAAATGTTAACTGTACCCACCAAGTTTCATGCCCATACAACAGTTTTTAGTAATTTGACCTCAGATGACCCCTGGGTAACCTTGGATGACCCCAAAATGATCTAAACTTATAACTCTAAATGTTGACTGTACCCACCAAGTTTCATGCCCATATATGAGTTTTTACTAATTTGACCTCAGATGACCCGTGGTGACCTTGGATGACCCCAAAATGACCTTCAAAAAATGTTGTTTTAAATGTTGACTGTACCTACCAAGTTTCATGCCCATACGACACTTTTTAGTAATTTGACCTCAGATGACCCCTGGGAGCGGACCCCGGTGTCAGATGACTTTAAAACGAACATAAACATCTTCTTGACAGGCCAGAACTACACCCACCCACCGAGTTTGAGCCCCGTACGACCTAGTTTCATGCCCATATGACAGTTTTTAGTCATTTGACCTCAAATGACCCCTTGGAGGGGGCCCGGGGTCGGATGACTTAACGAACATGAACATCTTCTTGCCATGACAGAACTACACCCACCCTCCGAGTTTGAGTCCCGTAGGACCTAGTTTCATGCCCATATGACAGTTTTTAGTCATTTGACCTCAAATGACCCCTTGGAGGGGGCCCCGGGGTCGGTTGGCTCCTGTACAAAGGTATAGGGAGAGTTGTTGAATATATTATCAAGACTCCTGGTAGATGCAAGAGCAGGCAGTTATGCCACATAAATATGCTCGTTTAAGAAATGTAGCCGTTTTTTACTCGGTCCATCAAAATTCGTCTGCTTTTCATCCCAGCCATATACACTTTAAGTACATATCATTAGATTGATAAAATTTACCGCGAGGACTGTTATCTATCAAAAATTTAAAAAATATCAAATTTGAATAATTTGTCATAAAATTTGTATTAATTTGTATTTTGTATTATACTTTCTATAGACTAATGCATTTTATTCTATACATAGAACACACACACGTACATAGAACATCATACATCCATGGCAAGAGCTTAAGGTTATTCAATGGGAAAATGCCTAATTTCGGGTGGAATTTTCTCATATTCAGAACTCTCACAGTTCAATGCCACTAATATCAGGTGGAAAAACAAAATACTATATATATTACTATTATACTTCAGGCAAAACATTGATCTACAAGCAATATAGGCCTATATTAAAGGGAAGCACCATTAGAGTCTAATTTAGACTTCAAGGGGGGGGGGGGGGTTAGGAAGTTTTGAAAAAAAATTCCCCACTACATGAGCAAAAAAAACTTTCCCTACTAACACTAAAAAAAAATGCATGACATTCAACAAAATCGCGGCCTTTCGGCGGCGACATTTTCCCCCGACCCCAACTTCCTAACCCCCCTTGAAGTCTATAGTTTGATCAGCTCGTAATAGGCGGGAAATGTTAGGCTTTTATCATTACGCCGAAAAGTAGACCCACGTTAAGAGCACTATTAGCTGACCTGACTGGTCTTTATTTAGTGTGTTAAAGAAAGTAGACAAAGTATAGGACTTGAAATAATAATTGGTGATGCTTCTAGCGAGATGTCACAAGAAAATTCTCAAAATAAAATATTTTGATATTAATCCGCGATGTTATAAGGCCCGTCGATTATGAGCTGATCAAAGTATAATGGTGCGTCCCTAATCACAGCACATATCATGCTTATAGTAGGGATGACCATCATAATTTCGTGTTGCCCCTATTGCTACAAAAGATTGTTTTCTGGAAAGAACTCATCAACAGAAGTATTTTGGTGGTTAAATGGTCAAAATCGGTCAAAAACTTTTCGAATTCTGACCGGTCATTGGAACGAAATAAATTGACAAAGTCTAAAATATAGCAATGTGAGCAAAATTGGTATAAGCATATATTTACCTTTTATATTTCTTTATTTTAATATATATGCAAACATGAAACAAGCATATTGTGAAAGTATCAAAGGAGTTTCTTATGAAATGGCACTTTACTAGTCAATAGCATTAAGTATTTCTTCAAACCGAGGGACTGAAATCATGCTTTTAGAAAACATTTGCTCAAAATCATCCATAATGGCCGAAGTGGCACAAAATCAAAAGTCCAGGTGAACTTTTTTCCACAACAATATACACTACACATAAGAAAAGTACTAATGTACTACAAGGGATTTTCAACATAGGAATCCAAAAAATCAAGTACCAACATGCACAGCTTTGTCCTGATATCACTTCTGGGGTTTTAACAAAATGTTTAACCTCTATTGTGATTGGCAGCAGCATAAGGTATCTCTTTGATAGCTGATAATGCCCAGCCATTCAGCAAGTGGCTAATAACTGACCTTGATAGGCTTGAATGAATACTGTCATCTGCTACAAAACCATCACACTCTAGGACCTGGTCACTACATATGCTACAGGGAGCACAGTACTTTAACAATGGAGTGAAAGATTCATTATTGATTAGGCGCGTATTTTAAAAGTACAGCTCCTGTGCGTGTATAGCAGCAAGTCAGTGCAGATGGTATAAATATAAGAAAATGTTTAGGGTTGAGATCAGGTGAAAAATACATCAAATGAGCACGAAACTTCACATTTATGTTAAGAAAGGTGTCTATTTAACATGATTCGAAAGGTGTATGGAAATTCCAAAGGGAAGCTGGTGATTTAATTTTTAACTCAAGATCTACTTGTCCATTTTGTTAACCTTTTTACAGATGGTATGATAGAGGTAATAACGACAACTCTGCCAAATTACAGCTCAGTAGGTCAAGGTGTTCACCTGATCTTATTCATCTGAATATTGTGTGCCATTCTGAGCAGTGCTCACGGTTGTTTGATGGGATCATTTATTAGTTTGTCAAAAAAAACCCATGATGTACAACCAAATTTTAGGCTTAAACAGCTAAAGGCGATATCATGCTAATGTATGCAGATGCTTTTGAGTCATTCGTAACTTTAATTTCCCCTCTTTTACAAAATTATCCACTTTTATAGCATTTTCTAAAGCTTTTTCGGATATAAATTGTGCCTATTACTTACAAAATTGGTGGCGCTATTTAGTTACTGGAAATTACTCTTTAAAAGTTTTTAATACAAATAATTCCTTTTATTGTTTGATAAAATATGTTTAAAAAAATCCTTCTTGCTGTTTCACCTATTCCAGCTGTTTTAATGGCAGTATTAATCACCTACCTCTTGCAAATATAGAAATATGATTTAGAATATATAGCGCCATCTATAGTTTTCATTTAGTTAATAATGAAGACAATTCTATATACATCAAACAACCGAGCATTTGGCCACTGGCAATTAAGCGCACTGTGGCGATGGACCAATTTTGACTCACACTTACAGAAAAACCAAATAAGTTATGTTGCTGTAATTTGCAGGATAGTTACAAAATATAATTGGCATTAACATCTCCAATTTTTACAGAAAAATTTTGAAAATTAAAAGAATGAGCTAAATTTAGAAATGTCTGTGCAAGCAGTGCACAGTTGAGCTCCCTGCATGTCTATGGGAGTGTTCTAATCAAGTTGATGGTTCATTGGTCATCCCTACTTATAGTCAATTGTGTTTTATGTTCAACTTCAACAAGCAATAGTGTACTCTAACTTCCAGTGCTCAGACCAAGAGAAATAAACAAAAAAATGAAAGAAAAAGAGAAAATCAGGAGGGCAATGGAAAAGAAAAAGGGCAAGGAGCCCCTTTTCTAGCAAAATTCAGGGCCAAAATAGTGTAAAATACAAAAAATTTTCGCGCTACAAGCGCACATTGTAACAATAAAGCCCTTTTTTAGCCGGATAATGGGCGAAAATAGTGTAAAATACCATTTTTTTCGCGCTACGCGCGCACAGCATCCCAATAAGGCCCTTTTCGGGAAGCTCGAAGACATACAGTCTCTATGTATTGTATGATGCAACTGCAATTTTTTTCGTCTGTGCCCCCAAAATTTTATTTTGCCACCCCTGACCAAAAAAGCTGGCTACGCCCCTGGGCTAGTCTTATTATTACTTTAAATTCACGCTTGGACTTGGTTCATCAATTTTTCACGTTATTTTTATTTTTACTTTTCCAATCCATATGAAAAGTTTTGACTACGATTCTCTTATAAATGCCCCGGATAAATGCATCTACGCACAGTTTCCACCACGAAAAATATTAATTATATTTAGAGATCAGTTTTGTTTTGAATTGATTACGGAAATGTTTAACTGTGACTTTGCTAAAGTGCGCTTTAACAAATTGACATGCAAGTTTACTCTGGACACACTTAGGTTTTTGATGCCTATAAAAATAAATGAGTAAGGCCAAGAAAAAAAATTGATTTGTCTCATGTCCTATGGGAATTGAAAATATAATGCGCGGTATTTAATTTTATCTTTTATAATTCAACAATGCCAATTTGGGTTATTGTATTTATATCCCAAATGCAATTGTTGTCATACAGCACACTTCCATGCAGGCTAGAGTAAGACCTACAAAATCAGTGGCGTACCGTGGCCGCTCCTACCCCGGGGGGCTGAAGGAAATTTTCAATTTTGTCGCGCCTTCCTCAACAGCCTTAAAAAAAATCAAAAAAAAAAATCGGTGGTTTGAAAAAGTGACGAGCAAAAAAAAATTTATAAATGAAAAAAGGATTATAAGTCAGGGTTTTCTTTAAGCATTTTGCTGAAGGGGTATTTTCAAATTTTTTGACTCTTTTAATTGTGAATTTTTCCTCTGAGGGAGTCAAAAACATTGCCCAAGGGGTATTTTTATAATATTATTTTTGAAGACATTTTAAACAATATATGTGTTTTTGGAGCTATAGGCGTAGATCGGGGGGAATCTCCCCAAATATTTTGCCAGGGGATGGTCCATACAATCATCCCCCAATGTTGACGCCTGTATGTGGGTTTCTGACCAAATTAACCTCATATTTGGTCATTTTAGCCCAAAAAGTGCACATTTTTGCGCGCTTAGCACGAATTTATTCCACTTTTGCACCATATTTCAACAATGGCAAAATTATTGTTTGTACCATAAACTTATTCTTTCGCCAAAAGGTGCGGTATACTTCAAGACATTTTTTTCACCATTCCAAAATGAAGACCTAATTGAAGCAATTTGGTGGATCATTTTGGCACCATTAATGTGGAAAATTTTAGTTTAAAAAAGCCGAACATTTGTGAAATGAGCAGTCCATGGACATGATCATGATGGAGCCTTCGGACGGCAAGTTTTCCCTATTTATATGGTAGGCCTATAAATTGTGTTAAACATAAATTGGCAAATGTCGAAAGCAGAAGTGAAAGTGGCCATTTGTTTATCAACTACGCAGGGTGATGATGTCCCCCCCCTCAGAAATAGGAAAATTTGGCAAAATGAAGACCTAATTGAAGCGATTTGGTGGACCATTTTGGCACTATTACTGTGTAAAATTTAAGTTGAAAAGCCGAAAATTGTGAAATGATGGTCCATGAAGCCTTTCGTTGTCACGATTTCCCAATTAAGTTTATAAATTGTGTTAACAATATGGCCTAAATTAGCAAATGTCGAAAGCAGAAGCGAAAATGGTAACTTGTTTATCCACTACGCATGGGGGTGTCTGAGGGGGATGTTCACCCCTGAGAGGGAAAATTTTGCAAAATTAAAGTCCAATTGAAGACATGTGCATCATTTAAACAGAAAAAAGGACCCGAACCCAATTTGCAAGATTTCAAACTGACACTCTACATTTTAGAGACTCGCAAACACTAAAACATGCATGGATCAAAGCTTACAAAAATGTGATGGGCCCTACATATCGGGAGTAGGTCCTAAATGCCAAAAGCCGAGAATAAATGAACAATATCGGGTGTTTCTCTATTCAAATCTTGCAATATCTGAACGCGTACGTTTTCAAGATTTTGTACGCGTTGGACTTTCGGACTTTGGATTTAAAGGAGTCAGCAAAGTGCCTGAACGCGTAAATACGCGTGTTTTGTGCGTTAAAGAAAACCCTGATTATAAGCACTAGCGCCCTAAAAGCAACATATTTTGATGTATAGTACATTTTTTTTCTTTAAATTGTTTATACTTTTCAAGTTTTTTCCGCCCTTTTCCTTTACTAATTCTTTTTGCCGCCCCTTCTTCTGCCGCCGCCCCTTCGTTTGCCGCCCCTTTTTCTTCCGCCGCCACAGTCGCCCCTAAAATACGCGCATGAAAATAGTATTGAAACTAGTGGCAAATGATGGTCATAGACCACAAACCTAGGTGGGGCGTGTTGGTGTTGTGGAGGTATCTGACCCCTGCAAAATTTTCCAAAATTTTTCCCCTGGTCATGACGTTTGTTGTCACCGAGTTTGAGTCCCTTTCTCCTTACGGATGTCCAGAAAATGCAATTTGAAAATTTGACCCCAGATGACCTTTGACCTAACCCCTGCAAAATGTTCAAGAATGTTACCATGGTCATCAAGTTTGTTGTCACCGAGTTTGAGTCCCGTACCCCTTATAGATGTCCAGAAAAGACATTTTAAGATTTGACCTCTATATGACCTTTGACCTGACCCCTGCAAAATGTTCCCCTGATCATGAGATTTGTTGTCACTGAATTTGAGCCCCATACACCTTGCAGGTATCCAGAAAGTGAATTCTAAGATTTAACCCCAGATAACATTTGACCCAAAATGTTCCCCTGATCATTAAGTTTGTTGTCACCAAGTTTGAGCCCCGTACTCCTTACAGATGTACAGGAAATGTATTTCACATCTGCATGACCTTTGACCTGACCCCTGCAAAACGTTCCCCTGGTCATGAGATTTGTCGTCACCGACTTTGATCCCCATACCCCTTACAGATATCCAGATAATACAATTGTAAGATTTTACCCCCTTAATGACCTTTGACCCCAATTCTGTATTATAGGCGTGTGGTATAGCCGATGCATATATGCAAATTACATCATTGTACTATATACATGTATAACATGTGACAGAAGAAGCAGTTTGAAGGTATTTGGTTAAATACCGGAAATGCCCTCTTAATGACCTTTGACCTCAATTCTGTTTAGACCCTATGGCCACTGGATATAGCCGATACATATGTGCAAGCACAGACCATAGAACTTTCTAGGGTCTGCGGTCCAAGTGACATAATTGTAGGGTGTAACATGTAGGAGGAGAAGCAATTTGAAGTTATTGTCAGAAAGATTGGATAGCAAAACAGTAAATCCCCCAGCTAGGTAATCAACATGATCAATGCTCATCATCTGCACATTATTATAATATCCACAACAACCATATGACAACCGCCAGTGAACTTCTGAATGGTAAAATCGGAGTAAGTGGCTGACATCACCTGCTTGGAGGTCAGTGAAATTAGTGTTGTGACTGGGTTGCAGCAAGGGGTGGTTTTATTACCCAATTGGGAATCAACTTCCAGCTGCAAGTCTGATTCTACTTTTGATCTCTGTTCTGACCATGCTCACTATATAGTATACTTCCATGATTATATGTGCAAGTGACATAGCATTTTGAATTTGTTACAGAGTATGAGTTTTTTTGTACCCAAATTTGTCAAAGGTTATTCAATGAATATACAAATATATTGGGGTTCAAGAACTGGGCCATCATAGATGAGTCTCTGTTGCCAGCGGAAGAACAACACAACTGATTATAATACCTAGGTGGGTGTAAACCCACCTAGGTAATGACATTTCACCCTCACTACTGCAATTTCATGGGGTTGAAGAAATCATGTTGCGTTTAAAGCTGTGTGTATTAAATATATTATTGAAGTTGCTGATTCGATCGGAAGCAAATTCGAAATTTAACATTATTATTATATGAGTATTATAGCAGATTTTGTATTTATATCCCAAATGCAAAATAAGAAATGAAGTTCAATTTCTGCCATATTTCATGAGCAAACGAGCAGCATACATCTAATTCGCGCTGGGGATATGAAACAAATCTATTTTTTATTTGGCCTTAAGACAGACAGGCAAATGTGACCTAGTTAAATGTCTGACATATTTGTTGCCATCCCAATAACATGAATCATAAAATCAATGAATGTGCAAGCTGATGGTGGAGCATAACTACGTGGAAGTACTAGAGAATCTATTATACTTCCATGGTAACATGATTTATGTATAAAAGCTTCATATGACACCATAATTTTAATTAAACAGTGTAGTAGTCCTCTGACAAACAAGTATAAAGATATTGAGATCAGAAAATGTGTAATTCTGTAGTAAACGTAGCTTAATGGCAAATACCTAATTTTGATATCCATTTTACACCCAAAAGAGAATTGTATAACAGGAAGAGTATAGGGAAAAATATAAGCATTATGGATTTGGCTATCCCAGTTGAAATACATACACCCGCTGTGCAAGACATAATCTTAATCTGCCACTCAAGGGTTTAGATTTTAAACGGACTAAGTGACGCACCATTAGATATTTATACGGGGGTCGGGGCTAGGGAGTTTGGGTCAGGCAAAAAAATGTTTATTTTGCCGCCGAATGCGGCAAAAAAATTTTCGCTGCCTTTGGAGGCAAAATTTTTTTTTTCGCCGGCGAAGTTGTCTTTTTTCAATTTTAATGTATACCTTTAATTTTTTTTTTACTCATCAGTGAGGCAATTTTTTTCAAAAACTCCTAGCCCCCCGTGATATCTATTGTCTGTCCAAATAACTTAGACACCCGGTTTTTAGGATATATTTCGAAAAGTTTTCACTTTGGAAAAAAGTCATGAAAGAAAAGTTGCTAAACACGGTCAGACCTAACAGAAATTATTAGTAAAAAAAAAAAAAATATTCTTCCTTGTCTACTTTTATTCAATTTTGACCGATTTACAGCAAGATATCTGGGTCCAGCCGAATATTCCTAATGACTGGAAGCTTCTGATGGGATAATCTATTTACAGTAAGGTGTTTGAACATTGTAATCATGCATATTGATCAGTGATTCCACCCTTTTTTCTTTGATCCTTTTACTAATTCACAATAATGGTGGTCTACTCAAATGCATTCAATAAAAGCATGTTTGCAATCTACTGCGAGAGGTCGTCTCACACACATAACAAATACACTACAATCAAATAGGTTGATGACAATATTTGATTGAATGGACTGCACTGTGCCATGATTTCGGTGAAGGACACCGGTCAGTGGCGTACCGTAGGCGCCCCAACCCCGGGGGGCTGAAGAAGATACAATTTTGCCGCCCCTTCCTTAACAACCCGAAAAGGTTGACCCAATTTTTTCACGGTCGTTTGAAAAGTGAAGAGCAAAAAAAAAAAAAAAAAAAAAAAAAAAAGGATTTTAGGCGCAAGCGCCCTAAAAGCAACCTTTTATCAAATTTTTTTAATACTTTTTCAATTTCTTGCGCCCTTTTTTCTTTGCTAATTCGCTTTTGCCGCCCCTTCGTTTTTGCCGCCCCTGTTTTTGCCGCCCCTTCTTCTTCCGCCGCCCCTTCGTTTTGGCCGCCCCCTACTTTGACCCCGGGGGGGCTGGCGCCCCAAAGCCCCCCCAAAAAAAAAAATACGCGCATGCCGGTTCAAATCCTTTGTTTGGAGCCAATAAATAATTCCATGCACAACCTCTATAACTCAAAAGATGTCACAGTTGGTGCATTATAACAAATGATAGAGCAAGTTACTATGCGGCTGGAGTGTATTGTGAATTATACTCCTCACCAAAAACATCAGAACATTTATAGTGCATACAATTGGTATTTTCTTAGAATTGGGCCAAGCCAAAAGCATGCACAGAAGAAGATTCAAATACCGCGCCGAATTGTTATCATTGGTTGAGGGACAGCTGGGATCACTTATAGTTAATACACTAAGAATAAATATGCCAATTAGAAACACTGTCTGCATTTTATGAACTGAATTATATTTTTCATTTTTTTTTTTTTTTTTTGGTGAGAAGTATAATTAATTTACTATTCATCCATTCACTATCCAAAATCACCATACCTACAAATCTGTATAATGAGACCTTCCAAAATAATGGTACCCAACTTCTACCGGATTATTTTTAAAAAAAAAAAAAAAACCTTCCAATTTCAATAGAATTTCTGGTAAACTCTCACTCAATGCTTTGGAAACACAAAAATCCCGTTAGGTCTCAGCGAATGTTAACACTTTTCTTTCATGACTTTCTTTAAAAGTGGATATTTTTTCAAATAAGTAACAAAAACCGGGTGTCTAAGTTAATTGGACAGACAATAATGGTGCGTCCCTAAGTCATAAAATTTGATATTTTTCACATTTTTGAGATATAACAGTCCTCGAAGTAAATTTTATAAATTTAATGATATATTCTTAAAGTGTATGTAACTGGGAGGAAAAGCCGACGATCAATTGAAAATTTTGACCTTTCATATTGAAGATATGGATTATTTTTCCAAAAGACCTATTTTTTTTGGGTGTGTTTTGTAAAAAATCCATATCTTCAATACGAAAGGTCAAAATTTTCAATTGATCGTCGGCTTTTCATCCCACCTACATACACTTCAAATATAAATCATCATATATATAAAGTTTACTTCGAGTACTGTTTTATATCAAAAATATCAATTTTTAATGATTTGCCACAATTACATTGCGAATTAAAAAAAAAAATCAAAATTATTTGATATCAGACGGACATTCTTCGTATGCAGAATGCAACTCGATATGTCTGATGTGCTCTAATATCCCACAATAAATACTGTCCAAACGTTCATACCCCACCCCTTAAAAGATTCAATATTTTTAAAATTGCCCTTTATTCCCTATTTTGATCAACTTTAAAGTGACAGTTACCGGGCCATTGAAATTGGTTATTTGCATAATAAACATGATAAATACAATATTGATATGTCATGCTTAAATTCTGCTCGTGCGGTGAAATTGATCTAAATTTTTTGTTTTATGTTTTACTAGTAGTCCAAGTATTTCTCACCAAGTTGATATACATATGAATTGTAATCTCACAATTTACTAATATATAATAAAGAAGCGGCCTGATTTCATGTGTAAAAACCATTAAATTTGTAATACTTGATAATTTTTTGTGATAACAAAAACAGAGAGTGTTGGCAGTCCATTCTCTCAAAGCTGGCCATGTTCATATTTTTACGTCACTGTAGTTTCTAGGTCAAATCTGTCTTGTTCGAAGGAATTCACCGGTTACAGTTGGTTTTTGTGGATATCATTTATTTTAAACGACTTATTTTCTCAAAAAAGGAGTCATTCCTCAGAATATTAGCTTGCCAATGATATGATGTTGTCCGAGCAATACATATGCCCTTTAAGAAATTTGCGCCTTTACGTACACGAAAATTTATTTAGCCAAAGGATCATCCGATGTCCATTATATTTTGTTGTTGTTGTTTTGTTACAGAGCTACAATGAGTCATTTTCATTATCCTCATAATATTAGCTTGCCAATGATATGATGTTGTCCGAGTAATATATATGCCCTTTAAATTACTCTTCTCGGCAAACCAAATAGGCAAATAATTTATTTCAGAAATTTATAAACTCAGAGTGGGATGAAATTATGGGTTAATGTTATTCTTGTACATATTTCTATTGGACTTTGGCTTCATGAACTCTGAAGGGGGACATGTCAATACAAAACTGCACTTAAATTGTGAGAATTAAGTATATGTTTGCAATTGCTTATGTTAGGGAGATTAATTTGAGACCAGTTTTGATGAAATTGGACCATTTTTTAATTTTGACCTCTGACCTTACAACTCCTGAACTAAGCACCGTAGAAAAAATATGACAATTGATTTTTAGTCCGTGTGATAAGAGGAATTTTGAAATACATTACAACATGATGTCACTATTTTTAAGTTTTTCCCCCACTGTGACCTTCGAACCCACGTGGGAACAACAGGAGGCTTAGAAAAAATAGAACAATTCGAGGCCTTAACTCACAACGGAATCCTTTGTGAGTTAAGGCCTTCTGTTTGTCAACCTTCTTATCAAATTTTAGTCATTTCTGGTTTAAGGATGCCAAAAAACAGTGGGTTCCACTTATGTCGGAACATAAAATCCCAAACACACAGCGCCCTATACTAATTGGTTATGTTTGTTAAAAACCAATCATTGAAAATCAATCGCTTATAGAGTAGCGATGCAGCTATGAATATATACATGTTACACCTAATGTCACTGTATTGTTGAAGGTCGAGCGGAGGTCGAGTCTTTCAATGGTCTATAAGTTCAGGGACAATAAAATCACATTCCTATGTTTCATATTGAGATGAATTGATTTTATTCCTAGTTATAATGAAAATTGACTGATGGTGTTGATTCTTTTGGTATGATTATATTATCAAACAGTTGAATTCATCACATTATTTTCGGTCAATTTAAAAACCTTTCGGTAGAATTGCAGTTAAACATATGTATTGGAAGAATATGATAATCGTATCTTAGGCATAATTAATTGGATTTCCAGTGAGTTAACTGAAAACAAAAAACTGACAACAAATCGAATTTTCCTGTGTTGGCAACGTCAAACAGGGTAATGAGCATGCGGGCATTTCAGCGGGCATTTCAACTATGTAAACGCTGTGGTATCTCATATCGTTCAAGTGACGTGCTTAGCCTGAGTCGGCTTATCTCGAACAAGATCGCCATGCGTGGCTGTTGAAGAACTAGTGGATTCGCCCTACTATCACGGCAATTTTTGATATAGGGATGATGACGCTGTGCGACCTTCATGACTTCACGTTATAGCTACCTACTACCTTAGCGATGATTGTCTTTTTTTAAAGACTATTCTTGTTATTTCTGTTACCGCTTAATGTTGTATATACTTTTTTAACAAACAATTTAATACTTTCTTTTTCCCGCAGCCCATCTTAACATTTATACACCATGAAAGATAGAGCTTCGATGGTCATAGCCGTCTCCATGACCCTATCCCCGGGACCCCACCCATCTCCAAATTTTAACATTATCTCATCCTTTTGACTACTATATACATTTTCTTCAAATAATGTTTAAACTGCAATAAGATAAATCGACTTTAAAGTTCGCAATGCATTGTGGGACAATTTTGGGGACACTTTGAACTCTGACATTTTTTGCGTACAAATATAAATTTAAAATGTTTTACTACAATAAAACATTTAAAAAAATGTTATTTGATGAATTAATTATTCAAAATATTTTTAACGATAACATTATTGCAATAATAAATAAATGAATAATAATTAAAGCAATTTATCAGAGTTCAAAGTGTCCCGAAAGTGCTCACCCATCAAAAACTGGAAGTTACCATCGATTGGGGGGGTAATTATACCTTATAAAATTCAGAAGTTACCCATTTGGCACTAGCACTGCCCATTTAAAAGGTTTAAGAAACGTGTACCCGTCAAGCCTGACCCTTATTTCGAACCCAGCCCCCTCCTCGAGCAAATACAAATGATGAAATAATAACACATTGCCGTGCAAAAACAAAGAAAGCAACAGTCTTACCTGCAGATATGTAATGTACCAGAGCTATGGTAGACAAGACACATACGACATATATTATTCTTAGCATCGTTCTTCACATACTACAATGTTTCTGCTTACATGTTCCTACTCCGTCTCTTTTGCTTTCAGCTCTCTCTAAGTGTTACTGCACACCGCGCCGTGCACATCATAATATTGGCAAATACTAGGTCAAATAGCTGCTTTAATTATGGTCACACACCACCAAAAAACAGCTCCATTGGATTGTATTAAGGGTACACGTCGTATTGTTGGTCGAAGCATGGCTTCCGGAAGCAGCAAAAAAAAAATTGATTTGCATCATTTAAATCAATATATTATTAAACAAGAAATGTCTTTAAAAAAGACAATGCCACGGATGAAGATCATGTTTCATAATTTGCATTAATAAGTCCCTGATATGCTGGTAATTTGTTTTGTGTGTAAATTAATTAACTGGATATAGGAAATACAAATACAAATTAACCCTTAAAATTTGTGCTAAATAATATATCTAATTCAGAATTGTAACAAAAATTTCAATACAAGAAAGTTTCCTGACAATCCAACAATCAATATTCAGTTGGAAAATGATAACACCAAGTTTCGTTAGCATCCAACAATCCAACAGCAGACGTCAGATGAACTTGACATGACATTGAATATGTTTGGCGCTTAATTGTGATCACGTCCACCAAGTTTCATGAAAATGTTCAATTGACCACATATGACCTTGACATGACTTCAAATTGTGGGCGCTCATTATTGTGAGCACATCAAGCATTTTTCGCGCTTACATCTACCATGTTTCACGACAATCCAAAATTCCACAAATAATGGGACATGCACCCTTAAACATCAAACCACGCATTAACTCCTATCTTAATATTTTCTGTCAACTCTCTTATTTATAACTTCAAATTTTTTTTAAATTTTCTGTCTTTCTGTTTAATAGTATTAATATTAAGAAGCACACTGTGACTTTTTAGTCTATAAATCATGAAATAGCTAAAAGTGATCGCATTAGATCAAGCTGGGGTCTCTCTGGGAAAGCATACCCGTATGGCCATTGTGTTAGTTGCCCCCCCCCCCCCAGGAAAGGAAAGAGAACAAAAATGTTTAAAGATTTTAAAACAAAAGAGCGTTAAACCTAATACACACCACTCTTCGCCATACATACATTCTCCCAGCCACATTTCCCTAACATAATATGAAATTTAAAAAAAGAAGGAAATTCAATTAGGCAGCGGCGGGGCTCGAACCCACGCTGCACTGCGCCGCTATCACGTATACCAAATGACCAGCGCCTTAGACCGCTCGAGTCTCGACCACGAAGGACTTCATAGTATCATCGTGAAAATTGAAACATATATAATATTAATATATCGCCACTTCATTACTACATCATATTTTGGAATTTTATCTGCTTAAAACATTAATGTGCATTATAATAAAGCTACCATTATTTATATTGTTGAATTCTCAAGCGCATAGAGACAATTAATACGAGGGTCCTATGAATAGGCCTACATACACAATACATAAAATCGATTTTGATATGGCGGCCACGTGGTCTGCTGTGCATATGGTTTCCCACAAATAGCGGAAGTTGTATTACGAAGTGCATCCGAACTCCATTTTGAAGCAAATACTTTTGACAAGGCATTGGATTGTTCCAGTTTGCATCCTAAATCCACATTAGACCCCTAATTTTATTTACGAAATCAAAAGATTAGATTATCATAACAACAAAACGGTAATCTTTTGTTGGGTCTAATGTGAAAATTACATTAAAAAATTTAAAAAATAGTTTTTTACAGAATTAATTTTCACTTAATTCCAAAAAAAATGGCGTATATAAGATTGAAATAAATTCTATACCTTCTATACTAGATCAATTGTGACGCAAGTTGTTATCAAAAATTGCTATGATAGATGTACAGTTAATATTCATATATTCCATTACCTATCTGATGGTACAGTTTTTACACAGAAAATATTTATTTGAAAAACCTGCCACTCGGCTTTTTCCGGAAAGGTCACAGGGTTGCCGTGACCTGTGCAATAATTACAATTAAAATTTTTCTTATTCTAACAGCAAGCGTTTCTAGAATGCAGTATGGCGAAATGTGGTGTAAACCTAATATATATAAACGATAAACGGAATTTATATAGCACCTTAGCATGAACAAAGCGCTTTAATATAAACCATAGACCATTCATTGTCTATATACATGCCTACATATGATTTTGCTATATACTACCGGTTTTTGTTCACGCCATTGAACATTGACACCATTTGCACCCACATCTCATATGCACAGTTTATCCCTTACATACCATGTGTCTTGAATAGCTATTGTAAGCCACCAACTCTGTGGTTAAGAGACTAGGCAATGATTCCTAAGTAATATCTCATACCCTCGTTTGTATGCCTTTATCTAATCCTGCTCCCCATGACAAAGACAATTTGGCGCAATTTATCTCCAGTAAGACTGCTCAGAGTAGGAAATTTTTAGCCTTTTTTATTAAACATGTTTGCAATTGGCTTATAGCAATCACATGCTGACAATACACATAACTGATTGGTTAAGCAGGTCACCATGGTCAGTATAATTAGCTATAATTTTATCTATTTAGTGATAAGACATCATCTGTATTCAGGGGTGTAACCAGACCTGACCTTCCGGGGGGGGGCAAGATTGAGAAATTTCCCATTTTTTTACAAAAGGTTATAGTATTTATGTGCGAAGCATTTTAAAAATGGATGGGGTCCAGGGGCCGCATTAGGGCCCCTGGTGGGGTCCAGGGGCAAAGCCCCGGCGGGGGTGAAGGGAGCAGAACCCACTGAAGCTCCTGGTTTTTGGCATATTAGAAGCTAAAAAATCAGTGTTTCAGAGTACAAATGTCACAATGAAAGTAGTATAGATCGTCTTCCCTGTTTCTTTCCCTTTTATCTTCTCCCTTCCCTTTTATCTTCTCCCTTCCCCTTTTTTCTTCCCTCTTTTTTCTTTTCTTCTTTCCCCTTTCTCTTCTTCCCTCTTTTCCCCTTTTTTCTCTTCTCCTTCCCTTTTTTCTTCCCTCTTTTTCTCTCCTTCTCCCCTTCCCAATTGTTTGCTCTTCTTCCCAGTTTTTTTGTGTCCGCCCCCCCCCCCACTGGTTACGCCACTGTCTGCATTCAGCAAGCTGTAAAAGGCGATTTACTTCAGAATATAACTACAGCGCACAAAAGTAAGTCCTTTCTCTATAGTTAATTGAACACTGTTAGTTAATTGATTGTTTATTGACTCTTGTGATAAGAAATGTGTGTATAAACATATCCAATGTTATATTTTCTGTTACAAAATTGGTGTTCGTAAAAGCTGGGATATGAGATATCCCTGACAAAAACTAGCAAGACCATGTAGGGTAATGTGTTTACTTTAGTGATTAGGCAGGAAACTATTCAACAAAATAATTTGAGATGTTACCAACATGCAGTGGTCCTGAAACACTTAGGCAATTTGCTTCCAAATAATACTTCTTTTAAAAAGGAACGGGGTGTCGAATGGGAAATAGCATCTGATGGGCTGATATCAAAATAAAGTATCAAAATAATTGGTACCCATCAGTTTTCAGTGATTATGGACTAGACTGCAATCCCAAAATGTAACATAAGGTCCACCTAATCTATACTACAGTACAGGGTGTATCAAAATGATTGGTACAGACGACTTCTCATTTTTGCCGATTAAAAAAACCATTTTGGTACCAGTTTGGGGTTAATTGTTTAAATATTTGAAAATATGGTAGTTTTATCTTTTCTAAGAATTTTAGATCATAAAGTTACATCATTTTAAAGGAAAGTAGTTTTTTTACACTTTTCATCGTAACGCTTTACGCTTATATCAGTAGCGCACCATTTTCAAAGCTCTATTTTACTACAAATACCTTGTGAGAATGATATTGTAAAAATTATGGAAATGTTTAACTTTTTCTTTGCATATTTCTTCATTCATAATATATATAAATGTTCTAATCAATATTTATTGGTTGGGAGTAATATTATTGACCTAAATAATTTAGGTAGGGTGAAAGAAGTTTGTAGGTGATGTGGCAGAATGGCTATAGACGAATCCAAATACACGCATCCCTACACCTGACTAGCAGCCTTTAGTTGGGTCCCCGTCGGCTACAATGCATCCAAAATGTGAAATGATTCGGCCTTGGCGGAAATTTTAAACTGCATTCCATCGCCCGTTTTACACCTTCTGCGAAAACACAGGTAGACAAAAGATTGATTTAAGTTTACAACACAATACAGTTCCAACAGTTGTGCAAATAAAAGCCGCCTTACACCTAAGGTCGAGGAGGGTTTATAGAATAATACAATAGAGATAATTCCGCAGGTAATCCCGTCGCATGTATTCATAGATGTACAAATGGATGAACAAAAGGACTATGTATGAATAGATGCGACAGGATTACCTCTATTGTATATATTATTCTATTAACCCTCCTCGTCTTTGCATCTTCTCCAGGTGTTAGGCGGCTTTTATTTGCACAATCGGGCGCTCAATACCACAGGTTGGTGCTAGCGGGAAACCAAAGATGGCCGACGAAATCCTGACCATGACTTGGCTCGTTGGATTCGTCTATAGACTGTAGACAGTGTATGTTAAGGGAGGTGTAATGAGCGAACCGTGGTTTGAATTCCAGAGGGAGGGTGTCTGTAAGAGGCACAGACATCAGAAAATGAATAACCAAGATCGCGCGCCAAATAAACTTACTGCAGAAATTTTCCAAGTCTTTAAAAAAATAGGCATAGGTGGGAATCGTACCCAGCACCTTTCGGTTCTGAATCAACGGATAGTATCACTAAGCCAACTTTCTATCTGCACTAAAACCTGTGATATTAATTCTTGATAATGCTTAACGGAAAAAATTAATACTAATGTACGATGTCATTAAAAATCAAATAGAAATCCCACAACTAAAGTAGCAATCGATAAATCTGCTCACTCACTCATCAAATAATCAATCGAAAAATAATAAATAAATAAATGAATAAATAAATAAATAAATAAATAAATAAATAAATAAATAAATAAATAAATAAATAAATAAATATGTCGGTTCTCTCGAGCCCCAAAACGTCATTAAATAAATAAAATTAATTAATTAATTAATTAATTAATTAATAATACAAAAAGAAATTATAAACTAGTTTTTCTAGGCCCTAACGTTGGAAAAATAAAGCAGCATAAGAAAAGTGACACGCACGGTTTCGAACAAGCGACGCCGAGAACAACAACTTGTGAAACCACAACGCCTTAGACCGCTAGACCATAGAATCACACAGTTTCTTCGAAGTCAAAGAAATGTATTAACCTTTAACGTTACGCAATACTGGCACATGCATGACATGGGCACATGTCTGCGGGTAAAGATACTGCATGATAGAAAGGCGCATAAATAATCTAAGGGTCTATCCCTGAAGTTAATGGTCATTGACATGTAACCAAATCTTTGTATACCAGTGTATATACCAGCTACAGTCAACATATATTGTTAGACGTAGACGCAATCATCAATGCGGGAAGTATAAAACCATAGTCGCCACTCGTGTACTTGTTTGAGTCCACGAAAATTCCGAAAGCAACCTTCAACCCTGAAATCAGAGGTCGGTTTTGGGTTGTTACATGCAAATACAAACTAAGTATATCATGAAAAAACCCACCAAGAGGACTACGAGACTTATTCAGAGCCAATCTACATTCTGTTATTTACAAAAGCCGACGATCAAAGTGAAATTATAAAAGGAGCAAGACCAGATATCAACGTTAAATCACGGTAGGCCTAAAATCGCATCGAAAACGCCAACATGCAGTCACAAAATATATAATATTACTAAATCACCAAAACGAATTGTAACGTAGGTATGCAGAAAAGAGTTGTATTAGCAATAACAAAGTATGTGCAAAAAGATTTGTCTTTGGCATTTTTGAAATATCACCAAAAATATCAAATTTTGGAAAAACGCCCCAAAATTTAAAACAAACACGAACCTTCCAAAATAAATATATATTAACACTCGGCGGCCAAGTCACTACCTGTCGCTGTGATTTGGGGTAACTCGTTGCTTCCCTTCTCCAGATACCTGTACTTCAAGGTCGCTCATACCCCACGCCTTAAGGTAACCTAATAAAAGTTATTGGAATGGCTCCACAGTATTCAACACTTCAGCGTGCATTCATAGTAAAGAATTACTGGTTGATACAAAGCTATGGAGAAGTGCAGAGAAGATTTAGAAGACAGTTTCCAAGAGCAAGGAGTATCCCATGCAAACCTGCAATGTTTAAAAATTTGATGGGCAGTTACAGAATGGATCCATCCCAGGTGTTAAGTTCATTCAAGATAGGGCTTCACCTCACACTGCCAGAGTCGTAAGGCAGGGACTTCAGGAACTATCTTTCTAAAAGCATGTGTAAAGCAATTTTATGTTATGAGGGCTGAGTTGATATATTGAAGAGCACTCATGTATGCAATAAATAGTTCAAGCTGTGAACCTATTCAACTTGTGTTGTGTAAGTATAAAACCATGATTACATTGATCTTCATTTAAATGACAATAGCTCCTAGATGATCAACCTATTATCTTCAGATTATTAGATCAATAAGTTAACATATATATGCCCCTTTCTATTTAAAGTACAAAAACTATGTTAATTAGGAATTATATATTTTTAATATATTTTTTTAAATGTCAAATAGCCCGGTACCAATCATTTTGATACACCTTGTATTACACTGCCAAATACGGCAACTTTTAACATGATTTGCACAACTTTAGTAAAAATGAACCGAAATCTCTTGACTGAATTGTTGTGTAATGATTTATTGAATGATGTTGGGCCGTAGGGGTCGTGACAACCTGTAAAGTGCGCCGATGCTTGTGGATCAACGTCTAGGCGTTGTGCTTACATAGCGTACTATAAATCATTGCACATACTGCAGTTACTGTCCGTTTTCCTATACACAATACAAAGTGCTCTTACCATTGAGGTGTGACTTTTACAAATATACAGTGTATGTTAGAAGTATAGGCAATTGCCTAGTTAACGTCACTGTGTGAAAAATAACCGGCCAATATTTAAAGTATTCTCCAAACTTCTAGCAAATATATTTCTCTAACATGACCTAAAATTGCAGCTAGGTTAGATGTTCAGAAATATTCGCACTTTGGTAAAATATGAGTGAGGGCAAGGCATAGCTAGCCAACTCCCCGTGTTAATTTCAAAGAGAAAGTATTAAATCATCACTTTCTACATTTTTTCTAAACAACATACTGTTTAAGTAAGAATTTTTTCTTAAAATGCATGTAACAACTATAATTATTGTTTAGAGCGTGATGAAATAAAACATCACGATTTTCATCCCAAAACAAATATAATGCAAAAGAAATGTTTGTTTTAGAGCGTGATGATGAAATAAAACATCACGGTTTTCATCACGAAACAAAGTAATACATAAGAAATCAATTTTTCGTGAGTGATGAAATAAAACATCACGATTTTTATCACGGAACAAAGTAATACATAAGA
The DNA here is from genome assembly GCF_039555335.1 of Amphiura filiformis. Taxonomy (NCBI): domain Eukaryota; kingdom Metazoa; phylum Echinodermata; class Ophiuroidea; order Amphilepidida; family Amphiuridae; genus Amphiura; species Amphiura filiformis. The sequence continues at coordinate 2,919,599 of NC_092647.1, read as the reverse complement.
CATCGTTTGTTTGATTGCAATCAACCGCGACAGTTCATCTCACACACATAACAATGCACTGCGATCAAATAGGTTGATGACAACATTTTATTGATTGGACTGCACTGCGCCATGATTACGGTGAAGGACACCGGTTCAAATCCTTTGTTTGGAGCCAATTAATAATTTCACGCACAGCCTCTATGCAAATTAGAGTTTACATCCGCTGCAGCTGGGGTGATCGATCGAAGCTGGTTGCCGTTAGTGATCGAATGCATGAGCTTTGCTTTACTGAATCGATTTACTGGATTAATTTCATGTTAACTGGGTTTAATGCCACAAAGGTCGAATCGGGTTTGCCGTGGACCATAAGTGCATCATGACTTTAAAAAACATATATATAAAGTATTATGGTATAAAGGTATTTTCCAGATTTTTGGTGATGAAACCCGTTGCGGATTCTGACATTTGATGAAGAAAGGTATTACAGTAAGCAAAAGAATTCTGGTGGCAGTTGTGTTCACCCATGTATATCCTAAATAAAGACAAATGTGTCAAAATTAAAACAAGCAGCCGATTCCTTTACACTTTAGCTCTGATTTAAGACCTTATTTGTTGAAATTAGTTGAGAATTAAAGAAACGGTAGTCCAAAACCTGATGAAGATACGAAATAAAAAGTTGCACTTTCGTGTTCTAATCAATGAAAGCACGACGCTAGTCTTTCGTGCTAATCAATGAAAGCACAGCGCTATAGTTATCTTGTTCGCGAACGCTATGTGTACAAATCAATAGGGGATGCAATGTGGCAAACTGCAACTTTAAAATTTGCATCTTCCTTTGGTTTTTGGATCCCTGTGTAATTATTTCTTGAACAATGTCAACGAATGAGGTCTTATATTTGAGCTAAAAGATGCAGGTATTGGCTATTGGTTCAAATTATGACATATCTGCGTTTGTTTAGGATATACAAGGGGTGAACGTAACTGGTACCTTAATCTTTTGGCTTACACTGTGTCCCGGCACTGTGTATTAATTCCTAATAATAATACATATTGAGAGCGCACTTATAGAACTACTTATTCAGCTAAAATGCAGCCTCAAGGCGCTAACGTGACAAATACAATGATAAAAACACATTAAACTTTTGAAACCAATATACAGAGACAAATATTTACAACCAGAAAGACCCGAAGTTAAAAGTAAAAATATACTACTGTACATAACCTTAATCGCAAATTCAGTGATCAAAAACATACATACAGCAGTTAAAATTTTAACCAGTTTAAAATGGAAAACAGGATATTTTTAAAAAGAGCGACGAGCGCACTCAGTGAAACACCATTTTATACCAAACGAGAAACATACAGTCCCCCATCAACTTATACAGTATGTGCCATCTCCTCACGAAGGCAACCACCGGAAAATGAAAAACATCCCACGAATAATGCACATGAGCTGAAATATGGATACCTGTCAGTTATTCAAATTCTGGATGATGAAAACCGTTGCGTCTTCCGACCTTTGAGGTGTAAAGGTATTATCGGGATGCCAACCATAACCATGTAGCCACCATTATACCAATTGCTATGCACAGTTTACAAGGTCTCTGGCTTGTTTCAGATCCCGCATACACTGAAAAATTAAAACATACAAACAATAACATGTGAAAATGCCTAAAATTATAACAATTGTGCAAATTTTTGCTAGTGGTATTTTGATATTTGTATTTAAATTTTGAATATTAATTGAGAATATGAGTTTGCAGACAGACCAACTCTTAGAGAGTAAACGAGGTGTATACTGGGTTTGATTGGTCGAAAAATATATGTGAGAATAGTGAAACACACAAAAAAAAAATCGCGTAAGTGTTCCTTTTGACCCATTTTCTCCACTGGCAACTGAATTCCGGTTGTCAAGTTATCGCGTCAGTTATAGCAATGGGTTGTGTCCTCCACAGCCGGTTTCTGTCGCTCCTAACAAAATATGTTTGCAAGCCACATCATCTGCTTGTTTGCCACTTATCTGGTGGTGAGTATGAGCGTAGGGGTCAATCAAAGGTCAACACATGGTCAAATTTTAAACTTGCTCACATTTTGTTGAAAATTATACCAAGGTTTTCCTCTCATCTCAAGGATTCAGACCTATCTACGACATATCGTTCTTCAGGCAAAATGGTAAAATGGAAGGGGACTGTCAGATATTTTGGCCACACACAGGGGTCAGAAACTAAAGGTTTTAAAGAATTTAGAAATTATATTTCAGAGATACAAATATCAAAATTGACAAAAATGTATGACACATGCCTAGATTGGTACAGAAATCGGCCTGTAGCAAACTCCATGCAATTGTGTCACTCAACAAAAACAAAAAACAGCGAATCCCAAAATCGATACCTAATTCATATACTCCTAGTGAGAATATGGATAATGTCTTAAAATAGCAATGGGAAAATAATAGTCTATAAACCATCATTCCCCTTGCAAATTTTAACATTTTACATGTTTTAGCGCACACATTTTGAGAAAGAGTCATTTCCCTTAAAATTCCAAATGCAAAATTATACATACCGTCACTTGCACATATGATACCAATGTCCATAGTATGATTACATTGCGATGTCCCCCAAGCTGGATGTCTACAGGTATCTATATCATATTCAGTGCCATTACACCACAGGTTTTCTAACCATATACGACCCTCACCCGCTCCAAATGTCCGCGTTAATGTCGCTGTACCGTAGCCAGCAAGACCAATCTGCTTGCATACGATTTCGGGTAGTTTCCCATAGTCAAACTCCTCATTGAAACACACTGTACCCCATTCTTTCTGAAAGTTGATTTCAAGTCGACCTTCATTTGGTCCATTCCCGCCAACCAAGACAATAGAAGGAGAATATGGAGAAATAGCTATAGAATGTGAAAATCGATAATAGGCCTTTTAAAATAGTAAGTTTTCTTCATTTTTCACTAAATTCAAACTATTTTGGCATATGTGACCGTACACCACGAATGAGCCGTAAATGTCCTCAATTGTATTCTGAGTTACAGTGTAAAATGGGCATGAAGGTCGTACTCATAGGTACCTCAATTTGGTGCTACGTGTACCTCATTTAATGAGATACACGTAGCACCAAATTGAAATACCTATGAATATGACCTTCATGCCCATTTTACACTGTAACTCAGAATACAATTGAGGACATTTACGGCTCATTCGTGGTGTACGGTCACATATGAAGAATTTTGTTTCAAAAAGGTGCTCAATCCAATAGTTGCCGTGTGTCACATTTTTCTTAGCTTACTTCATTTTGTCAGATTAAATCAGGGTGATTATTTTTCTGATTAAAAAAAAAATATAAAAAATCAATTTTTTTTAATCGGATTCATTTTTATTTAAATCGATATTTTTTAAACATTGTTTTGATTACAAGAACTGCTATACCCTATGATCAAGCCAAAAGAGATCAGTGGAATGCTAGACATATACACAATCCTATCAGGTATTTACAAAAAAAAAAAAAAAAAACATGTTTTTACATGTGAATATTTCAAAGAAAAAAATTTGGTAAAATCAAGGAGAAAAATCTGTTGAATTCTGCACTTGAAGATATTTTTTTTGCAATAGATAAAGAGGTATTTTAATTGTATCCAAAAGTTGTAGAAACATTAGGAATGATGTAAAATATTGGTGAGTTCAATTCAACGAAGCAATTAACTTACATCTATCAAAAATTGTAGAATATTAAACAGTTAATTTAAATCATTGATTTTTTTGTTTAAAAATCACGTAATTTAAATCGAGATTCAAACCCTGGATCAACTTTTAGAGGTCTTTTTCTTTCCTATTGTTACACTATTTCAAACACCATACACACTCAATCACGGACTGCTCTTTTTGGAGCCACCATTATATTACTTTTACGTGCCTGCTTCAAAAATCTTTTACGAAATAATCTTGATAAAAAATGTTATGGTGTTTTCTTTAAATGTTCTATTAAAAGAGTGTATTCGAAAGGAGCGAACGCATCTAAATATACAATTCTTTTCACTTACTTCCACATACGACTCCAACATCGTTCGAATGATCGCAAAGTCCACTTCCTCCCCATTCACTGTGTTTGCAATCCTTCAATATCATACGAGAGTCTGTATCATCTGGTGCGCACTGCACGTCATCTAACCATATTTTATTTTCAGATGACTCTCCAAATAACTTTGCTGTTGTTCCTTTGTGAACCCCTATAAAAATCAAAGCAACATGATCAGTCGTGAACATTGTATATGGACGTATCCGAAACCACTATAAACCGTCCCTATACTATAACCAACGGAGTGCGTCGCGCGATTCGCCAAGCGCGGGTAGCGACCAAGGCACCCTCTACTTTAGTTAATAATGGGTTATTCCAGTTGATGTCCATACAACCCTATGGAAGACATGAATTTAATCATCCACACAGGAGTGTGCTTTCAGATGGGTTTCAGCTGAATGGATCAGTCCATTTGAAGAGGTTCTGATACAAAGGGGTCCGGAGGTTTATAGTTGTCTACTATTTGACACTACGTATTGTGATATGCGGTAATCATGACGTAAGTTTTTACAATGATATGCTTGCCAATTGCAATAAACATGTTTGAAGTTGGCGGTATTGGCGACAAAAATGGTCAAAGGAGGAAACAAAAACAAACATACAAAATAGGCATGTTTATTTTAGCCTGATATGGAAATTGGACGAGGGGTGTTTATGCAAATTGTACAATGGGCCGCCCATAATGATACGCGTCATGTGCCTGTCAATAGACCCCTCTTTTTTGGCAAATTCTGGCTACACCCAATGACCCTCTTTTTTTCACCAGCTTACACCAAATGACACCACTTTTATATTTATCGATCTAGAAACTTGGTTTTAGGAGTTGTTTTTATCGAGAAACCAGTCAATGGTGCAATTAATTGCTAAACCAGGTTTATCAGTAGAAAACCTGGTTTGTCGATCAAAAAGCCTGAATTCTGCAAAATCCTGGTTTCTCGGTAATTATTGCACATTGGGGATGCAATTAATCGATAAAGTAGGGTTATCGATCGAAAAACCTGGGTTTTTTAAAACCAGGTTTATCAATCGAAAAAACAGATTTATCGATCAGAAATCCGGTTTCTCGCAATTTGGCTTGCCATATGCGAGATATTAACATTACATATTCGCGGTTGATTTTTCCTCCAGATTTAGACACAGTGTGTCCGAATTGCTAACACACCGTGGATATTGGTGACGCGTTTTCCTTTCAACGCTATAGCAAATGATGAGCGTTTACCTATGATAAGAGATCTTTTGTCTTGTGGTCCCGGATGATAACCAAGTTGATGACACACTGCATCAGCCTCTGCTTGTCCCCATGACTTGAAATCATCCACGCATACCGTACCCCACTCCTCAGCATTGAAAACCTCTAGTCGGCCTTCGTATGGTCCTGATCCACCCACTAGGCGTATAGGAACAGCTGGTGTAGAGCCTGTGCAAGGTTGATTTGAAATTAGACAAAAATTCAGCATATGTAACAAGTTATGACGAATAGATAATAATGATAACCTTTCTTGATAAATTTACGGGCTGTAGGGGGGAGCTCAATTTTGGTTTGGCTGGGTGTGGACCCATTATAATACCAACTTTTCAAGAAATTTTGACCCATCAATATATCAAAACTCAAAATTTTTGGTCAAATTTAACACAAGTTGTCTTAATTTTTACAACTTTTCCGTCAAATTTTTGGGAATTTCAAACATTTTGGCTACAGCGAGGAATTGGGCTATAAAAATTGAGAGAATCTTTGAAAAAAGTACCATCCATATAAAGTAGGTAATGGTGAATCCAACGGACGAGGACACAAAACACATCAAGGATCAATAAATGATACAAGAGGATACCTTGAATATATGAACAACTGGAAAGAAAAAAAGCAAGGTACACCAACTTGACGTGGGGGAACAAGTAAAAAACAGACTAGGCAGTACGAAGTGGGGGAACAAAATAGGCATAAGAAGAAAAAGTGTACTAGAACAAATGATGAAAATCATAGAGCACATAAGTAGACAAAAACCAAACAACCAATATAGGCCTAAAAACAGGCAAAGTTCGGTGCCGAGTGCCAAAGTTATATGGCCAAAAATTGCCAATTCCAGAACCCACGGAGGTGTCAGGAAAACAGTACAAAAGTACACTGGAGTGATGAAAATCACTGTGTACATAGTAGACAAACAAAACCTAACAGACAAAAAATCAACCGACGTTTCGAGCAGATAAACTGCTCTTCTTCAGGGACAGACGACAAAATATTAAATTAAACAACGAAAACTACATGGTGTAGTTTAAAACCAAATACAAGACAAAAACTGAAGGCAAGTGAAAGGTAGCAAACAAGACAAGCCCAGAGCAACCAGCAACTATAAGCTATGTCTTTACTGTAAGAGAGCATGTTCACTACTAAGTGCTGAGAAACAATATGCAAATAGACAACTCCAGAGGACAATAGGGTATTGTCCTAATTGACAGGATGTAAATGTCAAGAGGGGTCGCAATCAATAGAAGAGAAATAGATTAAAAAGAGGATATTGGACTAAATAGGAAAACAAAGTGTCACTCAAATATATAATAAGAAACCGCATCATCAGTTCCTATCCTGAGGCGCTTCAGAAGAGAAAAGATGAAGCGGATTCAACATGGTTAAGACAAGGCGGATTTGGGGATATAGACGAGAGACAAACAAGGGGGGTCCTAGGTCCGGAACCATGACCATCCATATACCAAATTTGGCCTAGAACATGTAGAAAGAGGGTTTCATCTCATTTCATTTCATTTTATTCGCCAGAAAAACATATAAAATACATATATTGCACATTTATAAGCACTACATCAATTCATTCATTGATATACCAAAAGGCCAAAAATGCCACCAATGTTTGCGGCACATTCCCGTATGGTCGTCCTTACATGTACTGAGAAACCCATCAAAATGTAAGTGATTAGGCACAACATCCTTTTTGGTCCTATAGCGCTATCGGTGCCCGAAGAGGTACCGATGGCACTTTTTTATTGTACCCAGAACATTTGTACAGCACATTCATTTTTATTGAAATGAAAAACATTTACACTATGTCACTGTTAATATTATGCTTGATACATTATCTCCAGTGAGTGATGTTGAGAGTCATCGATACCTAACCGGGCACCGATAGTTCTATAGGACACAATTCGATGTGGTGCCTAAAATGAAATAAACTAACACAGGATGGAGGTCTGCCTCTATCAAAAAATAAGTAAGTACCGTCACAAGCTATCCCCACTGCAGCATCACTATCATTGTAGTTACATACATCTCCATAATAGTCCTTTGCACACAGTGTCATCTTCCCCGAATGATCCCGCCAATATCCATCAAAGCCCGGTAAACATGATCCGGAATAATACCATATTCTTGGTAAATCTCCATTGCCATACTGTGTGGTTGTAATATAGACTGCAGATTGGTTCCGTCCACTGTACCCAAGGAGCTTACATACCGTTGTGACTTCTTCCTCCGTAACAATAGCTTCATCACATACGCTACCCCATTCGTCTCTGAACTTCATTTCCAGACGTCCTTCATTAGGAGTGGGTCCGTCCACTAACCTGACTTCTGGTGTCGATTTAACTACAGAGAACATTTGATGGAGAAAAGTTTTGATTTTTAGATTGATGATACGTTGTTGAATAAGATATATCAAAAGCGATAAGACGGGGTAATAAACACGAGGCGGCGGGACACATTCCTAAACCTCAATAGCCTGCTGGTTGCTAGGGCATTTTCCTATTATGAAGGCGGTTTTTATTTTGAATGCCAAGCTCCTAGAAAAACAGTTAAACGATATAAATATTCAACTTAAAGCCATATTATAACATTTGCTGAGGAGGACGCCCTCACTGAATTTTTTAATTCATTTTTACACGATTAAATTGTACTTTTTATTAAACCAATATACCCTGCAAAAATCAAGACTCTAGGTGCTGTAGTTTTGTCAAAATCAGAGATTTTGAATAAAAGGCTGATTCAGCCATTTATTATTACGATGGAATCGTTAGTCGAACGCATACACGATGTTCATAACACACAGTATGTACGCGGCGTGGGCGACGGTGATATACACAACAAAGGGTCGTACCACAACATGACCGAAGGAGTGGTATGTATTGGCGACACGTGCGCTGGTAGTAAATTCCAATTTTCTTTGCTTTGCCGTAGTTGTTCGGCTCAAAAATAAAGGGGATATATCTGACAGTAAAAGCTAACATTTTATGGCAAAGAAATGCTAATCTATTTTGTTTGAAAATGTTATAATATTGCTTTAACTTGGTATCACTGAACAAAGGAGACCCAACCCGATACATATTCATAACCACTATAAAGAATAGACGCGATGCTTTTAATAATCCAACCACAACTAATCAAATTTACCCACTACGAATTAATAATTAGAGTCCAATTTTGACAAAAAGCCTGAAAACGGGCTAAAAATGAAAGATATTACGTAAATTTGGACTACAAAAAAGCCTGAATTTAGGCAAAAGCCAGAAAGCTGACATCCCTGTATGATACATTTTCTTTTTCTTTAGAATAATTTCACAAAAAACGTTACTCTACACGTTGGATGGTCTGTCTTACCTCCGGTTTTATCAGTAAAATGAGTGCAATCATAGACCTCTTCAAATCAAATGTTTTTCGAAGACAGCTGTGGTTTGTTTTGAATGACCCCAGTTTATAATTCTGGGCTATAAACGGTAACGCAAACGCAACTATTTAACCTGAACATCTGCATGAAAGACACGATCAAACGTGTGGTATGTCTCGTGTAAGAGATATGCTTACGTCATTTGTCTAAATCTAAAGAGCCGAAAATGACGCAAATTTGCACTTTTCTTTCAATTACTGTCATATTGTGAAGTGCCAAATAGCAGAGGTGTCAGTTCAATATCGGTATGTTAGAAAAATGATGACCCCATGTTGACATTGGCTAAATAAACTGTATTTTCCCTCAAAAGTGTACCGGGATTATGACATTTCCTGTCGGCCAATTTGACCCCTTAGTTTACTGAATAAATACCGCTCCTTGCACCTGGTTTCCCGATTTGCTGAAGTCATTTGGATGTAAATACGAAGACATAAGTATGCTTGATGAAAATTGTACCCCGCCCTTTCTTCATGTTTTTATAACGAGGGTCAAATAGACTATAAATAATGTACAACTTTTAAAGATTACATACCATTACACACTATTCCAATACCAATATCACCAACCGCATCAAATAGTCGAATTAATTCTTCTGTATCGTAACTACGGTAACGGTACACGCAAGGATAATCGTAGTCTCCATCACAGAAGTTCAGGGTGTTATAAACATCTCCCGTTCCCGGTCCGAAAACATCGGGTGCTGTTTCGTACACATCGACGTTGTTGTAACCCAACTGTTGGCAGATAACGGAAGCCGAAAAGTCATTGGCCACTCCGTCCGGGTAGGGAATTTTCAGGACAGGTTTCGACTCCCATTTTGTAGAGGCTTGGCGTAGCCGTCCCCATTTCCCATTTGTTTGTACTTCAACTCTTCCTTCATGCGGTCCTGCGCCACCGACAAGTCGGATAGTAGTGGGAATTGTCGGATCAGAAGCTGAATATGAAAAATTTACTAAATAATATGAAAGGTTTAAGTAGAGTACCATTTAATATAGAATGATGTAAAGCTAAAAATCAAGTTTATTTTTTGTAGGGGTCTGAAAACCTACATGAGGAATGCGGGGTTTAAAAACAATGCGTCATGATGATAGGTTAGATGTGATAATTGATAGATTTAAGAAAATCGTAGATTGATAGGATATTTAGTGGTTTCATATTGCTTGTTAACAAAATATATGAGAAAATATCATAAAAAATGTTTTTTTTCTGTTATTTTTAATTCCGAAATACGGTAAAATAGTTCCCCCTACCAAATGCGTGCGGCTTACAAGAAACAAACTAGGACAATGAGCTCCCAAGTTACTGAATACTACTACTATACGTCATTGGTACACACGGTTGTTTGAATGGATCATTTATAAGCTTGTCAAACAAAACATCATCAAATTTTAGGCTTAAACAGTTGAATGTGATATCATGCTAATGTTTACAGATGCTTTTGAGTCGTTCTCAACTTTAATTTCCCCTCTTCTACAACATTATTCTCTTCTCTTCTCTTCTCTTCTCTTCTCTTCTCTTCTCTTCTCTTCTCTTCTCTTCTCTTCTCTCCTCCTCTTCTCGCCTCTTCTCTTCTCTTCTCTTGTCTCCTCTCCTCTCCTCTCCTCTCCTCTCCTCTCCTCTCCTCTCCTCTCCTCTCCTCTCCTCTCCTCTCCTCTCTTCTCTTCTCTTCTCTTCTCTTCTCTTCTCTTCTCTTCTCTTCTCTTCTCTTCTCTTCTCTTCTCTTCTCTTCTCTTCTCTTCTCTTTCTTCTTCTCTTCTTCTCTCTTCTCTTCTCTTCTCTTCTCTTCTCTTCTCTCTCTTCTCTTCTCTTCTCTTCTCTTCTCTTCTCTTCTCATCCCATCCCTTCCCTTCCCATCCCTTCCCTTCCCTTCCTTTCCCTCCCCTCCCCTCCCCTTCCCTTCCCTTCCCCTCTTTTACAAAATTATTCTCTTCTCTTCTCCCTCTCTCTCCTCCCTCCCTCCCCTCCCCTCCCCTCCTCCCCCTCTCCCTCCTCCTCCTCCTCTCTCTCCTCTCCTCTCTCTCCTCTCCTCTCCTCTCCTCTCTCTCTCTCTCTCTCTCTTCTCTTCTCTTCTCTTCTCTTCTCTTCTCTTCTCTTCTCTTCTCTTCTCTCTCTTCTCTTCTCTTCTCTTCTCTTCTCTTCTCTTCTCATCTCATCTCATCCCTTCCCTTCCTTTCCTTTCCCTTCCCTCCCCTCCACTCCCCTTCCCTTCCCTTCCCTTCCTTTCCCGTCCCTTCCCTCCCCTTCCCATCCCTTCCCTTCCCTTCCCCTTCCCGTTCCCCTGCATCTTCCCCTGCCCCTTCTCTTCTCTTCGTACATACCATTGCAGATTATGGCTATATCATCGGTGTGATTACAATGTAAACCGTCATTCCCCCATCTGGGCACACAATCGGTAAATTCAATATAATCTTTCGGAGTATAAGGGCAGATAATGTTTGTTATCCATATAGGTCCTTGTGATGATCCAAAGTTGGTCACTCTAGCTGGTAACATGCGTCCACTGTTGTATCCAAGTGTTCGACAGACGCTGTTTATCATAACTTGTTCGTATTCATCTTTCCACTGTGCAACCTTCCTCCAACAAATGGATCCCCATTTGTCTTTAAAGAACACTTCAAGGCGTCCTTCGTGAGGTCCTGACCCACCAACAAGTCTTAAAGGAGGCGGCCATGTTACTGTAATAAGAAACATAATAATTATCAACATGATAGTGGATATCCCTTGTTGCTGGATAATAATGACGCGTATGAACTGACACTCATCTATCCACAGCCATGTGTGTATATAGAACCCTCAAGGGAAAAGGGTCATTTAAATGGAGAGAACCCAAAAATGGTCCTGTTTGACCTTTCCAGAACCTTTTTGCTAGCTCTTTTCGATTCTTCGTAGAACCATTTACGAGTAAAGTTCTATATACAGGACAGCTCAAAAACTATTTTAGGTTCTACTTGGAACTTCCCTCGGAGTTAAATATACGTCCACTTGAGTACAAAGGGAGATGTTAGGTTTCACCCCCGGGGGTCACTCCCATTGTGGCCTGTACACCATCCGCGATAATCAACTTTTGAAAAGCACCCTAAACAAGGATTTAACCCTTGGCTAAAACGACACCCTAAACAGGGATTTCATTCCTAACATCAAATTTCATACCCTAAATTTCATTTCCGCGTATTTAGCAATTGCAATTTTGCTACTCTCTAAATTCCAGGGACTTATTAGTAGGACAAAACCTTGAAAAGACTTAAAATTCAAATCTAATGGATTTAAATTTTACTCTAATAAAGATTTGAATTTTAAGTCTCTGAAAGGTTTTGTCATTCTAACAAGTCTCTTAGTAGGCATGTCACAGTGGCTGCACAATACTTCTGCCACACTGTGCATGCAAGCATAACAGTAAATTGAAAAGCGCGCGCATGAAAGTTGTTCAATTTTGGCAAACATCCATGCCGAAAAATTAATTTCCTCATATGTGCTATTTATCACAACGTTTGAATTTTTGATATATGGTGTGTGAAACCTTTCTGTGACTACCATCGGGTTTTTTTTAAATAAATATTGCTTCGTTTAAGAGCTACTACCTGTTTTTATGGATTGTTGAAGATCCCTCATAAATCAATAAATATAGGCCTTTTGAAAAATCAAGATCTACCACCATTTAGCTGAAATACTAATCTTTCTAAGCATGTCAATTATTTCCGTCGACAACGAATGGCACACTTGAGGAAAACGATTTGAAACAAAACATTTTTTAAGTGAGTTTAAAGGGAGTAATATTCCAAACCACAATAGCTCTAACCCATTGTGTGTGTCCAAGGCCACACCATTTTTGTATACACGGTATAATAGAGGGCTGTTCCTTTTACCGTTTCTCTTCCCATGTTAATCCAGATAACAAAATGTTAATTTAAAGTCTCATTGCAAATGAATTTTTATTTTACTTTTCGGATTTGGCTTTGAGCAATGGTGACACATACCATATTTACAGAAAAAATGAAAATTCTATTCCAGACACCGTCAAAATGTCAAAGTTTGTATTTTGTGTATTATATTAAAGTAATTAACTGCAGATTCTTTACTCAACATCATAACAGGTTCATACTTGACAAATTCATGATGAATGAAAAGACTAACATTAAATATTGAAAAAAAAAAATTGCTCATGCCTAATTTACATAATAATATCATGAATACATAATTAGCTGTAATAAGCTAATTTGCATAATTGATTACTTTTTGTGTATTTTTTGTTATCAATTGAAAGAACTTTGTATACATATGTTTGTGAAAAAAACCGCACCCTGATATCATGTACGGTTTTCTTTTGGCATCAATTTTGCATATTAATTAGCTGAACTTAGTCATTTTTGAACTTTTATTTGTCTGCAGATTGGCCGGAATTGCTGAAATAGTATATTTGGTTAATTTATTATAATTATTCAATGATAGATTTTTTAATTTAGTTTTCTTTGACGAAGTTAAAAAAGATAGGCAATTAACCTGTGATTCTTAAATTAACGTTGCTTTTTCAAGCAAGTGACCAAATAAACCTTCAAAATCTTGAAATGTGCCAATTTTGTCATTATAGCAATTTGTGGCAGATTTGCATTCTATTTATGAGCATCTTAAAATTGACACTACGTCACAATGCATTGACCGATTTCAATTCTGTTTTTTGATTTTTGATGCTTCAATAAAGGTCATTCATGTAGAAACATTAAATATCGTGTTTCTGCTGCCCTTATTTTTGAGGTGATATACCTACTCTTAGACTTATTTTTAAATCTTAGGAATTTAGAGAGTACCCTTTCTTCCAATTTTTCATGTTTTTGACACCCTAAACGCGATACGCGCGTATCGTGCCTACCCACGAAAAACAACCCTTTTTACGCGTTTTCATTATCGCGGATGGTGTACAGGCCACAATGGGAGTGACCCCCGGGTTTCACCCCATAGACACTGTATGTGTTGCCGCTTCAACACCCCTCGCAATCAAACGGAACTGGAGGGTGTATCGAACAGGCCCTAAATATATATTAGTAATTGCATCTTTTGTAAGGCGTTGATGTTTATAAAGAGATTACATAGCTTGCTCTCGGGGCTGTCGTGGATGCATGGCCCTACATACAAGTATAGTATGCAAGTAGTTCATAATGTTCTTCTTCTTTCCTTTTGGCCATTTAAATAATACTCGTGTTTATAAAAGAAAGAACTTCTACTTCACTGGACACCCCAATACCCCCTACAAGCACCCCCTCGAGGCGAGGCAGTATGAAATGAATAATCTTACCATTGCAGACAATCCCCATATCCAGGTTATGATCTTCAGGGGGTGCATACGAATTATACGTCGAATAACTAGTATCACATTCTCCAGTGTGTGCTGGTCTCTTCACATCGTCTATTTTTTCCCGACAAGATATCGGAACGAAATTAAGCGGATCTTTCTTCATCCCAGGACCAAACACTCCAGAATTTGTAACAACGGCAGGACCGGGAAATCCCAGTTGTTGACATATCACCCGAGCTTCATCTGTTCCAGGAATGCGGTTTACCGGTTCCGGATCTATTGGAATTGTACCCCATCTTGGTCCCCCAATCGTGTTCGTCACGTAAACTTCTAGGCGTCCTTCACTGGGACCTGTCCCATTGACAAGACGAACCGGTTCTGTAATTAATGTAGCAAACAAAATGAATGATGAAAAGCATTATTTAGCTTGTTTGTTTGTTTGATCGTCTGTTTCAGCTGTGCAATGTATCGTTTACATGAGAGAAAACCTGTATTTACAACATTGAGAGTCTTGTTATCCATACTTTTGCTGGAAAGGTACCTTTTTTTAAAAGAAAACATTTTAACTCAGGGGTTTTGTTACCATGGTAACAGAGCAAAAAAATAAAATCCCATTGAATCATGTTAACCTTTGTGGCCTATTTTGTGATAATGCCCAAGGGTAACGAAATACCTGAGATATGGCAAAATATTCTTTAGTTCAAATGTTTTCTCCAAGCGGATCAATTTGAGACCACGTTGATCAAATTGATTCTTTTAATCTTATGGACAATGGTGGAGACCAACATTTGACATTTTACCTTTATGCCTATACCTCAAGAACTGTACATCGGCGATAGGTCAAACCATACTTTTTCTTACTTTTATTCGCTCAATTTTGAAATGTGAGCCCTGCATAGCGGCCATTTTGAATATATGCAAGTTACCATTTTTCCCTATTTCCTTTTTTGTCCTTTTAGGACATAATGTTCAGGGTGTGTTAGAATACACTGCGAGATTCTCATCTGTGTGACGCCGATGTCACCACAATGTCACTCCATCGGAAACTACACCTCGGTTGCCCACATCGCCAGTCCAAAATAGCCGGGTAGCCAGCAAGCACATTGGTGTTCGAATTTTGTCTAGCTCAAACGTAAATTCACCTTTTCGGTAAATCCCATAACGCTTTGCGAGTACACCTGAGAACTCGTCATTTGACGTCACACCGACTTGCAATGCGCAGTAACGATGTTCGATAAACGATGTGCGCATCGACGCAGATCGGCGCGACGTCAAATGACGAGTTCTCAGGTGTACTCGCAAAGGCTTATGGGATTTACCGAAAAGGTGAATTGACTGTCTATCGATGCATAGACCGCATTTATTTATAACTCCTGCAAAGATTTCTGTCATTTGATTGGTCAATTACAGTTGATTATTTTTGCTATTAATAGAGAAAGACTATTGCACTCCGCGCGAGTGCAATAGTCAAGTTTCCATTGTACTCACGTGCAGCTACAATGGCAACGCACAATATTGTACAAGGTCATCATTATGTTTTTAAGGGAAGGGGTATGAACGTTTGGACAGTATTTATTGTGGGACATTAGAGCACATCAGACATATCGAATTGCATTCTGAATACGAAGAATGTCCTTCTGATATGAAATAATTTTGATTTTTGAAATTCGCAATGTAATACACATTTTATGGCAAATCATTAAAATTGATATTTTTGATATTTAACAGTACTCGAAGTAAACTTTATAAATCTGATGATTTATACTTAAAGTGTATGTAGGTGGGATGAAAAGCCGACGATCAATTGAAAATTTTGACCTTTTGTATTGAAGATATGGATTTTTTTCCCAAAACACCGAAAAAAATTAGGTCTTAAAACTGATAAACAAAAATTCCTTTAAAAAAGGTACTTGTGTGACAATTGGTCACTGTGTATGCCGAGTTAAACACTCAAAGTTAATATTTGACGAATATCAATGATACAAATGTGAAATATAATGATACAAATACGAAATGGGTTTTGAGTTTGTGCGGCTTCGATTTTTTAGGACGAATTTAAACTGTCCTTTTATGAATATGAATGATATAAGTGCGAAATACTCTGGGAAAACCTATAATATGTTGAAATTGATGTAAAAAGAAAGGTTTCATTACATTCGAACTTTCTTCTTTTAAGGTGGAGGGTGTGATGTGCGCTGAGTAATTTAATTTAATCATTTAGCTTTGTTTACAAGCTGAAAGTATTTCATGAGATGGGAAACCCCCTTCCACTTGGAAGAGTTGGTGGTAAAGTAATTTTGGGATTCCCCCAAATTACTGTAAACAAAGTCAGATCTATGTTTGGAACTTGGAAATCCCCAGTTCAGTGTACTGCACCATTAGGACACCCCCCAGGAAGTGATGTAATGTGAAAGATTAATGTGTATAATTACTCTTGGGAAATCCCAAGATTGCATCATCTGTTGTGAAGATGTGAATGAAGTAATGGTTTATTAATAGATGATGGGTTTTTGCATGAGTACTGATATAAAATGTGACAGCTTGAATTGGCACCTTACAGAATGTCATGAGGGATTGTAAACTCTACATGATTGTGTTGGTCGTCTTCGTGCTTCAAAAAAGAAGTACACTTTAACCAGTGTACATAGCCAATAATGTGCTATTTTTAATACAGCAACGAAGGAGATTTATGAGTACACGAAAGTGCTCCTCCTCATCAAAGGATTTAAGTTCTTCTGGCGAATTGTTGGAGTCTGCTTTAATATAAAACAACACATCTGTCAAATACAGTGGAGCAGTGTCAAAAGAAGCCTGTTTCCTGGAGAAAGAGTGATTGGTGAAAGAAGCACCATTTTTGGAGAAAGCAGCGCAAGGAGATAAGTATCTGGAGAAAACAACACGTGAGGATATTTATAAACGCAAGTGTACAATGGACGCTGATTTTCACAGGACAAGTGAATAAGGATATATATCATATCAGCCGGCCAGAACATTGCAAGAACTCTATGATCACCAACAAGATGACTGCTGGTTATGTACTGATTAATTTTAAAACTGTGATTGTGTGATTATATTGTGTATGCAACAATTGTTGTTATATGTACCAATCATATTTTACTTTCAATTAAAGACTTAGATTTTGTTAGCTTAATCAATCAGTGTACATGTACAGGGTGAGTCAAAAAAAGTGCAATAGAGAAAAGAATCCATTTTTATTAAAGAACCGAGTTGAACTTTTTAGGTATGAAAACATTTTATATATGATATATTCATCAGCAACCTTGTGTGAAGAAATGAAGGAATTAGCATTTACCGCTTTGTTTTTATGACACATTTTATAGCGATACCCAATTTTAATGTTTGTCCAAGAGACATCTAAAATTTGAATGTCAGCGCACTCTGTGTAAGGTAGATTTGGAACAACTGCCATTTTCTTAACCTCATTGGCATTGAAATTAAATGGAGCACCCAAAGTGTTATTGATCTTGGTCTTTTTTAAGGAAAAGAAACATTATTTGTTGTTATTTTCATTTTACCTTTACTTTAAAGATGTTTATTCTCAATCAAAAACATACAAATTTGTAGGCGGTTTTTTTTAAATGTCAAAATAAAATGCGCGCAAATTGAAGTGGAGTGAATTCCAAAATATCCAGTAAGTTGGACATATTGGGATTAAAAAACTGGAGTTGGAGTCGAGTGAGGTATGAAGGACTTAAATTAATGTTAGAAAGTTTGTTTGAACAGAAAAAAAGACATTGAAATAACGCAAAATCAACCTTTTTTAAGTTTCAGAGCTAATGCTTTTACCGTGCACTGTGCGCTCTCATTCAAAATACATGGTATCTCGTGGACAAATAACGAAATTGGGTATCGCAGCAAAAGGACTTGTAAAAATTAAACGGTAGTCGAGATTCACTTCATATTTTCACAGAAGGTTACTTTTGAGTGTGGCATTTATAAAATGTTTCAATAATGGGAAAGTTTGACTTGGGTCTTGCATAAATATCGATTCTTTGCTCTATTGCACTTTTTTTGACTCACCCTGTATGTGTGTTGTGCATTCGTGCGAATTTGGGTTAAAGGTGATTTTGACCTTGAGTCAGTACGACTCGTAACAGTATGTATGCATGATACATTTTTGAAGCAAATTCGGAACCGAACATTAATATTATAGCACATTCGTTAAAATGAAAAATTGAAATGAAAAATAAGAAATGAAGATTCAATTTCTGCCATTTTTCATGAGCAAACGCGCAGGATAAGTCTAATGCGCCGGGGACATGAAACAAATCTATTTTTTTTAATTTGGCCTTAACATACCCAAGGCAGACAGGCAAATTGGTTGCCATGCCAATAATAATCATCAATCAATATGCAAGTAGACTATGGTTCTATATTGATAATATGTGCTGATTTAAGCATGAAGCGGCAATTTCGCTTCAAAACTGATCACCAAATAATTATTTTGGTTGATTCGGGTATGCTGAATTCAAACCTGTTGTCTGCTAAGCTATACTGGAACCCCGTGACCCTAAAAAAACCAAATCCCCTACATGCTGCACATGTTGCACAAGGTTATCTCTGGTGTTGAAAAACCATTTATTTCATTTTTTTATTTATTTATATATGCCGGCTATTTGTATACCGTGAATAAATAAATAAATAAATAAAAACCCTCATTTCTTACCCAGCCCCCAAATAGAAATGATAAAATAATAACACATTGCCGTGCAAAAAGAAAGACAACAACAGTCTTACCTGAATATGAGTAATGTACCAGAGCTATGGTAGACAAGACACGTACGATATACATTATTTAGTCAGCATTGTTCACATGACTACAATGTTTCTGCTTACATGTCCGTCTCTCTTACTGCACTCAGCACCGTACACACCACGGCAAATACTATGTCAAATAATAAAAAATTATAAATTATGGTCACACACCACCAAACACAGCTCCATTGGATTGTGTACAAATCGGGCCTCAGTAAAAAGGCTTTGCGCTTTAATGATGACTAATGAAATTTTATGTGAAAACGCCCTATAGAAATGTTTATATGTATGTCTACAGTTATGCATGTACTTCCCATTCCAGAAAAATACAGCACTAATGTTTTGAGATTAAAGAATATATTATCAACCTCTGTCAAATGGAACACAGCTCTATCCAAATTATTCATTTAGTTCTAAGGGGCTGTGCAATAAGGGGGCAAGCGATTTTTGGCACATTTTCCTGCTCGTTGCGCTCGCAACATGTATCTAGACCATGTAAGGTTTGCAAATTGGGATCCCAAAAATGTGGCATGTGCAAAGGGGGAGGGGTAAGCGATTTTTGGCGAGTCGTTATAAATTTTACTCCCCGGGGTCATAATCATTGCACAGCCCTTAAGGAGAGGGGTAAACCATACAATTTTTTTTTTGCATTTTACATCCTATTTTGGTCCCCTTATGGTTAATGGGTACTTATATAACACAAAATATAAAATTTCAAGGTCAAAGGTCATCTCATTTGAATAATAATGGGCGGCCATCTTGGATTTAGGGTACATGTAAATCGCAGAGTTTCTTGGGAAAACGATAAGCTATTTGAATGATTTTTTTCTTCAATACATACAATAAAGTATGTTACAGTGCGTAACAGAGCCCTTTTTAAAATTTAAACACTTCAAGTGTCATTTTGAGGTGTGGAAATAAACAAATTGAAATTTTGGCCAAAATCGGGCAAAATTTCAAAACATATTGTACCGCCACAAAAAAACGCATTTAAAACCTAGAAACACCTAATTTGTATATTATGCAAATTATTTCATGCATCAATACAATTTTGCATACTGATTCCTAAGGTACTTGAATTTATTTAAATGTTGACGCTGTTTCTAGGCCTGTAATGTGTTCCTTTGAAGAGTTATTGAATTTTAAAGGAGAAAATGCTAAATATAGCCGGTTGAAAAACATTAAAAAACAAAAGAAATTACAAGATCTTATTTTCTTTGTTTTTTATTGTTTTTAGACTTGCATTTGCGTAAATTGGCGATAAAAAGCATATGATAGAGAAAAGTTTGCTTGTTCACCTCAATGTAAGTACCAAAAGACACCATTTTCTGAAATATATGGCAATAAAAGTTCAATTTTACTATATGACCAAATTTAGGGTCCAAATGCATTTTTAGGATGTTTTTCATATGCTGTGACAATCAAGTCTAAAGACTTTATTTTTCAATTTATGCATTCTAATTTTTAGAAAAGGTACGTTTCATTTTTATAACCATTTAATTAAAGTAACACAAAAAGTGAAAATTAGAGCCCAATTGTGACACAAACTCAAGACTTTGAATGCTTAGACCTGTTCCAAGTCTTTGATTTTTGTCACTCGATTGTAAAAACACATGCCGAAAATGCCCCCATGTTTTCGGCTGTTCTTTCTTTTATCTCCAGTTAATGAATGATTAGGATTTAGCAAAAATGAGGGAAAACCACTATTTGATCAATAAATCAATAACTACTTGCCTTGAGTTGCTGAATTTTCTGTGCAGTAGTTGTAGTCCTTGCCCCTATAATATACATATGTTACTTGTCAACAATGCGCTATATTTTTTGAGAAAAATGCAAAAATAGGCACAAAATTGGCCAGGGGTGTAGTACCCCCTTAAGTTGGTTGGTCGGGATTTTTTTTAACACGACTGTTTTTTAATGGTATATACATGCACGATACACTGATACAGGGTCGGGCCGTAGAATATCTCTTCTTCTTTTTTTCGTCGCCTAAGCATTTTTTTAATTTAAAATTGTTTAAAAACATGATTAGTTTTACCCAAAGTTAAGAAAGGTTAAGTTTCCTTTAAGATTTTTCCATAGGCTATTGTTTTCCTAATTTCTGTCTTTTTTCTTTTTAGCAAATAGTTGAACTGGAAAGTCCAAACACAGCAGCAGTTCCAGTGCATGCACAAACATAATTATTAAAACATTCACCGTTTCCGTGTATAGGAACTGAACACAGGCCATCGAGCTTCGAGTGATATTAATTATTCCCGTAATTATTATGTGTCAAAAACCCATGCTTTATTTTTTGTAAATGTATCTTGAAGTTCAACCATCATTGGTAGGTAAGTCGAAGCAAATATGATAGAAGATTATTTTGTAATGTACATTTTATATGAAGCTATATCATAGCTATGTATTTTTAAAATACTTCTAGTCTGAACATGCCGTGATAATTATATACCTCCAACTTCCTTGTTTTCAATTCCTACATATCTATTATTGTACTACATATGTATTCCGGCAGAAATCCATACACATTATGGAATTCATGACTTTACTCTTCCATACAGAGAGTATATATATTTCAAATCAAGTTACCCGAATTAGTGACTCCATTTGAAATCGACACCATAGGAGATTAAGGTCATGTCTTCCAAAGGGGATGTAATGATTTCAACTTAAATAGCCCATTAACGACATGACAACTCCGACCAATATTCCCGGTTAATTTTAGGGTTAATGTAGCTAAATGTATAATATCTTCAATCAACCTCCCAGGATTTTATCGCTAGAGACTTAAATTTCTATAGTCACCAAAACCAAAAAATTGGAGTTAGAAGCAGACGAGTGACCAAGAATTTAGGTTGAGTCAAGTCATTTGACCTAATTTTTAGCTCGAGTCAAGTCAAGTCACTCGAGTCACTGTACAAATTAAATGGGGTCGAATTCTATCCCCCGGGTTTTTTTTCTTCTTCCTGCCCCCCCTTCCTTCGTGGCCAGGCCCGGCTTAGGTGGCTAAAGCACGTACATGTATACTACTTTTCCCCGCATCCCCTAATTTAATTAAAATAATTAACGGTTTTTGTGTGTTTGTCCGTCTCTGCGTAATTCGCCGCACTTCGACATATCGAGCTGATATATCGAACAGTGATCGGTACCATGCATGAGGTTTGAGTGGTGGTCTTATAGTTCATCCGAGGTCAAAGGTTGGTAACTAAGCTTGGTGTCAATAACCGTCAATATTTGATGGGACGATATACAAAATCAACATTTCATTACGCAAATTTTACAATTCACTACGCACTTGAAGCAATTCGAAGCATTTTGACGCAATTCACGTCGCAATTGATGTATTTCTGTGGGGTATAACAAGAATAAAAATGCAATTGCGTCGATTACGCAATAAACGAAATGTGTGTCGATTGCGTAAGGAACTGCGTCAAAATACATCGATTGCGCAATGAAATGTGTAACGCAAAAGGGGTTTCATGGTTTTAGAGGTTTAAAATTTGTGTAATGACGAGTCAAGTCAGTCGATTTTATTTTGTTTTTCCACTTTTAAATTATTATATTCAACTTGCGTCAAAATGTGCCAATTACGCAATTCAATTTGCGCCGTGAAATGCGCTGAAAGTGCGCCAAAGTAAACATAGTGTTTTTGAAGCAGCGCCCGCAGGCGATGCTTCCCTATTTAATTTCACCGAAATGGCTTGCATACGATAGGTGATATGCCTCAACTTTTGTTGATACACCATTCAAAATACATACGATAATCGAGCTCAAATGAGATCGAAAATGTAGGTTAAGCGCATGCACATTCTGTATTTGCTATGAGTTTGTTTTGTATGGCAGTACATGACTGAGAAAGAGATTAAACATATTGGTCTTTTTAACAGTCATTTGTCATGGGTTTGTTTTACATATGTCAGTAACTGACTGAGAAAGAGATTACATGAGAGTGAAACCCCCATAATGCATTGCGAGTCAAGGATACTAGCGACTGATCAACAGCTGTTACGTCATCATTTTGATGTTGGTCGTCACTCAGCATGGTCAGTTGATGTAATTAGTCTTATCTTTCACAACTCCCGTATTTTGCGTGTGAATATTATAGGCCTAAAAACTTTGATTAACAAGAATTTGTCTTTAAAAAAGACAAGTTCACGGATCAGGTGTATAGTACATGTACTTTGAGCTACTTTGTTCTAACATTTAATATTCATATCTAACTTACTCTGCACTTATTCGGCAACAAATATGAGGCTTAATAATGATACCTGCGTCTTGACTCTGGAAAACAATATTTTTTAAAAACCTCATTTTGCATTTAGTTTTTTAAGCCCCCTTGGGAGCCACCTACAGGATCTCATTTTGCATTTAGGTTTTTATTGTGTTGCAAAGTAGCAAAACTTTCTATGGCGCAATTTGTGCCTGGAAAAGGCTATCCCCTCTTACAACCTATCGACAGGTCTGATTTCTATAATGAGGTGTCACCGGGTTTGCAAGAGATAATAATACCAAATCTAAACACCATGAAATTCACCACATCACGACCAAGCTCAATTTTGATTAAGCTACCTATATAGGAAACAAATTTGGCTGTAAGTATACGAAGAAAATTGCAAGATGCCTTCATCACTAAAGTAAACACTGATTACACAGCCATGCTAGCTTTTGTCAGGGTCATGGTCCTGTTTTTATGAACTGAACACCAATATTATACAGGTTTATACACATGGGTTAACAGAGTCAATAAACATTCAATTAACTATGGACTTAGTTTTGTGCAATGTAGTAATTTTCTGAAGTAAATCGCCTACTGCATAGTTCTCTATACAGATGATGTTTATTTTGTGATCAGGCCTGGCCATGACATGGTAACCAATCAGTTATGTGTATTGTCACCATGTGATGGCTATAAGCCAATTACAAACATGTTTATAAAAAAGGCTAAAAAATTCCTACATTTAACAGACTCTTCCCCGGCCAAGGGCTAAATAGTAAGTTGTCAGTGGGGCAAGATTAGATAAAGGCGTACAAATTTAGGTATGAGATATTAGGAATTATTTCCTAGTCTCTTTAACTACAAGGTTGGTGGGCTATATAGCTACTCAAGACACAGGGTATGTAAGGGATAAACTGTGCATATGAGATGTGGGTGCAAGTGGCATCATTTCACTGCCGTGAAAAAAGTGTTATAAACACAAGGAAAAGCAAGGTTATCCGAAATATTCAATTCTCATGATCATACACGATACAAAATACACGTGGGGAGGGGGTCTCCCTGGTTGGAGGTATACGGGGATGTGCCACGATTTAGGGTACCGTACCTTTTCAGCGATTTTGGTATATGATTATGGGTGGTTTTTAAGTGCATTGCACCAATATTTAAATGATAAATCCTTGGCGCTGCTTAACCCTTTAAAAGGGTTTTTTTTATTGATATTGTTTCCAGGCTAAATTTCAACCGGCAGTGTCAGAGGTCAGATGTTAACCGGAAGTTTCAGGGGTCAGATGTCAACCAGAAGTGTTCAGAGGTCAGGTGATTGTTTAAAGTAAATGATGTGCTGTTCATCTCGTTTTTATAGGGGTACGTTCCTAGAGTTCCTAAAACGTTTTACAGAAAAAGTGTTATTGTCGGGTTATATTAAGGTTATTGTGATAACGTCCCAAATACATTTTTGAAATCATGATGCAAAACATTATTACATAGTAGTTTCCCAGAGGATGATTTAAGTATACCCAACACCCACTGGGTTAATTGCGGTTTATAGCATAGCAGTGTGGGTGAACATGACACCACTGTTCGACCACTGTATAGAAGTGTAGGTGTTCCACAAGGTACCAAGATGAGTCCTATAATCTTTCTTGCCATAATCTACTATGTCTTGAATGATCTCCAGCATTCAAGCAATAGAGTCTGGGGAATTTTCCCAGAGGATGATTTAAGTCCTACCCAACACCACACTGGGTTAATTGCGGTTAGCATAACAGTGTGCGTGAACATGACATCACTGCTCGACCACTTCATAGAAGTGTATGGTTAAATTTGAACATTTATATTTACAATAAAAACACTGTCAATATGCTGGTCGATTTCACATTTATGTTATTTACAGAATGTGTGAATTATGCACAAATCACTTTTGTTTTGAAATCGACCAAGTAATAATGAGACACACACAATTTTTATAAATAATTCAATGGGATTTGAAAAGTAAAGTGGCAGTTGAAACTCTGGTGATAACAAATTTATAATGCATGATGGGAAGTACTTAAATCATCCTCTGGTAGTTTCCTAATCCTGTTTATTTTGTTTAGGATTGTGCCTATATCATCTTTGTGAATTGATTTTTTTTTTCAGATCATGGACTTACTTAATGCTGCACGAGCAGGGCACAAGGATCACTGTGAAGCGTTATTAGCGAGGGCGGATCCTGATTATTGTGACGAGGTATGAGACAAAATGTCAAGAAAAGTCCCATTTGCTCAAATAATTGCCCGATTGACGGGACACCTGTCGTTTTCGACAATTTTCAATAGATTTGTTTTTCAAAACGTTCACCTCGATTGGGGAAGGCAGCCATCCATGCACTTCAAATTACGTATAAAAACGAAAGACATTTCCACTCAAAGAAATTCAGCAATTTTAATGCTAAGTTCTCTTTATCTTTTTACAGGATGGCTTCACAGCACTGCACCTTGCAGCTGACAATGGTCACATTGGTACATGTGATATTCTATTGAAGTACAATGCCAATGTGAATGCAGTATCCAAGGCTAGTTATTGTCAATTGCTTTTTAGTATAAAGAAGACAACATTAAGTTTAAAGATATCCTGTTTCAAGTCGCTGGTTTTGTTTTGTTTGGTGTTTTTGTTTTTTGTTTTGTTTTGTTTTGTGTTTTTGTGTGTTTTTTTTGTTTTTAGTTGTTGTTTTTTTTTTTTTGTTTTTGGTTTTTTTGTGTGTGTTCTTTTTCTGGTTCTGGTTATTGTTAGAGTTCTTTCGTTCTTTATTCCGTTCTTCCAGAACCACTTGTAATTGACCTTTTTGGTAAATCCCATAAGCCTTTGCGAGTACACCTGAGATGCCGTCACGCCGATGCGCATATCGTTACTGCGCAGTAACGATGTTCACTAAACGATGTGCGCATCGGCGTGACGACATCTCAGGTGTACTCGCAAAGGCTTATGGGATTTACCGAAAAGGTCAATTGTTATTTTTTGTCATCAACAGGATGGTATAACTGCTCTTCACATGGCGGCTGACAATGGTTACACGGGGACATGTGAGTTGCTATTGAAGTACAATGCCAATGTGAATGCAGAAAACGAGGGAAGTTTCTTTCATATTTGTTGTCTTATACGTACTAATGTAAAACGTTAACGAGGGACATTAGTTTACAAACACGATTACAAAATAAAATGTCAGTGTAATATTCATGGTGAACGGGAAAACCAATGTATAATGTCTTTCGAGAGAATAGATTTAATCAAGTCAACCAAATTTTCCAACATACCTTGGAGCAACCAACTTTGCGGTCAGTACCATTGACCTTCAGCTGGGTTGTGATGTTAAACACCTTGACTCCCGATGACCTTGTGACGTCATTTGGCGAGGTTCTGTCCCAGGCGTGTGAGAGATTATTTATGAGTCCTCCTCCACGGTTGAGGGACGGTTGTTCTGCTGTAACCCAAATGGTTTCTTCAACTACTCGTTTGTACCACCGTGAATCGTGGTCGATTCGCGGTTTGACGTCCTCGAGATCCACTTCGTGTTTGCTGGCTTGTAGATGTGTGTAAAACCGCAGATTCCGCGGGACCCGAACTAGAGCGTTGATGTTGTTGTAGCCTTTTCCTGAGCGCTTGGGATGTTTCTCCTATGTAAGCGTACTGTATACCGTATACCAGACCACTCTGCTTGCCTTTGGGAGTCAAGGTGTTTAACATCGGGAGTCAAGGTGTTAACATCACAACCCAGCTGAAGGTCAGTGGTACTGGTCAGTGGCAACGTTTGTTGCTCCAAGGTATGTTGGAAAATTTGGTTGACTAGATTAATCGTTTACGATTCCCAGATGATTGAGAGTATTCACAACAATATAATATCTTTCCTGAATAATGATATCATTCACATCTATATTAAAAATGTACACAACATAGTTTTCATTGAGTAAAACTCATTTTTGTTCATGTTATGAATTTATTATATTATTTATCTGGTACCAGGATGGGGTGACTGCTCTTCATTTGGCAGCTGGTAAAGATTACATTCATACTTGTCGAATGCTATTGAATCACAGTGCCGATGTGAACGCAGAAACTAAGGCAAGTTGTTCCCCCTAAATTCCAGAAACACGGTATGTTCATCTATTGCAGGCCCCATATTCGGCATGCGTCCAGTCGAATATAAACTCTTTTTATCTTCTGTCTTCCAGCAATGTTTCGATTTAGTATTCAGTACATGGTAAACTTAAACGTTAACGTATTATGAAGTTAGTACTTCATCATGTAATTGACATTTTCATGTTACAATGTCCCGTCTTAAATTCTTGCAATAACTGTGTAATTCAAGCTTCATGTTGTTATATTTGGAACTATTTTTGGGACTTACATGCGGAACTGTAAGCGGAAGTGTGCAGTACCGCATACGGTGCTGCACATATAGCGGTCGGTTTTAATACTTGATATTTTAGTGGTCACCGAATTTTTCTCCATTCCTTGCCGTCATCTCTCTCCTCCTGTAATCCCTGTTAGTAATCCCTCAAGTCCGGTACCTCTCTGATGCCAATTAATTTCCCTTTGATTTTCCCATTGGTTTCGGAACTTATATCAAAGTTATATCAAAGGATTAATATTTTAAAATATATGTTGATGTTGAAATTAGCAGCCTTATGAATGTGCTACCCGGCAGGTTCGTTTTGCATACCTGCATACTGCATATTTTTAGAGTTTTTTAGTGGCGAGTATATTAAAGCTACATTATTTGGAGAGCATGTTTTGGTGATGTTGGTGCGAACTTTGTGGTGGTGGCGTTTATGGAGAGGGGTGGACCGTGGATGGGTGTGTATATGCACTTCCGTTTAATTTCTTGACACTTGTCATTTTGATAGGTTAATGAGTGTTATGTTTTAACTTCGATAATACAAATTGGAGAAAAAAGAACCCAAGATATGTAGTAGATGCACTGTCACCTTAACAGTTTCACTGGACCTCCCCAAGGCTACATATGATCATTAATCAAACTTACAAACACTTTCCTCTAACCACATGTGTATGGTTTATATATCTACCATTTTCGTTTTTGTATTAAAATGTATCATTGCAAACAAGCAATGTATTGTATCATTTGTTCTCAACTATAAAACAGGAAGTAACTTTTGCACATTTTGGGCCGAAAAAAAATCAATGTTTTGGTTCAGGTACCCTCCCTCCTCAATTTCTGAGATTTGTCAGATTGTTTTTATTTTCTAGATATTTTGGAATGCATTAGGAAAACTTAATACATAGACCTAAATAAGTTGATTAATATTAAAGTAACAAGAATCACTTCCATTCCAAGTCTTGTCGAAGGGGTTTATCCCTCATAATGATTGAGAAGAGAAAAGGAAAGGGACCTTCCTAATAAAGGACTTTCCTAAAGACTAGGAAAAGATTGAAACTACTAACAATGCAAATTTTACATTGAAGAAAAAACCCTACCTCATCAGTCCATGAACATTGAACACTCATCCATGTATAAAATTACCATACCTCGTCCCCGTGCACACCGACATCGCCCGGTTAATAATTACATTATACAACCAGAGACACTGAAATGAATACACGGGATCGATATACATAAATGTGCTATGCACGATTGATATTCAGACGATAAATCTTTGGATACCGGGGTGGAAAATGATGAATATCTCCCGTAAATGATTTCGTATAAAGAAACCAGATGTGGTTCCTTGCACTTGAATATATATTTTGAACAGATATGATAGTCGTTAGTTTGCGCTTTGAGAGAGTAGCTTGCGTCTTGAGCTGAAAAAGTGACCAAAATTCAAGATTTTAAATAGCGCAGCGTAGACCTTCGTGGAGGTAGTCTCGGGCCAGACTGTATGTGGCTATCACGAACATACAGGATCGACGAGTGTCAGACCGACTGACACAAACTGGCTGTGTAGGAGACTATCGTAGAGGCAGTGTATATGCAGATGACAATGGCGAATGTATGCTCGCTGACCGTACAGAGGTCAGTCACAGGCTAATGTCATTAGCCTTAGTCGGGTGTCCTTCAGCCCACTATGCATTTAAAAACTATTAAACAGGTGGGAACACACTGGCCATGCGTGGCTGTGGATTCAACCTACCATGGCAATTTCTGCCATGAAGATATCGGGGCGATGACACTGTGCCGTGTCTCCCTATTAATAGGCCTATGATACTAAGTTTAAATTATACCCCTCCCCCCAATACCGCTTACCAAATGTTAGGGTTCAGGTTATAGGCCTATATTTTGCACTCAAACTATTTCCAATATTGGAATGTTTTGTCTGTATGGTGTCAAGTCATAGCTCAAAAATCTGGATTTTATATTATGTCCCATCATTCAGTGGGACATTACACCTTACTGTAGTACCGGGGTATAAGCATAGACCATTATACAAAGATAGGCATTATGGGATATGATGTCACAAATCTACACTCATAATTGACATAAACAATGTGTATATTTTGTTTTGGAGAATATTTGCCAAGAAGCCATGTGCTAAATGAAATAGTTTATGTTAAGGTGATGCTGACTGAATCATTTAAGACTGAATTTTTTTCCAAATTGAGATGCAGACATCTAGAAAATTAATTCACGCTCATAACACAGAGCTCGAGCATTGCACAGTCATCCAATCTAATTTATAGCATCTCTCGCACATTTTGAGATGTCTGCCCAGGGTCAAACAAAAGTGTTTATATCATAGGCCTATGTGTTTATATTTTGTTTACGATATAATTATGTCCAATCTTGCAACATTTGATGCTTACAACTCGCCACTAAGAAACTCTAGAAATATGCAGTATGCAGGTATACAAAACGAACCTGCCGATGTGCTATAAGTTTTAGAAACTACTGTATACCTTCTAGACCTCGAATACTCATGCAGTGCTTTATACTGTGCTTTAATGCTTAAGGATACGATACATGATTTACCGACAAGTGACTCATTTCGGAATGCGATCATGAATTTTGAAGAAAAAAAAGTTTCCACAGGCTTCGTTGGGACTCGAACCAGCGATTCTAAACTTCCTTCGATTACGCGTCTAGCGCTTTACCACTCGGCCACCGTGGCAGTTGAGTGGATGAGTGTAATGATAAAAGATAAATCTCATAATGCCATCTTTAGCCTTTTGTTTACTAAAAAAAGACGCGTTTTGTAAAGATAGATTAGCCGTTTTATGCATAAATATCACAAACGCTTGGGAAAGGTTTCAAACAAATAATAAAGACACTGATGTGATGATGAAATTGCGTAAGTCGGGAATTATCTGCGTCGCAATGTTTTGTTTTGGAATTTTAGGAATTTGACCTTAAAATTTACGACTTCATGACATTATCATTCGAAATCAACAAAAGATATTTCAACACTATATGTCCTCATTCTTTCTCTAGAATGTTTTGTACATGTATGTGAAATAGCTTCAACAATGGTTCGCTGCATAATGGTAAAAATAGCCTTGACCTAAAAAAAGGGCGAGAGGTACCATATTTACGGATTCAGGCTAAATTTAAAATTGATATAAAACGTTTGTTTTTTGATCGATTACAAAAATTAATTTTTGTCGTATAAAGAAATTGTATCTGGCGTGAATTACACTACAGTTTTTATTCCTAGGGCTCTTTGACTTCTTCAAATATTTTTTTAATGATAGAGTGAATCCCCTGGCCCTCTATAATTACGCACAAAAGATGTAAATGATTGTGGGTAAAAAAAGGCGCCACCATTAGAGGCCTGAGAATTCAGACTAAAAAAACCTACCGAGGCACATAAGATTAATAAATAAGAGAACGAGTGGGTTTATGCGGTATCGTAACACCTTTACCAACTACCATTAATCTCTTCATTTGGCCCAGCTGACATTCAAAGGTCTGAAGTACATTCTGAAGTACTCGTACAATGCCACCGGACAAAGTGTTTGTTTAGATTGTAGCACTTAAAGAAAACACAATGTTTATTTTGCTATTTATTACGGTCACTTTGCTATTCTTCATCTTACCAACAGGATGGATACACTGCTCTCCACTGTGCAACTCTCAAAGATCACACTAATGCATGTGAGATATTGTTGAAGTACAATGCCAATGTAAATGCTCAAGACAAGGCAAGTCTCTTTCATCATTATCAAATCCGTATTAAACACGTACGTGTAGTTTGATTGTTTAATCGACCGGTCTATGCGGACACATAATTGGGTCTTTATATGGCCTGTCTCAAGCGAATTGCCAGACTTTAGCCTCCAAATGGTAGCAGCCTATATGAGGAGAAAAGAAATAAACAGAGTTGAGTAAACGATCATGGAAAATGACTCCAAAAGATCAAGGGAAAATGACTACAACAAAAATTCACAATACGATGCGCCGCCAGTGGCTGCCCTTGCGAGTCCAATTGATCTTCAGGGTCGACATCGCTATTCTAGCCATCGTTTTCACGCGAGTGTGATAATGATAATGTTGAAAACAGCCCCACGAAGGATTCCGTGTGATAAATAGATAGATAGAAAATGGATATACTATATTATTCATCAATCATGACAATGGCATATGTTTCTGTGTTGTAGTATAAAGTGAGCTTTAGGTGTCGACATTTTCCCATAATGCACTGCGTTTTGGCCTTTCTCCAGCAACCGTCATTGTATTGTGAATCGACTGAAAGTTACTGTCGGCCGTTGGGTAACGTAAAAACTTTACTGCACATGTAAGCATGCTAGCAGAAAGTGTTATTTGAGAATCTAGCATGATCTTTATTCACAGCGGCCAATTTTCTTATAGCTATTTCTACCTTGATATCAACAGGATGGGTACAGTGCTCTTCACTTTGCAGCCTTCAGAAGTCATCCTGGTATATGTGAGATGTTATTAAAGTACAATGCCGATGTCAATGCCGAAACCAAGGCGAGTTCTCTCACCACTGTTTAAAATGTTCAATATTAGTCAATGTACCGGTTTTTATTACTGAGTATTGTGTTGATAAGGAGGAATCGTTAAATACATTGTGAGGTTCGTGGTTTCAAGTCCTCACAAAGACAGGTGTCCAGCTCTTTTCGTTTCTTACTGCTCACCCCTTCTCATGTCTGGTAGGATAGTCTTATTGACTAGATCGAGAATGTACATGAAGCATAACCTACCCTTGTGGAGACCAGTCTATGCGTGTTCGTTTCTGTTTCCTGAAGGCAAATTCTTTCTTTTGATTAGATGTGATGTTATCGGCTACAGAAACAAAAATCAAAAGAGTATATAACTGAGATACTCAGCAGAACAAAGTAATTTGATGAGTTTAGATATGGAAAAGATATGGAAAAGATAAGAAGATCAGATGTTTCCGCTTGGCAGGTGGGCAAAGAAGAGTGTCTTTCCCAATTTCCCAAATATTTCACGAATTTGAAACCAAAAATTATATTTAAACATACAAGTGGATATTATAGACAAGATATCATCACAACGTCACCATCTGCTGCAGAAGCTAGTTGAACTAGTTGAACTAGTGGTAACGTTCCAGGTGAACGAAAAATGGTGTTGCGTTGAAGTCGACCCGGTTTTATTATAAAAAGTAAACTTTTACTGTTATTAAAGCACTTCAGGCTTAGTCTTTTACGTGGTATTTTAGTGTACCACTGGGCATTATGGGATTATAATTATGCAAAAAGTAGAAATTGAGGAGGAGTAAAATTGAGGGCGTCGCTGTGAAGCAAATCACACATTATGGCTTTAATGCTGTCCGTGTTTCCTTGATCTTTTCAACAGACTCACGGCACAACTGCTCTCTACTTGGCAGCGTTGAACGGTCACACTGAAACATGTTATATTCTATTGGAACACAATGCCAGTGTCAATGCAAGGATTAAGGCGAGTGCCTGCAAATATTATTTTATTATGACAATGTGTAATGAACGCCATTAGTAACTTTGAGACCAAAACAACAAATAACCTTACCAAAATTAATTAAAATTATTCTACTATTTTATTTAAGGATACGATACATGATTTACCGACAAGTGACTCATTTCGAAATGCGATCATGAATTTTGAAGAAAAAAAAAGTTTCCACAGGCTTCGTTGGGATTCGAACCAGCGATTCGGAAGTTCCATTGATTACGCGTCTAGCGCTTTACCGCTCAGCCACGGTGGCAGTTGAGTGGAGGAGTGTAATGATAAATGATAAATCTCATAAATGCTATCTTTAGCCTTTTGTTTACTAAAAAAAGACGCGTTTTGTAAAGATAGATTAGCCGTTTTATGCATAAAGAGCACGAACGTTTGGGAAAGGTTTCAAACAAATAATAAAGACACTGATGTGATGATGAAATTGCGTAAGTCGGGAAATATCTGCGTCGCAATGTTTTGTTTTGGTTTTAGGAATTTGACCTTAAAAGTTACGACTTCATGACATTATCATTCGAAATCAACAAAAGATATTCCAACAGTATATGGCCTCATTCTTTCGCTAGAATGTTTTGTACATGTATGTGAAATAGCTTCAACAATGGTTCGCTGCATAATGGTAAAAACAGTCTTGACCTAAAAAGGGGCGAGAGGTACCATATTTACCGATTCAGGCTAAATTTAAAATTGATCATTTTGATCGATTACAAAAATTAATTTTTGTCATATAAAGAAATTGTGTCTGGCGTGAATTACACTACAGTTGTTTATTCTTAGGGCTCTTTAACTTCTTCAAATAATTTTTTAAATGATAGAGTGAATCCCCTGGCCCTCTATAATTGCGCACAAAAGATCGAGTCCCCTTAAGGAGAAGGACAGTAAGAAAATATATTCAAGCCATTTCAAGAACATGCATGATAATAGAATAGCTGATTATATTGTGATGCAACAACATTGTCATCTCTGCGGACCGTGTCATTCATATGGCGATATAAATGCATCAAAATAAAATGTCAATTCTAGATTTTCTGTAAAAATCCAATACATTCTCTCTGATAAAGTGTTAATATTAAGCACTGTACAACAGTCGTAATGTGCTAATATTGAGCACATTATTGCAGTGATAGTTATTCACTTTCTTCCGTATAGCGCCATCTGTAGATTTACAGGAAAGTTATTGAGTAATGTGTTTATAAAAAAATCCAAATTATTTGATATCAGAAGGATATTCCTCGTATTCATATTGCAATTTGGTGTGTCTGAAGTGCTCTCAAGCCCCACAAAAATATTGTGCAAAGGTGAATGACCAAGCCCTTAAGCATGACCTTAAATATTCACCACGTTTTTACTGTTTACTGTTTTCCCTTCACTCTTAAACCTGAAAAAAAATTGACTCAATTTTGCCTACGGTCATCGTGTATCAATAGTGACGACCACTATACGGTCCCGGTAAACATGATAAACATAAACGTTTTTGAAAACACATATGAATAGAAACCTTTGTAATTACAACTTACTCTTGAATCTCATCGTTGAGTTGGTTTTATTAGCTACATTGTTTACAGATCTTTAACACCATGTGATTTTTACTGCATGCAGAATGTTGGAAACCCGGTATTCCTGGCCGTATATGATTCTGTTCAGAAAGCCATTCAGGTAAAGATATACAAAAATCACATACTGCAGTTACTGTCCGTTTTCCTATACACAATACACAGTGCTCTCACCATTGACGCGCGACCTTTACAAATAGTCTATGTTAGACACAATGTTAGAAGTATATTGCATTTGCCTAGTTAACATCACTGTGTGAAAAATAACCGGCCAATATTCAGTCCGTTCCGACTGCCTTATCAGGAAGTACTGCCGAATCAGGCAGTATGTTGCCGAGTCAGGCAACACAGGCTTTGGTAACCCTTCCGAATTTGAGAGACTAAGGACTAAATTGTTCATGGTGATTTTATAAAAGATCGGTGGAAATTTTACTTTGACACACATGAGCTACATGTAAGTTGACAATTTTTCAAAAAAAAAAAAAAAAATTCCACCGGGAGGAAAATAATTTAAATAACAAAACAATTTCTAACGTTTTTTTAAAAATTTGATTTAAATATGCAAATTAACTTTATTTTAACTAAAATTGATGAAAAAATACTACTAATTGTACATCCATTGATAATTTTATATATTTTACCTACTTCTTTACTCTAAACCAAGAAATAAAGGTATATTAAAAGATGCTCTATTTGAAATAGAGCATTGCATTGTGGGGATACCATGCTGCCTGACTCGGCAACATACTGCCTGATTCGGCAGTACTTCCTGATCAGGCAGTCGGACCGGACTGATATTTAAACTATTCTCCAAACTTCTAGCAAATATATTTCTCTAACATGACCTAAAATTACAGCTAGGTTAGATGTTCAGAAGGGGTCGCACTTTCGTAGAATATGAGTGAGGGCAAAGCATAGCTAGCTCATAGCTAGCCAACTCCCCGTGTTAATTGAATTGAGATTTGACCGAAAATATTGAGCTATATTGGTAACGGACCGCTCCGTTCTGAAGGATGCCACAAAAAAAACGGTACAAGCTACATTTAAACTATTCTACGAAATTCTAGAAAATATAGTTTTGTAACATGTCCTAAATTTTTAGCTAATTTAGGTGTTTGGAGAGGGTCGCACTTTTGTGTTTTAGGAAGGATATGTAAACGACAGATAACACCAAAAATATGAAGAAATTATTTCCAAACCGTGTTAAGTCAACAATCATTATGTTCCTCATTTTCAAGAATGCTGGTTAACAAAAAGCAGGCCATTGTCTCATTTCGTGAACAAAGGTCCACATACCATTGTTTCCTGTCGTTTCCTTTATAATCGGTTACCCAACTGAAGCTATAATACCAGCTTTATTGCGATATCGCACGTGTAAAACAGACACATGTGCACAACCAGAGAAGATCCGATTTAATCAGTTGAGCTGTTTCAATGAGTGTTATCTTGGTTTAATAGCTTTTAATGGGGTTTAAGTCCTGCAAAGGTCGAGATGAATTCTACTGTAGACATGACTGCATCATGAAGGTCTTTAAAAGGAGGGGGGGGTGGTATATTGTAACACATGTTACGTTCTACACAGACAGATGCACAGTACATTAAATCATACTTGGTATAAAAGTGGTATAAGATATGTTTCCGCAAATTGTAATTGTTTTCATAAAAAATTTTGTAGCGAAAGAAGTACAAGGAATTAATGGAAACAGGTACGACGCCGGTCCAGATGGTCAAATTGTTTGTTTGCGGAGCACCAGCAGCGGGAAAAACGACTTTAAAGAACTCTCTAACGCGAGTATGTGTATCTTTATACCTTCTCCATGTTTTATATAACAAAGAAGAATACTAATAATTTAAAACAATTTGCATATATTATGTTATCATTTATTCATTTTACATAATGCGTGTGCACCTAGCGTTAGCACAGTTGAAAACTGAACCATGGGGAAATTTAAAAAAGGGGGAAATAAAAAAGGGAAATTTAAAAAAAAGGGAAATTTAAAAAAAGGGAAATTAAAAAAAGGGGAAATTAAAAAAAAAGGGAAATTAAAAATAGGCGGGAAATTTAAAAAAAAGGGGGAAATTAAAAAAAATGAGGGAATTAAAAAGGAGAATTCTATTTAAAAAAATCGGGGAATCAAATAAAAAATGGGGAATTAAAAAAAATCGGGGAATTAGATAAAAAAAACCGGGAAATTAAAAAAAAGGGGAATTAAAAAAGAGAAATTGGCGGAGATGGTACACCGTACAAATGACCATACCCCTATATTTTGAGATTTCATAAGTATATACAGTCTGTTTAGATCACATTTGAAAATTGTATTTAACTAATAAATTCATTACCATAGGACACTTACAGATAATTATACTTTGTACCGATTTAAAGGATCTTGAAGAATGCACAATATGCATCCAGGACTCCGCCAACGATACCAACCCGCTTCCATATATACCAACTGCAGGGATCGACATCAGCAAGCATGAGATCAAGGATATTGGGATATTCAGGATTTGGGATCTCGCTGGTCACGTGGAATACCACATATCACATGCTATGTTTCTTGGTGCAGAGAATTCGGTTTTCATAGTTGTGTATAACCTAATTAAGGAATCACACGCAAAAGATGTAAGACAATCCTCATTTCAAATCATTAGTTTTGGTTTCTCTTTTGTTCAGAAACCAAAAATCAAGGGATTAAAAAGTGGAGATGAACTGGTCTGCAATCATAACACTATAATTGTGCTGGGAGGACACAAGAGGGTATATATAACCAAAAGTATAATGGCCTATAGCCGTATATAATAGCCTATTGTGCTAACATTTTCATTATCGGATATCTATCAACGCGGGCGACAGTTGATGCTCTCTGTCGTAGGTGGCACACTTTCATGACACCTTATAATTACACCCGAGTTCTACGAGGCCTACATGTAGAAATCATGTGCTTATATTGAGGGAGTGAGGGTGTTTTGTTTATTTGTCTGAAATATAAACGATGCATGATGATGTAGATGATTTGATTGTGAATTAGTTTATTCCCCGGAAAGCACAACCCATACCTCTTACCTATGCTCCCTCCGCCACCTATATATAACCTCCTCCCTCCCCACCCCCTCCCGCCTCCCCACACTCGATATCGACTCTTCCCTATTATTCCACTCCACTCTTGAGTTCTCCTCTTCCCCTCCTCCGCTTCCCACTTCCAATGCTCTCTCCCCTCTGTTTCTCTTTCTCCCTTACCCTTAACCCCCCCCACATACACACACCCTCTTTCCCTGACGATCTCTTCTCTCTCTCTTCTCCATCTTTCTTTTACTCTAAGTCTAGGCCTACCAAATCATGCGATACCCAAATTAATAAATATTTTGAATAAAAGTCAACCTGCTTTCTATCATATTGATCTTCCGTCATGCGACATGCACATAAATAGAGTTATGTATAATAGTGTTTATATCACTGAAGTGTCTATTATATCACTCAAGTGTATAATCTGTCAAGTGTCTATTGTAATGTCTGTGGAAATATTTCGATGGTCTATATATTTTCACAGTGAAATAAGTTATGGCTATTTCGTAGTCTCAAGTCAATGCTTTCAAACTAAATCAATGCTTTCAAATGTAGACTGGTTTGTTCGACTTCTCTGCTCGTGAATATTGCACTGCGAAATTTAAACATTTCTTTTGTATGCTTAGATCAGGTAACTTCAAACCCTGTAATTTTCTTCTTCACACCACTTATAAGAAACTGAAACGAAAACCGAATCTGCCTGATACAAATGTTCAGTTTTTAACAAAAGGTAGAAACAAAGAGTTCGATATCTTGTGACTCAAGTGGTTAGGGAGGATAATAGGAAACCACGTGACCAAAACCAAAACTAAAACTAAACATTTGAAATGACCGAATGAGTTATTCCAATTGTCTAATCCATCATACATCCAATATGGAAAACATGAGGGGTATTTGTGAATCCATTCCACTTTTGCGGCATATTTCATCATTTTAGCTTCAATATGGCAAATTTTTACCATAAAGTTGCATTTACTATATACTTCAAAATCAGGGGTGTAGCAAGAGCCTCGTGGGCCCATGGACAAGAAACAGAGCGGGCCTTTTTAGCATGGCCGAATTTACCATTGGGCCAGAGGGTCCCCAAAATTGCCCCGTGCATTTTCCTTTTAGCCCGATAACACCATAATTTGGACACTAAAATATGATAAAATTGCTCAATTTTGTGCGCTTCGTGCATATCATACTAGCTCTTTACATAGCCAAATTCACCTTCATTTTGGGCTAAAATTGTCTGAAATTGAAAATTTATTTCGCGCGCAAATGTCCTAATAAGATCGGAACAAAATGTGCTTATCTTAATATGCAATGCTTCTGCCACCATGCACGGGTGAGTTTGGGGCATCCAAAGTTTGGTCTGGTCCAGGTAAATTCGGTCCTGCCTTTCATCATCTCTTTAATCAGAGCTTATTTAATTTTCACTTTTGCTTGGGGCCCCAGCACCCTGGGGCCCATGGACTTCGTCCACCCTGCCCCCCCCCCCCCGCTTGCTACGCCCCTGTTCAAAATATTCCCCCATCCCCCCCATTCCCCCATCTCCCCATGTCAACAAAAAATCTACGGCACTGTTTATGTTAACTTTATAAACTTAAAAGTGCTCCCCCGTGATATTGCAAGTAGTGGTTTATATAAGTATTTAATTGATATTCAAAAAGTAGCTACTAAAAATATTTTTTTGATGTTTGTACCTCTGTAAAGCTTCGTTACTGGCTGTGCTTTCTGAAATCCGGTCATTCGACGATGCAACCTACCAAACCACAAGTTGTAATTGTTGCTTCTCACATGGATCAAGTTGATGACAAGAAAACGGGTAGGTATAACATATTATATAATATAGACAGCAAAATAATCAAGGTGCCAGTTATTTGTAACCCCTGTATATCTTAAACAAAGGCAGATATGTCATTATTAGAACCAATAGCAACTTTTATCTCGGTTTTAGTCTCATTTGCTGATATCGGTCAAAAAATATATATGATCAAAATCCCACAAAAATGTTTTTGGACTGGCTAGCGCAAGGTGTCACTGTATCGGTTGGAAAATTTGCAACACCCCCCCCCCCCACACACCCACACCCACACACACAATTTGTTAAATTCTCGACCACACTGGGTCAAACAATTGGGGGTCAACAATCAACATATATACTAATTTGCGAACAACAATTTCCCTAGATACATTCACATGTTTGGGGCGCTACCATTTTGCATCCTTGCCCGGGCCCCATAAACTTCTAGCTACGCCACTGAGCTGAGAGGGGTGAACAAAATCTTAATTTATTTGCTCTCTGTATTCTATCTGGTTTGTACGTGTTATACATTTACGGAAATGTTGTATACAAATACATAATTGATAACAAAATCGAGTATTTTACATGTAGATAGGGCAAGAAGATATACAATTTCTGAGTCTTAAGTAATTTTGCAGGATATCGGGTCGCTCAACGACATCTAGAGGAGATGAGATGTATGTTTGAGGAAACACTTGATATTGCTGACATTGTTGTCACTATCAACGCTTGCAACGCCACTGATCAAGGATTTGAAGTGTTAAAACAGATGCTGAAAAAGATGGCAGCGAACATGTTGGTAAGTGATTAATTCGACAATCTAAACCGCCATTGAGGTTTGTCTAATCACAAATGCCACTGAGGCTTTTCCAATCTTCACTGTCACTAAAGCTTACCCAATCCCAACTGCTAACTGAAGTTTTAATGTTATTGATGTTTATAACAGGGCAGTCGAATGCTACCAACAATATGTCAAAGAATAATGGACCAATGTCGTAAGTGGTACAACCCCAAGTATCCCGTCGTGCCTTGGTCCTATTTCTTCGATAGGGTAAAGGAAATTGCGATTTGTCATCAATTTCAGTTGCATAATTTGACTCCAACACATATAACTGAGAAAATTTCCACCTTGACACAAGATATTGATAGTATGATCGAGGAAGATACTGTAAAACTTGCTGCTTCCTATCTGCATGACATGGGTGAGGTAAAACATTGAACATTTCATACACCTCTTTCTAATAGTGGGCTTCCGTCGGATTACCTATATGTGAAATAAATAATAATATTATACCCGATCATAGTGCAGTTTTGTCCACGGATAATTCACCGTGACCTTTTCAGCCATAAACCCGCTTAGTGAAGATTAAACCGAAATAGGTAGTACTAAACCATTATAGTAATCGATTGTCCAATCCACATTTCTTACCACGTGATAATATTAATCCAATGAGCGATCGAATTGTCCGCTACGGTCGACTAATCCAATCGATAATGACACTATTGACATGTACGGGTGGAGCTCCACTGACTGAGCTTTGAGGATTTTTCACTGGTTTGCTATCATTTACTCATCAAGGCGCTCCACCGTTATTATAAGGACTATGCTAATAATTTAAGGATTGACCTGTAGACAATAAACCATACTTGATTGGCAGAAAGTACTAAATTTGTACCTATTACGGTTTGGTGACACTTCTCTTCCAAACGCGACCAAGTCAGGGCGGCCCGGTGAAGCAAAATGTGCATTGGATTAACACGGGAGTTCGGATAAGATTGTAGATTTCCTTTCTCATACAAATGCATGCTCCCCCGTTATTAAAGCTTGTACCGGATTAAAAATTCAGATATTTTGAAAAAGTAATTGAAACATAGAGCAAGTACTAAAGTCAGAGCTTTTATACTTTTTGATACATGACGCTAACTAGTTCATCTCCTATACCCACAGCACAGCGCTACTAGTAGGGTCAATTACCTATGTGAGTGCCCCTGTGTTGTGTGCATACATGTAGTTAACAATAGCTGCATGATGTCAATACTAAATGATCACTCACTCAATTATTAACAATCTTTGTTAAAACAATCGTCATCATTTTTTAACAGATTTACATTGCAAAAGAGGATAGCGAAATATGCGAAGCTATGGTCATCATGGACATCCAGTGGCTCTGCGCCAAAGTCATCGCTGAAGTCTTAGCTGGTGATGAATTTCCAGCCGAGTTCCAGAAACTACCAGACAAGCCTGTGTATAGTAAATCGGAACTACCAAATTTCCTGGCAACTGGAAAAGGGCTTAAATTTGAGTTTACTGTATTGCTTTTGGAGCATCTGAAACTCGTCTTCACCACCGATGATGGGAACTATTTGATTCCATCCAAACTACAACCATCTTTGCCACCTATCCTGATTCAGAAGAGCGCTAAGGCTCATATTTATGGCATTCGCGTCGAGTGCGCTGACGAGTCGGACATGTTCTCGCCCGATCTTTTCCCCAATATCCACCTGCACATGTTGGAAAGTCATCCCGAATCGCAGGGAAAGGCCAATTATTCAATTTCCGCCATCAAGTGTGTTGTTCCTATTAAAAGCATGTTGCAGTTGACGGATATGGAAAGAGCCATCAATATTGCTGTATTATGCAATAATGAGGTTGACAAACCTGTAGCGCATTCTCAACTACAATCGTATGTTACTGTTACATAAGATAAACTTTCAAAACCTTTAGAATAAATTAATGCATACTAAATTGTTAAATACATCCAATGTACATACATACGTAAATAATGGTATACATACTCATTTGTTCACGTCACACAGCCAGCGTGTGTTACTTATCTTCGAGTCTCGAGTCAAATTTTCGAGTCTCGAGTTTCGAGTCTCGAGTTTCGAGTTTTATACTTCGAGTTTCGAGTCTTATTTTTCGAGTTTCGAGTCTCATATTTCGAGTTTCGAGTTAAATTTTTCGAGTTTCGAGTCTTATATTTCGAGTTTCGAGTCTTGTATTTCGAGTTTCGAGTCTTGTATTTCGAGTTTCGAGTCTTATATTTCGAGTTTCGAGTCTCAAATTTCGAGTTTTGAGCCTCATATTTCGAGTTTCGAGTCTTATATTTCGAGTATCGAGAGTCAAATTTCGAGTTTCAAGTTTATCATATCGAGTTTCGAGTCTCAAATTTCGAATATCGAGTGTCAAATTTTCAGGTTTTGACTTTATAATATCGAGTTTCCAGTAATACAAAAAAGTATTTAAACAAACAAAACAAGCAATCACAAAACATATTCACAGACATACATATTAACACACATATTCACAAAAACGTGCATTTTCACGATAATGAAATTCACAACGGACCCTTTCTAATGGACAAATGACATTCAAAACCCACTCATATTATTTCTTGGTCAAAATATTATAAAATGGGTGAGAAATAGCTGATTAAATTCTGCCTCCTAGAGAGTTATTATCAAGACTCGAAATTTAGACCCAATTTCGAGTCTCGTCATTTTACAGAAAACTGACCTTTTCTAAAACACAAATGACATTCAAAACCCACTCATATTATTTCTTGGTCAAAATACTATAAAATGGGTCAGAAATAACTAATGAAATTCTGCCTTCTAGAGAGTTATAATCGAGACTCGAAATTTAGACCCAATTTCGAGTCTCGTCATTTTAAAGAAAACTGACCTTTTCTAATGGACAAATGACATTTAAAAGCCACTCATAATATTTCTTGGTAAAAAATATTATAAAGTAGGCGAGAAATAACTAATTAAATTTGGCCTCCTAGAGAGTTATAATCGAGACTCGAAATTTAGACCCAATTTCGAGTCTCGTCATTTTAAAGAAAACTGACCTTTTCTAATGGACAAATGACATTTAAAAGCCACTCATAATATTTCTTGGTAAAAATTATTATAAAGTAGGCGAGAAATAACTAATTAAATTTGGCCTCCTAGAGAGTTATAATCGAGACTCGAAATTTAGATCCGATTTCGAGTCTCGTCATTTTAAAGAAAACTGACCTTTTCTAATGGACAAATGACATTTAAAAGCCACTCATAATATTTCTTGGTAAAAATTATTATAAAGTAGGCGAGAAATAACTAATTAAATTTGGCGTCCTAGAGAGTTATAATCGAGACTCGAAATTTAGACCCGATTTTGAGTCTCGTCATTTTAAAGAAAACTGACCTTTTCTAATGGACAAATGACATTTAAAAGCCACTCATAATATTTCTTGGTAAAAATATTATAAAGTAGGCGAGAAATAACTAATTAAATTTCGAGTCTCGATTATAACTCTCTAGGAGGCCAAATTTAATCAGTTATTTTGTTTGTTTAAATACTTTTTTGTATTACTGGAAACTCGATATTATAAAGTCAAAACCTGAAAATTTGACACTCGATATTCGAAATTTGAGACTCGAAACTCGATATGATAAACTTGAAACTCGAAATTTGACTCTCGATACTCGAAACTCGAAATATAAGACTCGAAACTCGAAATATGAGGCTCAAAACTCGAAATTTGAGACTCGAAACTCGAAATATAAGACTCGAAACTCGAAATACAAGACTCGAAACTCAAAATACAAGACTCGAAACTCGAAATATAAGACTCGAAACTCGAAAAATTTAACTCGAAACTCGAAATATGAGACTCGAAACTCGAAATACAAGACTCGAAACTCGAAATATAAGACTCGAAACTCGAAAAATTTAACTCGAAACTCGAAATATGAGACTCGAAACTCGAAAAATAAGACTCGAAACTCGAAGTATAAAACTCGAAACTCGAGACTCGAAACTCGAGACTCGAAAATTTGACTCGAGACTCGAAACTCGAAGATAAGCAACACACCTCAATGTCAAAGTAATGCATAACCATAATGCTATTGCTAAATTTATTTCATCAGGTTGAAAAGAATCACCCAAATGTATCTTCGCCATCGTTCACCGGGGACAGTTGTCACGTGGAAATTCCTCAGTCCGAAGTCATTGAAAACAGAGTGCAACCTGGAGAAGGTTTTGTATTATGAGTTGGATGATTTGCACAAAGCTGAAAAGGGAAACGGCACAGTGTATCATTCACAACTGGCTCATACTGACGATATGACTGATGTCATTTGCCAAGTAATTAATTTGTTGCTTTACAATTTAAGAATCAAATTGTGGGATAGGCTTTTACGACGGGAATTCATAACAATTAGTGGGTTTTTAGCGGGTTTAGAACTGTCAAGCTTTCGTCAAGAGTAGCTCTGTGTTCTTGGGGACAAAGTACCTAAGAATGAGACATGTAGGCCGTCCCTTGCCTACTGAGGGCAAAGAGCCGTTCACTGAAGACTGTCCCTTGTCAACAGAGAACAAGCAGGTCTTGCCTATCTGCCAATTTTAAAGGTTTTGGTG
Organism: Amphiura filiformis; assembly: GCF_039555335.1. Lineage (NCBI taxonomy): Eukaryota > Metazoa > Echinodermata > Ophiuroidea > Amphilepidida > Amphiuridae > Amphiura > Amphiura filiformis. The sequence goes on along the minus strand of NC_092647.1, from coordinate 2,874,866 downwards.
GCTCTGAAAAGAGCCGTTCACTGAAGACTGTCCCCTTGTCTACAGAAAACAAGCAGACCTCGCCTATCTGCTATTTTTTTTAAAGAATCATCTTTTAAATTGAATGTAAATTCTAACCAGTCGAATTCAGTTCTTCTAACTTAAAACAGTGAAATATCATACATTATATTTTGACCTACCAATAATTACATTAATTTTTAAGGGTGTTGATATGACGTTTATTGCTGAACTCGGCGGATGTAGTGGCTGGGAGTGGATATCGACCTGGCTTCAACAACGAATATGTGCAGTACTTGATGAAACACATCCCCTAGGTAGTGACTATCGGATGCTTGCAGATATATGGGGCATTCCATGGTGCAAATTTCAGCAGCTTGCTCGGTTTTGTTCAACTACCAAAGGTCATTCGATTACCGACGAAATACTGAAAGTAAGTGCAAATAATAGGAAACACAATGTTACGTAAAACATTATTTGAATAAGTTGTAATGTATAATTTCTTCATAACAATATATATTCGCCTATATTGCAGGAGGTATGTTCCATTCGTCGAAGGAATGCTGATAAACTGACGATTCAAAAAGTGTTGACTGTATTGAAACATCCGAGTATGATTGGCAACGATGATTTGGCAAAAAGCATCGAATCGATGTTACTGGACAGCGGTCATCAAGTATGTATTATGGTCCCTGCTACATAGACAACTATGATTGTAATGATAGGGCCTAACACAGATGTAGATAAAGCCTTGTAGTTTAACTACGTCAGACCGTTTTGACTGCGTCCTGTTTCACAGGGCAATGAAGCCATCTGCGTATAGGTTACAGGTGTGACATCGGTACTTCGTCTTACTTCACTTTGTTTTTTATACAAAAATTAATACATGACTACCAACGATGATAGTAGTACCATCGTAACATAACTATATCCGCCGTTTTTTCCCCTCACACAGGTTGAAGACAAACTACCAGACAAATATGGTAAATAAAACCTATATGCTAATATTTTATATTTATCAAAACAAATAGAGTCGTCGATATATTACGAGGTGACCATAACATACCGTATGAAGACAACAAAACTAATTATTGTCTTCATTGTTTGAAAGGTGTTCCTGATTTGACCCTCCTGTGGCGAGCAGTTTTGAAGCGTACTCATCAAAGCCTAAAACGCACAATAAAACCGAGTGAGCTGCTTCTATACTTAGTGGGTGAAGGTTCTCTGTTATCTGACGATGATCAAGACGAAATTGAAACCAAGGAGAAACTTGAAGGGCGCCGAAAAGCTGTAGATCTGCTCCTGTTTAAGCTCATGCATTTGACGAAACCAGATTGGCATGAGAGTTTTGTAGCAGGACTCCAACAAGAAGCGCCGACATTGGTACCGATTGTGACTGAAGCACGGGATGAGTTGCTACAAGAAAGGTGGTTTGCTTCCATTCCAGTCATGTCTTCACCGCAAGGACAAAATGTGACTGGTAGGGTTAAAAATAAGTTTGCTTTCGAACTGTTTTTCTTGTATCAACCATTTCGTGTGATATTTTACGTTTCATTATACGTTACGCCAACACAGATTAATACATATGTATCTGAAATATATATTGCATTTCAATCTATATTCTTCTCTACCGTTACATCAGATTTAGTTCCCGAGAGATCACTGAATCAAGCCGACATTGTCTGTAAGAGACAAAATCTAGAAATCGTTGCAAGGAATCGCGAAATACTTCAGTTCAATCCAGAGGAACTTGTTCCAGTCAGAATGCCTGTTACAGGTAAGATCACTAAACATAATTATTATCTTTGTTGATTTCCTTCATTATAGGCACCAGCGTGCTCGCTTCAATGACATTCTTACAGACTATATCCCACATGATGTGGGAGTCCCTCAGGGCGCAAAACTCGGCCCATGGTTTCAGGATTCTCATAAACTTCTGGTTGTTGGACGACCTGATATTTGCAGAAAATGTAAATCAGATTACCACCGTTCAGCTTTTTTACAATGTTTGCAAAAATCCCTCCAAATGTCAGGCCATTCAGATTTGCTTCAGTAAAACAACCCCCAGGCCAGCGACTTGAGTATCGGTACAGAACCACTGTCATACGTCTCGGGGTTCCTGAAGAGGTCTGGATTTGATAATTTTGAGCTGAGTGTGATTTGGCCAATTGACCACGATTATGTTAAACAATAAAATACCTATAATAATAAGTGAAGTCTTTGAGCAAATTCTTTATCGTACAATGAGCCTTTTGTTTTGAGTAGGCCAATAATTTGGAATAAACACTTTGTGTTTGTTATCTAGGATTCTTGGAACCCCTCTATTCCGTGACTGACCTTCACAGTATGCATAAAAATACTTCTTTTATTTTAACTTGATAAACAGAGAAGCTGAAGATACTCGACAGTTTTAAAGCCATACTCAATCTTCCAAACGTTAGAGAAAGATTGATAAGTATCACCACAGAAGAGATCCTAGATTATTTTCCGTGTATGTCAAGCCATACGAAGGATGAAATACGCCAACAGTTCACCATACATGGACAGCATGTTGGAGCAGAATACTTCCTTGAAAGGCTTCCAATTATGGGCACATCTTGGCCACAGCATCTAATGCAAGCACTCCAGGGACAGAGGCATTATGACTATATGCAATATTTGTTTGAGGAATACCAAGCTTACTTGCAGCAACATGAAGACCAATCAGGGGCTGAAGATAATAAAGGTAGTACGATTATGAATGTTGGCGAAATGGTCCCGTTCTTTCCTAAAGACACTCAGTTGCTCATAGTGTATAGGTACAGTGGTGGTTGTGATGTAGATGGTAGTGTTGATGAAGGTGCATATTGGTGTTGATGTGGTTGTGTATTAATCACTAGTAGTTCAGTGTTGGTATTGTTGCTTTTAGTGTTGGTGGTGGTACCCAGTGGCGTGGCAGGTGTGCCCGGGGGAGGGACAGGGAGCGATTCCTGACAACTCAAAACAAATTCATTGTTCTTAGTGCTCTTAAATACGCACACATTGACCTATGTATAGATAGTGTAAAATTTTTCGCGCGAAATGAACCCAATGTGTATCAACTTTTACTTCAAATAGTATGAAACAGAAAATTTTCCCGCGCTGCGCGGACAGATATGCCAGTAAAATTGGGTCGAACTAATGCTCTCTGGGCATTTTTCCTTCCCCTCCCCACCGACAAAAAGTGCAGGCAATGATTGTACCGACGCGTATGTATATTTGCTATGCTTTTCAGGTTTCTACCTTCGTTTAAGACTGCATGGGGGTCTTTACACTAGTCTAACTCATGAATATATTGCACCAAGGATATGCCGATTTTCATTGGTGGGGTAGTGTTGGTGGTTGTGGTGCTGTTATTATAACGTTTTGAATTTTCAACACTATCGTACATCATGAATTTACACCAGTTACGTTATATTTTCAGCTCCGCAATCAGAAGTTCCAATAAAGCCTCAGAAGTCTGCACAAGAAGTGGCATGTAAGCTTTAATCTTCCATATTTCTGTTCAAATATTCAAGTACTTGGTGATAATGCAATATATTTAAGTATAAGTTTGGATATGATTGTATTCGTTGTGCTGGGACATTTTGTTTTGCGTATGTATGTGTGTTTTGTGTGTAGGTGTTTCTGTTTTTGTCTTTTGTTGTTGACTTTTTTATCAACGTCTTCAGCTATTGCTGTTGCATTGTTGGAACCATGTCAGGTAGATGATTGAAAAAGTTATATGAAGTTTTTTTGAAATCACAAACTATTACCTTAATGCATATTCTAACACAACGGTTTCTTTTCTGATAAACAGGTGAGCTTCACCATCTTTTCATCTGGGACAAGGTAGTTGATCTAAAGATGGTTATGCTACGTGAGATAGCATCTGAGAGCATCTTCCGAACCCTGTCCTCACATATGCCAGAATTTGTCCAGATGTACAAACGTGAATGCACTGCCAGGAAGTCATCTGATGGAGAGACAAGGGCAGTGAGGTGGATCATGGAACGACTACAAAAGTCTAAAGATTTAAGGTGGCCTGGAGCACTTCAAAGCATCTTACAGTGTAATGATGCATTACTTGATGACGCTCGAAGAGAATTCTGGAAGATTCACGAAGAAGGTTAGATTATTTTCCTTTTGACAGCGTTTCCACTTTTATATTAGATTCAAACAAAGCTGTCCCTTCTAATGCTATGCTGGACACATGCTTCCATGCATTGGCAAAGGACGTTTGTGAATACTGCATTAAAGCATAAATCTGAGCTCAGTATAAGTCGTCCGCCTGTCACAACTATTATAAATATATTGTGTAAAGTAGGTGATTAAACTGGTATTTTCATTTCACCCACAGGGTGCCCATGCATAGCGGTATCGTCACAGCGTCCAGATTTACACTGAATCATTCTGGCTCTGAATGAATTGTCTAAGATGGCTTCCGATTAAGTAATATGCAACGAATTTAATGTTAATATAGATGCTGACCCAAAAAACTGTTAAACTAGTGTACACAGATAGAAATCTGGTTTGGCGGTGGAACTACTAGTACTACTGAAGTACTGTATACGACTTGTATGAAAGTTTGCATTAATATTGAATGAAGATTTTATTGTTTTGGAAAACGTAATTTAGTTTTAAAAGAACATACGTCAGCAGTATTATTGCTGTAAGGTTGCTGCTTTACTTTGGCTATTGATTTTTCTGGAAAATGACCAAGATGGCCAATGAACCGTAGAACGGTTTTCTACCACAGCAGTCGGAGGATTAAGGAGGCTACGTACACGACTTATGTAAGACCCACTGCTGAGTATGCAGCTGCAATATGGGACCCACACACTCAAAGAAACATCAAGAAAGTGGAACAAGTCCAGCGAAACAGTGCCAGATACGTTACCAACACCTATGACCGCAGATCAAGTGTTACCCCCCCTGCTGAGTGAGCTCCAGTGGCCATCTCTACAAAGTAGACGTCGCCAAAGCCGGCTAACTATGCTCTACAGGATTCACTCCGATCTGGTTGACATCAGTTGGAAAGATCACGTCACTGAAGCAACATCCAACACCAGAGGTCATAACTCCCACATCTGGACGCCATATTGCAGCTCGCAAGTGTACCTATCTTCCTTCTTCCCACACACAAGTAGGGATTGGAATTCCTTAAAGAAGGATACAGCAGCCTTCCCAACACTCGATGCCTTCAAGATGGCATTGAGGGATGGCTCCATCTAGACAGCAGACAACATCAAATTTTTAATCAGCACTTCACTGTACATATTTTGCACCTGAGATCTCTTGTCTGCGTCATATGTCTGCGCACCCACCACTCTGCAGTGAGTAATCTTCTTTTCAAGAAGCCTTCACTACAACTGGAAGAAGAAGAAGGAGATGCCTAAATAGATTGGTCACACACTACTGGTAACGGTCACACTGGAACCAGACATAATCAATAACAGTGTCTCATGTTAGTTGTGATGTTTTACCAAAGCCGTAGCCATCCTCATCTACTAGCATCCCAAAAATGAATTTCTTACCCTAAATTAAGCCAATTTCAAATGTTTACACATGTTTGTTGGCGAAATGGTCCAAAAGGTAGAGAATACCATATTTTGGGTATTAATTAGCATAATTTATGCAAATTAAGGGGTTTTATGCATAGAGACAGGTTGTCTTTTTGGATGAATCTTTTCCTCTTGCCCCAAGGAACATCCATACCAAATGGGACCTTTGCAGCGTTCACCCTATGTTCACCCCTTAGCAAGTCTACTAGCACAAAATACTTGTTAGGAAATAGGAACTTCGGATTGACGTCCTTGCCACCCTGAAAGAAAGAATTTGGATGGTCATAGCCGTTATCATGACCCTGCCCCTGGGACCCCATCCACCTTCAAATTTTAACATTCTTTCATCCTTTGACTATTTCAGTTGACATCCACACACCCTTATGAAAGCCACGTCATTTCTTCTTCACAGGAACGACTCAGTTCTTCGCAACAGCTATGATAGTTGAAATTAGCCCTAACCTGATCACTCTGACTGGGAAAAAGTATAGGTTGACTTTCATTATTTTTTACGACTGGCCCCCGAAGTCTATGATGTATGGGAATGACCTAATTTACATACAAAATCATGTGTTTCTGTATTGAAAAGGCTCCTTAAAATCATTAAAAAAATACTTGATCTCTCCCATATGTGGTACGCATGCAGGATTTGATATTTCTAATCATGATCAATCCAAATTTATGAGTTTTTCTGAAATATGCATTAAAGTCGCAAAACCATAATCCTACTTGTGGTGTGAAATCTCAAGCCCTATTATTCAGATGTTTAAGTATAAGCTGGTTTTGTTCAAGGAACTATTCCAAAGCCACCTTCACATGAGGAAACTAAAATGGAGTTCTCATCATAAAAAGGGTGAAAATAAGACACCGAAGGTGCTTTCCATCAGTTTACATTATGGTGTTCATAATGTCGTGAACTTCTTTCAAATTATTTGGTTATTATTAATATATTTTTTATAATTTGTCATGAAATTTGTATTATATTGCGAATTTCAAAAAATCAAAATTGTTCAATATCAGAAGGACATTCCTCGTACAGTATACTTCGATAAATACCTTTTTACAAATACACATATGACCCATGAGCACGACATACCAAGACCAGCCAGCGTGATATAATCCTCATACATTGACCATTATACATGGATGTTCTAGTTCATATCAAAATAATTCTTGTCAAATATATTCATGTGGTATATGCATGTACCTAATATGACATCCATTTACTGTTTTTCTTTTCTTTGCAAAAATGTTATTTTTATATTTAATAAATTATTAAATTCTATGTCTTTCATTGTAATATTTTCATGTAACCTTGGGTGCCATCAGCCACACGCTCAGCGTTCTTGATGGCATCCACATCTCATATAATTTATAATGTATTTGATTATCTGTATTTAATAATAATTTGTATATATGTGAGAAGAAACCAAATAAACTTGAATTGAATTGAAAAAAGGATAGGAACTCTATAGATAAATATCATCAAATCTAAGTATTAATTGAATTGCAAAATTATTACACATGTTGCAATTCCGAATTTGTAATAATGTTATCAAAAACAACCTTTTGAAAGTATTTGAATTCAAATGTATAGGAAGACCACCCGCTATGTAGACTTACTGTCTATAAGCTGTTATGGCAGCGCGGAGGTGGTCACGTGCTTATTTATCATGTTTATAAAAACGCATTTATAAATATAGTCTAAGCATACTGTAGTATTCAGAATGCAATTTCCCACAAAAAATAATGTGCAAACGTTGCTATCCGATTCCTTAATGTCAAGGCCTGGGGGAGGGGTTGGAACATATTAGAGGTTCAAAAAATTCAGTGCTTTATTATGTGATCAACAAATTTCAGACTAAAATTCACCTTGATTATGGCTGAATCAGTGTACATTGCCAAATTTTGTATAAGTCAAGGCAATAATTTCTAATGGAGCTGTTTTTTGGTGGTGTATGACCATAATTTCAGCAGCTATTTGACTATTTGCCATAATATGATGTGTACGGGCAGTGTGCAGTAATTACTGAAAGCAAACGAGAGCTGAAAGCAAACGAGACGGAGTATGATGCATGTAAAGCAGAAACATTGTGTCATTAATGTAAAAACGATGCTGAGAATAATGTATATCGTACGTGTCTTGTCTGCCATAGCTGTGGTACATTACACATATGCAGGTAGGGGTGTTGTTTTCTTTCTTTTTGCACGGTAATGTGTTATTATTTTATCATTTCTATTTGTTTGAGTTTTATAAGGTATGATAAGAACAATCGACATTGCATTTTGCAACTTCCAGTTTTTGATGAGCACCTTTAGGACACTTTGAACTCTGACATACTCGGGGAAATTGCTTTAATTATTATTCATTTATTTATTATTGTAATAATGTTATCATTAAAAATATTTGTTAATAATTAATTAATCAAATTAATCAAACGTTTTTTAAATATTTTATTGTAGAAAAACATTTCAAATTTATATTTTGTACGCACAAAAAAAAACCAATTTTGTTTAGGTCAGAAGCAAAGTGTCCCAAAAACTGCATAAACAGTCCCACCATGCATTGCGATTTTGAATCCCGATTAAACTTATTGCATTTGAAACATTATATGAAAATGTCCAAATTAGTCAAAAGGATGAAAGAATGTTAAAATTTGAAGGTGGATGGGGTCCCAGGGGTAGGGTCATGATAACGGCAATGACCATCGAAACTAGTCTTTCTTTCAGGGTGGCAAGGGCGTCAATCCGAAGTTGATCGTGGAGGGGGACACAATGTTTGTGAAACGTGATCTGGAAGTGGGTATCCCGTCGCGCATGCGCGACCCAGGAAGGTATCTGCGGGAAATGTGACCCCCTGAATTGTTGGACAATTTTATAATATGAGCCACCAAATTAAGGCATTTGGTGGACACTTTTTACACTATTGTTGTGTAAATTATAGTTGGAAAAAACTTTGTCGGGGGAGGGATAGAAAAAATTGGTTAGTGAGCTTTATTCTGGTCCTATTTCGCTGGGATATGCGCGCGCAGGGCGAGAAAATTATCAGTCTCATTTGAATTTGAATTTGAATTTGAACGTGAAATTGAATTTAATGAAGTGCGCAAAGTTTGAACTGAATATTGCCTGTATTTTTACAGTAAATCTACTTAGACCAGTGAAGTATTTGCCGAAACGTAGAGGTGGGCAATTGATATTGTGTCCACTCCCCTGGATTAACGCCCATGCAGGGTGGATAAATGTTCAAATTGGCTGCGGGAAAAAGAAAGTATTAAACTGTTTGTTAAAAAAGTATGCGGTAACAGAAATTTAAAAAAAAAAGGAAAGGGAGAACAAAAAGGAGGTACGGTTACGGGTTATGGTTACAGTAACAAAATGAAAACAAGATCAAAATAAAGAAGGAAAGAATGAAACTAATTAGGATATATAAGAAAAGGAAGCTAAGCAGCAAATATAAAAAATGGGAACAAACTATATAGAAAAAAAGAAGCTAAAAGGAAATGCAAGAAAGGACAGATTAAAAATGTCTTTCACAGGGCAGGTTTCAAATGGAATTAACACATTAGCAGCTCCATTTGAAACATTTTGGAAGTATCTTACTCAGAGGGTGTATGTAATTCAAATGGAGTTGCCCAGTGTGCTCATTCTACTTGAATTCATACATGTGGATGGGGATTATGAAACCGCAACGGTCATCTGAGGTTAAAGGTCAGGTCAAATTTGAAGTTGCTCCGACCGGGCTGTAACTTGCGGGAAATGATCCCTGACATTTGGGAAGTGTGAAACTGGAATGCATGATAATTTGGGCACGTTAATACCAGGTACTTGCTGTTTTTCATATTATATTGCATTGAAAGGCTAAACAGTGAACTCACCAACTTCCATAGAGACAGATTAAAATCACACTGGCTCTGCATTGACTTTTTATTGCAATTAGTGGCCCTAAGTCAGTCAATACAGAATTGTCGGCATTGAAAAGTTATTGTACATAATTATGTTATGTTATTCCTTGGTTTGAAGCAATTTAGAGTTATATTGCAAGCAGTGCCACTTCTAATTTGACCAAAATAGGAAATAAAGGGCAGTTGAAAAAATATTGAATCTTTTATAGGTACCATATTCCAGTTGAAATCCATACTCACCCTAGGAAAGACATGACCTTAAAAACATTGCGCGTGTATTTCAAATGGGGTTACCCAAATGGGCGACTCATCAATCCGTTTAAAATCTCCCGGGGGTCACTCCCATTGTGGTATGTACACCATCCGCGATAATCAACTTTTGAAAAGCACCCTAAACAAGGATTTAACCATTGGCTAAAACGATACCCTAAACAGGTAACACGCGCCTATTTTCACACCCTAAACAGGGATTTTATTCCTTGCATCAAATTTCATACCCTAAATGTCATTTCCGCGTATTAGAAATTGCAATTTGCTACCCTTTTTTTCCAATTTGTCATATTTTTGAAACACGATACGCGCGTATCGTGCCTACCCACGAAAAACTACCATTTTTACGCGTTTTTATTATCGCGGATGATGTACAGGCCACAATGGGAGTGCCTCCCGGGTAAAGTCTACACCCCCTGGTGGGAGATTAACTCTCTTCAAGTTTCAAAAAATTTTAAAAAGTCAAAAATTTCAGTAATGTAAATTGTCATGACCATATTTGGAATAAGCATGAACAATGCATTAAAATGAGTACAAACAAGCCTAGTATTGGTCCAGTAGTTTTTAAGATAGCCCTTGATATTTTGAGAAAATATTTCAAAATTTCAACTTTTTCCGTTGAAGCGCATGGCTAGCACGCAGAGCATTATGATTATGTCTTCCACAGCAGGTGTGTGTATTTCAACTGAAATTGCCAAATCATTTTATATATAATGCTGATATTTTCCCCTTCTCTTTTCGTGTTATACAATTTGGCTTTTTCCGCCATGGTGGGTTAATTCTGAATTGACACTTGGATGTACTTTGTCTTGGGTCCAATCTCTATCATGGAAAATTTGCTATATCTTTCTAAATATAATGATTGTTTGTTCTAGATTTGGGTTTTAGGGTTTCATATTTGAAAGAACTAATATTTAATTGCAACATTTCGAAACTACAAACCCAAACTGGGTCCTATGATGTACAAGATTGGGCTACGAGTATGCATTTTCCCAAGTTGGCAATAGGTATTTCCTTCATTTTGTATATGCATGCCATTCTTTACTATACTCAAAAACGGATTTTATTATAAGAGAGTTGTTTACGTGCACAGGTTTACGTGCATATAGCCTAGGCTCCTTCACAGCCGGTTTCTGTCGTGTATGTTTGTGACTGAGCCACATGCAGACTGGGTTGCCAGGGACTACTAGGACAAAGTATATGTTTTTGATTATAACAATGTAGGCCTAAATATTATGAGCAAGGCCTGGATTTGGCCTCCTACAGCTATACTGATAACATGACTAATTGGAAATCTGAAAATAAACACTTATTTTGTAATACTCTGTGATTATTTATGGATGGAAACTTAGGAAATTGCTGTTAATGAAATAATTAATATATTAAACATACATTTTGTTTTGTCAACGATGAAAATCCGTTCACAAATAAGGTTTTTAGGAACCATTTGTCATTAAACATTTTGAAAAATTGCTCTATGAAAAAGGATATAATTGCACCCCTGCTGATCCAGGCTACTAATAAGCTGTCAAAAAGTGTGACCACTAATTCTACAATAATAATGAGCAATTATCTGACCAGACAGGAACCAAGCTGGGTATAAACAGTGCAGGTGCCCAGGCTACTACCATCACTAATTGATGTTGGGAGTGACACTAGTCGGAGGGGTACCAATAATTGGGGTAGATAGTGGCTTTGGTTTTACACATTTTTGGTAGAGCAACCGGACAGTTAGTAGTAACAATATAATCAACACATTCAGAAAATAAAGATTGGATTGAGCCCAGGAATCCCTGGGATTGAGTAATTAGTCTTTTTGATTATAATGTGATCAGTGTAACTACAAGTAAACTATACATTGCGAATAAATATATCTTAAATAAAATACCATGCTTTTAATGGATTTTAACTGTAATTTACTAAATATTGGTAAATGGTAAACACAGAAAAGGTAAAAGGACAGAAATTTGGAGTTATGAATAAAAGAGTTGAGAGGACTTTGAAGGAGTTAGATTGTTATGGATAGTAAGCGGAAAATGATGAAGGTCAGGTCAAGGTCGTCAGAGGTGAATTGAGTATAGATTATCAGATTGTGGATAACAATTCTGCGCCAAAATTGTTAAAGGTCATTTGAGGTCGACTAAGTATATATTGTGTTGGATTGTCAGAATGTTCAAAGTGGTGTCAAGTGCATTTGATGTCAACTGAGCATTGATAGTCGGATTTTCATAAAACGTAGTGCATGTAATCGCAATTAGGCCATAGGCGTCAAAACCATCAAGGTCATATCAAGGCTAACAGTTACTGATAATAGATAGTTGGATTGTCATGAAACTTGGTTGATATATGAAATCCCTTAAGCAGCAAACATTCTTAAGGTTGTCTGAATATAGATTGTTGGATTGTTGTAAAACTCAGAGGATGTGATTTCAATTGAGCCGTTTGTTACCATTATGAATTAAATTTAGACCTATTTAGCACACATTTTTTAATTCAGCTTTCAACATGAAAATGAGTATTTCCTAGTATGTCATTGGTGGTATTTCCTAGTATGTCATTGGTGGTTTACCAATAAATGCCAATATTTCGCACCCAGTTAGTTGTGCCAAACATTCAAATTTACTAGCATTCCAAGTACTTGCAATGCAAAATTATGAAACATGATCTTCATCCATGGCGTTGTCTTTTTAAAGACATTTCTTGTTGGGTGTAAAATGGATATAGGTACTTGCCATAAAGACATGTTTACTACAGAATTACTCATTTTCTGATCAAAGTATCTTTATATTTTGATTTGAAATAGTAAGAGAGTCATATTGGAAAAGATTTTTTTGGGGGGCCACATTTATTCATGTTATTCATGTAGCTTATTCATGTAGCTTATTGTTCAGGGTTATTTTTCATGATCGTTCAATACTTGTTTGTCAGAGGACTATGTGATTATTGCCATGGCAACCAATATTACAGCATTTTAATTACATTTGTCTGTCTGCCTTAAGGCCAAATAAAAAAAAATGGATTTGTTGCCTGCGCGTTTATGCTGCGCGTTTGCTCATAACAAATGGCAGAAATTGAATTTTATTTCTTATTTTATTTTTAATATGAACGAAAATTTTGCTGAAAGTTGCTTTAATATTAATGTTTCGAATTTGTTTCAAAATATATATTACATACAGTTTAAACGGAACATGAATACTTCAAACCCATGAAATTGCAGTAGTGTCCAGTAATGAACGTGACCGAAATTTCAATACGTAGATCTTACACCGAGGTCCTACTACTCTATAAATCTTAATACACATCGTTCTATAGCCTGTATGCCAAATAATACGGTAAATATAAATTTTTCAAACAGCTTTCCATGCTCTTGTGGTCCATATTTCCTAATTTTGAGAAGAGCTGACCTTAATTTAATTCCGGTTGTTGTGGATGTTCCTCGTCCGGATTAAAAAAAATAAAGAAGAAGAAAGAAAGGGGATGAGGGGCTAATATTTTTTTTTTTTTTTATCGAAAAATAGGTGTAGGCCATGTATAATTAACGTATAAAATAATGCCCGTTTTGTATCTTATTCTTCTGGAAGGTATGGCCTCTATAATGATCACAGAACCTCCCAGAAGTGTTGTTTTTTTTGGAGGGGGTGGGGGTATATTAGCAAGGCTAGAAAGTATCTCAACTTCCTAAACATCCTTTTTTCAAAAGTTAAAACTCAATTAAGAAAATATCTAAAACGGTCTCAAAAAAAAGGAAGCGGGAGGGGACGAGAAACATGTTTTATTTTTTACTCGGCGTTATTGTTATTGAATGTCATGGTCAAAAGACGAAAACACACAGGCAACATTATAAAACATGTACACTTAGAATAATTACAATAAATAATGTTTTGCACATTTTATTTCCGGAGTATACGTCATTGATTTGGGAAAGCTTTGAGCAGGCGACGAATATTCATCCCAAACCTTTTACAATTTTGCTGATGTCTGTGTTAATTCATCCATTACAAATAAAATGTATTGCCAGTCGGAACGTTGGAAATATGAGCAATCGGAGTCGGATGCACAGATTGAATGTTCATGCACTCGATAGTAAATGTGCATGCACGTTGGAAAGCCAATATGGACGCGCAGAGTAATGCCAGTTTCATACTTTCCTGCCGCTTGCCGCTTTGCCGCTCTGAAGATGATTTTGCTTCACTGCGCAGTCGCATGATCGTACCCAGTGGCGTAACTAGGGTTGGCAGTGCCCGGGGCAAGAAACAAAATTTGCGCTCCTACATCCTCCTCCCCCGAGAATATCTTGATAAATTGCACAATTATTGCAGAAAGTGGAAACTGTTAGTAAACATTGACAAATCAAATGTTATGATATTCAATAAAGGTGGTCATGTTTTGAAATGTTGTAAATTTAATTATGGTAATTGTAACATCAACATAACTAATGAATATTGCTATTTGGGTATCATTTTTGTACCATCTGGTTCATTTACAAAAGCAATGATTAGACTTAAAAACAAGGCAATGAAAGCATATTATAAAAGTAGGGATTATTTTATAAGCGACTCCTACAAGTGTAGCATGAAATTATTCCAGACCCTCATCCAACCAATCCTTAGCTATGGATGTGAGGTTTGGGCACCATATTTGTTAAACAAACTGAACTACTCGAACTTTCTTACAACATGTGATAAACTTCCAAGTGAATCTATTCACATTAAGGTTTGTAAAATTATACTCGGAGTTCATAAAAAATCCACTAACAATGCAGTAAGATGCGAACTAGGTAGTTTTCACTGCTCACAACTATGCTTTCTTTATCTGTCAAATACTGGTGGAAGCTCAACGAAAAATGTATGAATGGTAAGGCCGTGTGTCCTGAACTCGCCACCCTTAGCGTTACATCACAGATATTATGAATTTTTATACCAATCGAGATTCTAATTAGATTATCTCCATAATTATCAACCCTAAACTAGCAAAAGTATACATTTTTGGAAAGCTGAAGGCATAAGCAATTCACATATATACCTTTCAACTCATTATACAGGGTGATCTTCAAGTTATACAGGGTGGAATAAAAAAGATTCAGATAAAAAATGGGATACTTAATGCATTGCTTATTACCAACTTGCAGTAAAAAACTGGAAGTAAACAACATTCATTTGGTTAGAGGATAGGGGGAGCCTACTGACTTTGGAAGAAACCAAAATCACAGCTGTTTAGTAATCTCGGAATAAAAGGTGTTCCAAAGTATGTTAGAATTTTTTACAATTCAACATATTTTGAACTGAAACATTTTGCCCCTAATCCATACAGAAAAAATAAGTTCATATTTAGATTCCTCATTAAATTTCCCTTCAGAAAATCTATACTTCGACTATGATACGATTTTACAGTAACTTTTAGATTTTGAATACATTCGCATTACTTAGTACAGTATTTAATATGAAAGTAGTTTTGTATGGAAAAGTTTGTATTTTCTAGACTAACCAATCATAAATGATTAAAAACTATTAAAAACTATTAGCAAAATTGTTTAGCTGTAAGGTCCTGAGTCTTTTAGATGCTCAATAGAGTCCAAATCCAATTTACAGCCTTTACAGAAGCAAATTATGCACTAAAAATACCAATCCCATAGAGTTTGTGTGTACCACATCCCCCACCTCCACATCCCCCACCTCCGCCACCCTGCCCGTTCTGAATTATATGAAGCACATTGTCAGTATTACAAAGGCTGAAGAATTTCTTTTTACAGGGTTGAAAGTGCATTTTATTTAGCAATAAAATGAGACCACAAGCATTATAATAACTTATTGCTTGGCAGAGATATCATCATTTAATTGGAGTCGACTTTGGAAAAACGTAACATCGCCACCTTTTTTGGATGGCGAATTCAAGACGCACGACCGTAATGATTCTCTTGTTATTCAAGCACTTGTAGATGACAGAAAGTTTCTGTGTACTAATAATTTTACATGGTCGACAGGTATAAAAAAAAAAAAAAATTTAGCTTTATCAATAGGATTGATATTTGGGATAAACCAAATGAAATTATTGTATCTAAACTTCAAATCTTTGGGTTAATCATATTAATAATTTTAATCATAAACTCAGAACATATTGTACATTCAAAAATTCTTTCAGTACAGAAAATTATGTTATTAGAGAGGTTGCGAAATGACGTTACTTTAACTTTAACTTTAACGTCTAGAGGATTATAGAGGATTATGTATTCAAAACCACCTTGGTTTTGAATACATAATCCTCTATAATCCTCTAGACGTTAAAGTTAAAGTTAAAGTTAAAATATCGTCATTTCGCAACCTCTCTATTATCTCTTAAAGATCTTCCAGAGCTGCATTCTGTAAATTAAGAATAAGCGCACATAATCTCATGATCAAAAAAGGGACGTCACTTCTCTCCAAAAATTAATCCATAGAATAGAATGTGTACACTTTGTAATTTAAATCAGGTGGAGGATGAATTTCATTTTGTAATAACCAATCAAATGACGGAATTCTTTGTATGATATATTTAAAATGCAATATACAAGTCATCATCTAGGCATCTGCATGCCAAGATAGTCGTTTGACTGAGCTAGACAAAATGGTAATTTGCGTATATTCAAAATGGCCGCTAATGCAGAGCTCAAATTTCAAAATTGGGCGAATAAAATTAAGAAAAAGAATGGTTTGACCTCGCCGATGTACAGTTCTTGAGTTATAGGCACAAAGGTAAAATGTCAAATGTTTGGTCTCCACCATTGTCCACAAGATTTAAAAGAAAATCGAAATTGCTGCGATTTTGATCAAAGTGGTCTCAAATTGATCCGCTTGTAAAAACATTTTAACCAAAGAATAGTTTGCAATATCTCAGGTGTTTCATTTCCCTTGGATATCATCGCAAAATAGGTCAAGGTTAACATGATTCAATGGAATTTAAATGTTTTGCCCTGTTACCCAGGTAACGAAACACTTGAGTTAAAATGTTTTCCAAGCGAAGGTACTTGGGTAACAAGACTAATAATGTTGTAAATACAGCTTTACTCTCATGTTAACGTTGTACAGTTGAAACAAACGATCAAACAAAAAAGCTAAATAATGCTTTTCATCATTCATTTTGTTTGCTACACTAATTACAGAACCAGTTCGTCTTGTCAATGGGACAGGTCCCAGTGAAGGACGCTTAGAAGTTTACACGTACAAACGATGGGGTACAATTCCAATAGATCCGAAAGCGTCGTACCGCATTCCTGGAACAGATGAAGCTCAAGTGATATGTCAACAACTTGGATTTCCCGGTCCTGCCGTTATTACAAATTCTGGAGTATTTGGTCCTGGATTAAAGAAAGATCCGCTCAATTCCTTTCACCTATCTTGTTGGAAAAAAATTGACGATGTGAAGAGACCAACACACACTGGTGAATGTGATACTACTTATTCGACGTTTAATTCGTATGCACGCACACACCCTGGAGATCACAATCTGGATATGGGGATTGTCTGCAATGGTAAGATTATTTATTTTCATACTCGCCTCGCGGCGAGGGGGTCTTTGTAGGGGAATTAGGGTGTGTTTCCATGGAAGTAGAAGGTTGTTCTTTTATAAACACTGGTATTATGTATATGGGCAAAAGGAAAGAAGAAGAACATTATGAACTACTTGCATACTACTTGTATATAGGGCCATGCATCCACGACAGCCCCGAGAGCAAGCTATGTGATCTGTCTCTTTATGAACACCAAAGCCTTTCAGGAGATGCAAATTATTATTAAAATATTTATTAAGAGTGGTATTGAAGCAGAGTATATTGATTGACACCTGAAGTGGAACTGATGGATGCATCGAGTAGATATTAAACTCCGAGGAAAGTTCCAAGTAGAGCCTAAAATAGTTCTTTAGTTGTCCTGTATATAGAACCTTAATATGGTTCTACGAAGAATCGAAAAGAGTTCTTGAAAGGCTAGAAAAACATTTTAGCCCCCCCCAAAAAAAAGGCCAGAAAAGGCCATTTTGGGGTTATTTCAATTTTCTGGAGGGTTGTAAATAAAGACAAAAAGTTTTAAATTACAAAAAAAAAAAAAAAAAATCAAAAATTTGAGAAATGTAAATTTTCATGACCATATTTGGAATCAGCATGAAAAATGCTTTAAAATGAGTACAAACAAGCCTAGTATTGGTTCAGTAGTTCTTAAGATAGCTCTTGATATTTTGAGAAAATATTTCAACACTTGAACTTTTTCCGTTGAAGCACATGGCTAGCACGCAGAGCATTAAGGGCCCCTTTCTCTTGAGGGTGTTACATACACACAGGGCTGTGTATAGATGAGTGTCAGTTCATACGCGTCATTATTATCCAGCAACAAGGAATATCCACTATCATGTTGATAATTATTATGTTTCTTATTACAGTAACATGGCCGCCTCCTTTAAGACTTGTTGGTGGATCGGGACCTCACGAAGGACGCCTTGAAGTGTTCTTTAAAGACGAATGGGGATCCATTTGTTGGAAGCAGGTTGCAGAGGGGAGAAGCGAATACGAACAAGTTATGATAAACAGCGTCTGTCGAACACTTGGATACAACAGTGGACGCATGTTGCCAGCTAAAGAGACTAACTTTGGATCATCACAAGGACCTATATGGATAACAAACATTTTCTGCCCATTTTTTACACCAAACGATTATATTGAATTTACTGATTGTGTGCCCAGATGGGGAAATGACGGTTCACAATGTGATCACACCGATGATATAGCCATAATCTGCAATGGTATGTACGAAGAGAAGAGAAAGGAAGGGAAGGGAAGGAAGGAAAGGAAAGGAAAGGAAAGGAAAGGAAAGGAAAGGAAAGGAAAGGAAAGGAAAGGAAAGGAAAGGAAAGGAAAGGGAATGGGAGTAAAGGGGAAAAAGAAAAGAGAAGAGAAGAGAAGGAAAGGGAAAGTAAGGGAAGGGGAGTAAAGGGAAGAGAAGAAAGTAGAAGAGAAGAGAAGAGAAGAGAAGGGATGAGAAGAGAAGAGAAGAGAAGAGAAGAGAAGAGAAGAGAGAGAAGAGAAGAGAGAGAAGAGAAGAGAAGAGAAGAGAAGAGGAGAGGAGAGGAGAGGAGAGGAGAGAGGAGAGAATGGAAGAGGAGAGAAGAGAATGGAACAGAAGAGAAGAGAAGAGAAAAGGGAAGGGAAGGGAATGGGAGTAATGGGAAAAAAAAGAGAAGAGAGGAGAGGAGCGGTGAGGAGAGGAGAGGAGAAGAGAGGAGAGGAGAAGAGAGGAGAGGGGAGGGGAGGAGAGGGAAGGAAAGGGGGGAGAGGGGAGGAAAGGGGAGGGGAGTGACAAAAACTGTTTTAGAAGGAAGTGTTCGCTTTCGTTTGATATTAAAAAAATCTGATTGGATGAAGAAAACACTTGAGGTTTCGACAAAAACCAATCAAAGAGGCCCATTTTTCAGCTAGATGCTCCACAGCTCTTACATTGCTATACACTCAACCCTGTGGTGTAATCAAAGACTGTGCGAAGACTGTTTGAGAGCTCTTGGACGAAAATGTGTGCTCTGGTGTATCGAGGTGGAAACTGTACTCATGATGGTTTATAAGAGAATCGTTTTTGTATAGAAACCTTTCCATATGAGAGCGGAGGGGAGGTGAGACTAGAAAGTAGAGTAGATATGAGGAGAGGAGGGGAGTGGCCATAATAAGGATCACCTCTTCTTGGCTTCTGTAACCATCTTGACCATGCAGCAATGACGTATATTAGTGTATAGTACATTTTTGAGTAACTTATGGCTCCTTAGGCTAAAAT
This sequence comes from Amphiura filiformis, assembly GCF_039555335.1. Taxonomy (NCBI): domain Eukaryota; kingdom Metazoa; phylum Echinodermata; class Ophiuroidea; order Amphilepidida; family Amphiuridae; genus Amphiura; species Amphiura filiformis. The sequence continues at coordinate 2,855,351 of NC_092647.1, read as the reverse complement.
CCTGGTTTGTTTCTTGTAAGTGTATTTGATCGTATTTCGGTATTGAAAATAACAGAAAACTAACAAAGCAAAAATTATGACATTTCTATGATATTTTCTCATAAAATTTGTTTACAAGCAATATGAAATTATTCTAAATCTATCAATTATCACATCTAACCTATCGTCCTGACGCAAAATTTAAAATTTACGATTCCAGACCTCCTGCAGAAAACAAACTTGATTTTTATCATTCTGCAATAAATGGTACTCTACTTAAAACATTCATATTATTTGGTACATTTTTCATATTCAGCATCTGATCCGGCAATGCCAACTACTATTCGACTTGTCGGTGGCGCAGGACCGCATGAAGGGAGAGTTGAAGTACAACACAACGGAAAATGGGGACGCCTTGGTAGCAAGTCTGCAAAGTGGCTGTCGAAACCTTACCCGGATGGAGTGGTCAGTAACTTTGCGGCATCGGTTATCTGCCAACAGTTGGGTTACAGCAACGTCGATGCGTACGAAACAGCACCCGATGTTTTCGGACCGGGAACGGGAGATGCTTATCACATCTTGAATTTCTGTGATGGAGACTACGATTATCCTTGCGTGTACCATTACCGTACTAAGCTATATGCAGAATTACTTCCACTATTTGATAATAGGTATTTTGGTATTGGAATAGTGTGTAATGGTATGTAATCATGAAAAGTACATTATTTATATTCTAATTGACCCTCGTTCTAAAAACATGAAGAAGGGGTTGGGGTACAATCCGTTGTAATTTTCATCAAGCATACTTATGTCGTCGTATTTACACTCAAACGACTTCAGCTAATCGGGAAACCAGGTGCAAGGAGCCGTATTTATTCAGTAAGCTAAGGGGTCAAATTGGCGGACAGGGAATGTCATAATCACTGTACCCGTTTGAGCAAAAATACAGTTTATTTAGCCAATGTCAACATTGGGTCATCAAGTAAAATATTTTCCTAACATATTGAACTAGCACCTGTGCTATTTGGCACTTCACAGTACAATGACAGTTTTGCGTTATTTTCGGCACTTTAGATTTAGACAAATTAATATAAACAGCAATCTCTTACACGAGACATACCCAACGCTTAATCGTGTCTTCACACGTTTGTATTGATTTGATCAAGCATTGAAATGCTTTCAACTTTCGTATTTGATCGTTCAAGCATGCTCTACCAATTTTTCAATGTAAAGTATCTCTGGATGACGAAAAGCAAAACAAAACCGAAATCCACCTTGATGGTGTTTCAGATTCAGATTCAGATTAAATTTATTTCAATTCGTGGCCTGTAGACCAAATAACATGAAATATTACATTTGCTTTGGTTTATACATTAAAAGACATAAAAAACATAGAAAATATACATAGAAAATTGCTAAAAGAATTAATTGCACTTGCTAAGGTAAAATCCCACACGCACACTCACACAGCGCACACCCACCCCTACATCCAAGTCCTGAACATCAGATTCAATCTGGCTGACTTGGTTAGCAAGACGAACCTGTCCGAGGCTGAGCTTAAAATCTTTTAGTCAGAGACTCCCCAGAAGCATTGTTGATTACACCAAGAAATCTGATGGGCCAAACTTAGTGCCCTGTGGGACACCACATGAGTCAGGGTAGAGAGGAGAGCTGTGAGGAAGTTTATAATCCACGGCAATAACTCAATTCTGATACCAAGCTCGTAGAGTCTCTGGACAGCGATGCAATCAAATGATATGGAGAAGTCCTTCATAATTAGGTTTCCTACAGTTGCTTCTTTGTCAGTACCTTTGAAAAAAACATAATTTCAATTAGACAATGAGAAGTAGACGACCGCATAGGTTGCGATCAATTGCACTAGAAATTATCATCAAGCACCTACTTTGCAACAAACCACTCACATACTTTTACCAAAAGGGAAGTCAATGAGACTTGCCTTAGTTTTGAGATTGTAGCAAGGGTTTCCTTTGGAAATTGGGGGCAATTGGGGGAAATTGTGGTATCCTTCCCAACTTGGGGGAAATTCAATCTTTTAAAGATGAGTTGAATATTAATATCTTTAAACGGCTTTTCTAGGAGCTTGGCATTCAAAATAAAAAAAAACACCTTCACAATAGGAAAATGCCCTTGCAACCAGCAAGCTGTTGAGGTGTAGGAATGGTTTCGTCTATACTGCACGGGACGTACTGTGTCCCGCCGCCTCGTGTTTATTGCCCCGTCTTTTAAACCTACCGCATTTAATATATCTTATTCAACAACGTATCATCAATCTAAAAATCTAAACTTTTCTCCATCAAATGTTTTCTGTAGTTAAATCGACACCAGAAGCCAGATTAGTCGGCGGACCCACTCCTAGTGAAGGACGTCTGGAAATGAAGTTCAGAGACGAATGGGGTAGCGTATGTGATGAAGCTATTGTTGCGGAGGAAGAGGTCACAGCGGTATGTAAGGTCCTTGGGTACAGTGGACGGAACCAATCCGCAGGCTATACTACAACAACACAGTATGGCAATGGAGATTTACAGAGAATATGGTATTATTCTGGAACGTGTTTACCGCGCGATGACCATTCGGGGAAGATGACGATGTGTGCAAGGAACTACTATAGATCTGTATGTGACTATAATGATAGCGATGCTGCAGTGGGGATAGCTTGTGACGGTACATGTACTTACTTATTTTTTGATGGAGGCAGACCTCCATCCTGTGTTAGTTTATTTCATTTTAGGCACCACATCGAATTTGGTCCTATAGAACTATCGGTGCCCGGTTAGGTACCGATGATTCTTAACATCACTCACTGGAGATAGGACAATATTAACAGTGGCATAGTGTAATTGTTTTTCATTTCAATAAAAATGAATGCGCTGTACAAATGTTCAGGGTACAATAAAAAGTGCCATCGGTACCTTTTCGGGCACCGATAGCGCTATAGGACCAAAAAAGATGTTGTGCCTAATCACTTACATTTTGACCTCTTTTGGTTGCCACACATTTTCAAGTGAATCAAGCAGTCTTCAAGTCGCCAAGTTTCTTATTTTCTCTTAACCATTATTCCAGATGACGTTCCGCATCCACACACACCCACCCCACACCCACCGCCACACTCACCCCTGTGTGTAAGGTCTTCTGCACGGTCTTCGTAGATTTCCGATAACATTTATTGATTTACTATCTGTTTTTGCTTTATTTAGACGATCCAGAATTGTACCAAATGTGTGTCTCTTCCATTCCCTGCCGGAATCTATGCTAAAAATGCCAACCAGAATCATGGTTTTTTTCTCATATTCCAACCGAAGTTTGACCCTTTTTTCACATGTCTTCTCAGGGAGAGCGCGGAATTCATATGGAATAGCAAATTAGTTGGTATGGCATAAATTATAGTAGAAGACTACTAGAACAATTACATGGCTTGCGTAGAAATTTGATCTCAATGTTTAGTTGATATTATAATAGAGATAAATGTGTTCAAAGGGTCATTCTCTGATTCTTTCTATTAGAATAATGTTCGTTCCTTAAATGGCAGGTCTATTGCAAAAACAAGTTTATCTCTTTGTTTTAGGCAAGATTTTGTCACTTGACCAAAACCAATCAATATCTGGTAGTCAAGAGGCAAGTCAAGTGGAATAATCTCTTCAGTGGCTAAAGAAGACCTGTAGATGCAGGTCGCAAGCTACCACAGCTCTGCAAATAGTAAGTCTTGTGACTGCTGTTTTAAATCTATTACTGTACTATGGATATACCAAGACTGTCAAACAACATACATTCCCGTCTCGACAATGATTTCGGCAGTGATTGTCTGAGAAATTTCCGCAAACTGGAAAAGCTTGAGCGCAGCATCGCTCGCTTTAGATGCCATCTCCATTTTACTCTGCATTGCAAGCATCGTAATATAATACCAAGGAGCTTGAAACTTAAATCTTCTATGCATGGACATAAGGCGGACAATATCCTACGCCAAGCTGAAAAGTCTCTTCTAACTGAACGTGTCAGACAAATCAACTTTAGGATTTCCCAATTTCACGATCAAAAGTTGGATGTTGAGGATGTTCTGTTTACACACTTACCCAGTGATAGATATGATGAAATAGTTGAGTTTACTCGTAAAGCGGCTACTGCAGAAACCAACATCTGTAAACCTCGCCAGCAAAAGAAATTTGCTAGCCTTAAGGAGAAGCAAACTAAGCAAACTAAACCAGCGGCTAATGGCATCAACATTTCACCTGATGACATTGAGGAAGCTACTAGCAGGTGGGTTATTACTGTGTCGGACTGTGATCTTAACGAGCATGAACAATCCCTGCTGAAGAAAGGCTTAAATTTTGCTGTCACACCCACCAACATCCCTGTGGATGATATTGTCACTGCTGTTGAGTCGGCAGTTAGACTTGTTGGTTTAGGCTCTTCTGAAGCTGCTGAAATACGCCATAAAACCAGTGACTTAGTTCATAAAGCTAAACTCCCTAAAAGTAATATCACCCGCAAAGAAAGAGAAGCCATTCGCTCACTTCAGCGTAATAAAGACATCATGGTTGTTCCGGCTGATAAAGGCCGTGCGGTAGTGGTAATGAACTCTACAGACTATAACAACAAGGCATAGTTGTTGCTGAGTGACCATAAGACCTATGTCAAGCTCAAATCCAATCCAACTAAGAAATACAAGACCAAGTTGGTTAAGATTCTGCAATCCATCAAGCAAAGTGGTGCGATCACTGAGGTTCAATACAGAAAACTCTATCCCACCAGTGAAGAGGTGCCTAAGTTCTATGGACTTCCGAAAATTCATAAGCCCAACCACCCTCTTCGTCCGATTGTTGCTTGTAGTGGCTCCATTACGTACGCGTCGGCAAAATTTATCGCGGACATAATATCTCCTCTAGTGGGTAAATCACAACATCATATCAAGAACAGTAAGGACCTAGTGACCAAACTTGAAGACTTTACTATTAGTGAGGATGAAGAATTGGTCAGTTATGATGTCACGGCTCTGTTCACATGTACACCCGTAAGTGAAACTATTGATATCATTGAGTCACGCCTTAAGAACGATCCTACTCTGGGTAACCGTACATGTTTGTCGGTTGATCAAATCATTGAACTGCTCCGGTTTCAGCTGACCACCACATACTTTCAGTACGGTGGTGAATTCTACAACCAGCTTGAAGGTGCGGCGATGGGTTCCCCCGTATCCCCTCTAACTGCCAATATCTTCATGGAGGACTTTGAAATCAAGGCCTTGTCTTCTTATCCCAACCCCCCACGGTTCTGGGGTCGTTATGTTGACGACACTATGGTCATCATCAAGAAGAGTGCTATTGAGAGCTTCACTGATCACTTAAACACCTGCCATCCATCCATAAAGTTCACCATGGAACGCGAATCCAATGGACAACTTCCCATGCTTGACGTCATGGTCAAACGCGAAGAGAACGGCTCATTGTCTTTTCAGATTTATCGCAAGCCTACCCACACCAATCAATACCTGAACTTTGCCTCCCACCACCCTTTGCAGCACAAACTGGGTGTGGTACGTACCCTCGTTGATAGAGCTTCCTCTATTGTCACCAAGGAGGAGGACCTTGACCATGAACTCAATAGCATTCACAAATCTTTAGCGGTATGTGGGTACGATAAATGGACATTGGACACAGCTACCAACAAAACCAATGCCAAACGGCACGTTCGCAATAGTGACTCTGAACAACAAGTCAAAGGTTGGGTTACCATCCCATATCTGGCCGGTGTTTCGGAAAGTCTGAGGCGTGTATTAAGATCCCATGGCATTGTAACCCATGTTAAGCCCCAGAACACTATACGTTCCCTTCTTGTAGCTCCCAAAGACAAGACCGACAAGCTGGACAAATCGGGGGCTGTCTATGGCCTCAAATGTTTAGACTGTTCTTCATCATATGTAGGGGAAAGTGCCAGACCATTAAGAACACGTATTAGCGAACATGAACGCCCCACTTCCCCAGTTGGTGAGCACATCACTAAGGATCACCATAGCATCGACTGGGATGGCGTACGCATTCTCGACCGTGAAGAAGACTGGTTCAGGAGAGGGGTCAGAGAAGCGATCCAAATAAGGAGAACTGGCAGCGACCTCAACAGAGACCGGGGGCGCCATGATCTTCCAGTTGTTTACAACAAGATTTTGTCACTTGACCAAAACCAATCAATATCTGGTAGTCAAGAGGCAAGTCAAGTGGAATAATCTCTTCAGTGGCTAAAGAAGACCTGTAGATGCAGGTCGCAAGCTACCACAGCTCTGCAAATAGTAAGTCTTGTGACTGTTGTTTTAAATCAACTACTGTACTAAGTTTATCTCTATTTGAAGAGAATGATTATTACATTACAATTTTAGCAACAATGAGTTGTACTATCACTTACCATAACAATGCTGCATAACAATATGCACACTATTGTTCTCATTTCGGGAACGAAACCTACACAGTATTGTTACTATGCGTTTGCTTTGTAATATTTCACCCAACTGAAACTATAGCATTGCAATATACAGGGAAATCAGATACATGAGATGCTAGTCTCAGATGAAATTCTAAGCTCAAATTATGTATTTATTTTTTAGGCCTAATATTTCTCATTATATTGATATACATATGAATTGTAATATCACAATAATTGTCTAATATATAAAAAAGAAGCGGCTGATTTTATCCATATTATGTTTAAAAACCATTAAATTTGTAATACTTAATTTGGATTTTTTTTCTGTGAACAACAACAGTATACGTTCTGTCCATTGAGAGCGTTTATAGTCCCTTTTCTCACAGCGGCCACATCTCATTTCATGACATCACCGTTTTTCTAGGCCAAATCTGTCTTATTCGAAGGAACTCACCGCTTAAGTTGGTTTATGCGTAATATCAATTTTAAACGTCTTATTTTCTCAAAAATGGAGTCATATTCATTGTCCTCATAATATTAGCTTGCCAAAGACATGATGTTGTCCGAGCAATAGACATGCCATTTAAAGAAACAAATCCGTAAGGACAAAAAAAAAAAAAAGAAAAGATAAATGTAATTTTATATTTCGTTGAGCTCCAAACAATGCTTGGTTACATTTGATATGATACTAGATCGTACTGGGGTGGAGGAGGGGATTTCTCAGTAAGGACGACCCCCGGTGAAGACCATACGGAAATGTGCCGCAAACATGTGTAGCATTTTTGGCCTTTTGGTATATCAATGAATGAACCCTGTTTGTATATATTCTAGGCCAAATTTGGTATATGGATGGTCCTTTTTTTCAAAGATTCTCTCAATTTTTATAGCCCAATTCCTCGCTGTAGCCAAAATGTTTGAAATTCCCAAATATTTGGCGGAAAAGTTGTAAAAATTTGTATTAAATTTGACCAAAAATTTTGAGTTTTTATTATATTGATGGGTCAAAATTTCTTGAAAAGTTGGTATATTGGTGGGTCTTCGACCAAAACCAAAATTGAGTTCCCCCAGCAGCCCGTAAATTTATCAATAAAGGTTATATCATTATTATCTATTCGTCATATTGTGTACCATAAATTCAGTATAATTATAAACTTTTTACAAATGCTGAATTTTTGTCTAATTTCACATCAACCTGGCACAGGCTCTACACCAGCTGTTCCTATACGCCTAATGGGTGGATCAGGACCATACGAAGGCCGACTAGAGGTTTTCAATGCTGGGGAGTGGGGTACGGTGTGCGTGGATGATTTCAAGTCATGGGGACAATCAGAGGCTGATGCAGTTTGTCATCAACTTGGTTATCATCCGGGACCACAAGACAAAAGATCTCTTATCATAGGTAAACGCTCATTATTTCCTTTAAAAACATATATTATCAACTTTTGAGCGCGACAGTATAATAATGTTACTATCACGCTTATGGCAAGCCAAATGTCGAGAAACCTGATTTTTGATCGATAAACCTGGTTTATTAATTGAAAAGCCTGTTTTATCAATTGCAAGTTTTGAGAAAAACCAGGCTTTTGGATCGAGAAACCAGATTTTTGGATCGACAAACCTGGTTTATTAATTGAAAAGCCTGGTTATCAATTGCAAGTTTTGAGAAAAACCAGGCTTTTGGATCGAGAAACCAGATTTTTGGATCGACAAACCTGGTTTATTAATTGAAAAGCCTGGTTTATCAATTGCAAGTTTTGAGAAAAACCAGGCTTTTGGATCGAGAAACCAGATTTTTGGATCGACAAACCAAGGTTTTCGACTAATAAACCTGGTTGTGCGATTAATTGCACAATTAGCTTGACGTAGGCAAATTAGTCTCAAAAAACCTGATTTCTCGATCAAAAAATTGATTAATTGCACATTTGGTTCATGAAACCAAGTTTCTCGATATCGATAAACATAAAACCGGTTTCTCGAGAATAATAATATTGCACACTTGGTCAATGTGCATTTAATCAAGAAACCAGTTTATCGATTGCAAAGGGAACTTCTTTAATGAGTCCGTAAAAAAGCAAAGATAAAGACATTGGTGGGCCCGTAAAAAAGAACAGATTAAGTGATGAGGTTATCATTGATGTACAGCGCAGCTACACGCCGTAATGAAAAGCTTCTAAAGTGTTTTAGGATAAAATAAAATAACTCTAATTTAATGTAAAGGAATCTTGATTATCTTTTAGAAATAGCCGAGTGGGAGGGTTTCCAATGAAATATTTTGTGTAAAAAGTGAAGCATCCGATGTATATGTGACTTGCAAAGGCAGACCAAATGTGCAATTACGTCGTGATTGCCCCACAATCATAGTGTCGAATAGTAGACAATAATAAAGACAAAAATTGTAAACAATTATCCGGACCCATTTGTATCATAACCTCTTCAAATGGAGTGACCCATTCAGCTAACCCCACTAGAAATTCAGATTAAGGTCATGTTTTCCATAGGAGTATGGATTTCAACTAGAATAGCCCATTATTGACTATAACAGGGCGGTGCAGCGTTATCCAGTGCAAAATCGTACTTACCTTTGTCGCTACCCGCGATTGGCGACGCACTGTGGGTTATAGTATAAGGACGGTTTATAGTCATCTTTTTTTTTACAATGTTCACGATAAATCATCCTGCTTTCGTTTTAAAGGCGTTCACAAAGGAACAACAGCAAAGTTATTCGGCAAGTCATCTCAAAATAAAATATGGTTAGATGACGTGCAGTGCACACCAGATGATACAGACTCTCGTATGATATTGAAGGATTGCAAACACAGTGAATGGGGAGGAAGTGGACTTTGCGATCATTCGAACGATGTTGGAGTCGTATGTGGAAGTAAGTGACAAGAATTGTAGATTTAGATGCGTTTGCTCCTTTCGAATACACACGTTTAATAGAACATTTAAAGAAAACACCATAACATGTCAAAACAATTTTTTGTCAAGATTATTTCGTAAAAGATTTTTGACGCAGGCACGTAAAAGTAATATAATGGTGGCTCCAAAAAGAGCAGTCCGTGATTGAGTGTGTATGGTGTTTGAAATAGTGTAACAATAGGAAAGAAAAAGACCTCTAAAAGGTTGATCCAGGGTTTGAATCTCGATTTAAATTACGTGATTTTTAAACAAAAAATCAATGATTTAAATTAACTGTTTAATTTTCTACCATTTTTGATAGATGTAAGTTAATTGCTTCGTTGAATTGACCTCACCAATATTTTACATCATTCCTAATGTTTCTACAACTTATGGAAACAATTAAAATACCTCTATGATGTCACTTTATCTATTGCAAAAAACATCTTCAAGTGCAGAATTCAACAGGTTTTTCCCCATGAGTTTACCAATTTTTTTTACTTTGAAATTTTCACATGTAAAAACATGTTTTGATTTTTTTTGTAAATACCTGATAGGATTGTGTATATTCCACTGATCTCTTTTGGCTTAATCATGGGGTATAGCAGTTCTTGGAATCAAAAAATATTTTTAAAAAAATCGATTTAAATGAAAATGAATCCGATTAAAAAATTTGATTTTTTGGGTTTTTTTAATCAAAAAAGTAATCACCCTGATTTAATCTGACAAAATGAAGTAAGCTAAGTTACAAACACATCCATTCTGATCGTTAAATGTCAACTTAAACTAAAAATGTTAAAATATACCAGAAAAATGTGACACAAGGCAACTATTGGATTTAGCACCTTTTTGAAACAAAATTATTCATATGTCAAAATTATTTGAATTAAGTGAAAAATGAAGAAAACTTACTATTAAAGGCCTATTATCGATTTTCACATTCTATAGCTATTTCTCCATATTCTCCTTCTATTGTCTTGGTTGGCGGGAATGGACCAAATGAAGGCCGACTTGAAATCAACTTTCAGAAAGAATGGGGTACAGTGTGTTTCAATGAGGAATTTGATTATGGGAAACTACCCGAAATCGTATGCAAGCAGGTCTTGCTGGCTACGGTACAGCAACATTGACGCGGAAATTTGGAGCTGGTCAGGGTCGTATATGGTTTGAAAACCTCTGGTGTAATGGCACTGAATATGATATAGATACCTGTAGACATCCAGCTTGGGGGACATCACAATGTAATCATACTATGGATATTGGTATCATATGTGCAAGTGACGGTATGTATCATTTTGCATTAAGTTTGCTTTTTGCGGGTCCCAAAATTGTCTTAAACTGTCTGGGTTTCATTGTTTGTTTCATTCCCCCACCCAATAACTTTAAATTTCATTATATGCACATCTAAACTAAAGGTTGTCAGAATTGGCTTTTTTTAAGCTCGCGACTCCGAATTCAGTACATTTTCACTTATTCATTCAACGTAAGTCGACCACTATTGGCACGTTGATAGTGTCCGTTGGAGTACTATTGTTATGCAAAAAAAAAGTTAACTAACTAATGATTGCCAGTATAAAAATTCTCTAATTTATGGTGTGTTTAAACCGAATATATACTTCAATTTGGCTCGATTTACATTGTAGCATCAAAATATCAAATTGTAAGCCCTCACTATAACAGACTTCCTTTTTTAGGTTGGATCAGTGGAACGGTTTGGAAATTTTAGCGTTCACCCTTTCAAAAACAGTCGAAATCATAATATACATTTCGTATTGTCAGAACAAAAACTTATTGACTGACCTGACAGTTTCGACCATCTTGGGCGATGATCATTTTCAGAGTAATGTTTTTTTATTCCACTTATTCTATAAACCATCAGAGGGCGCACCAACGCCCAGAAGTGGGTCGTATACGTGCCTAAGGTAATGGGCCCCCTCGTCTCTGATCATAGTCCTCGATGCTGTCTTCTGCTCCAAATTGCTTCTCTGAGACGGCGGGCTACGAAATTACATTCCTTCTCAAGGACTTGGGCATCGTTCTAGTTGATCACATGATTTTGTTTAACGACATAGAGCTAGAAAAACAGTCTGCACACTTTATTTATTCAAATACCCCTAGCAAAAAGCTGCACAATTGTAAGAACTTTACTATTTTTTTATGTATGTATTCTTAATTCTTCAGTGTTTGCGGGATCGGAAACAAGCCAGAGACCTTGTAAACTTGGTATAGCAATTGGTTTAATGGTGGCTATATGGCTACGGTTGTCATCATCCGGATAATATCCTCAAATATCGGAAGCCGCAACGTTTTTCATCATCAGAAGTCACGACAATACCTTCTGATTTGAGTTTAGTCATGTATTTGTCTGAACTCTTACTTATTACCCATTTCCTATGGTTGATGACGGAGATGGCGCATATAGTGGGCTGTATGTGCTCTTTTGGTATAGATTGATGTTTCACTGAGTCTCGTCACAACTTTTAATATCTTGTTTTTCTATTAATGTTTAAAATTTAACTGTTGTATGTATGTTTTTGATCATTATAATTAATGGTAAAGGTTATCTAAAGCAGTATTTTTTACTTTTAAGGTGGCTGTGTACTCTCAGACATGCATGTAGTAAAAGTGCAATAACTTTGTTATTATTCGCGCAAAACATATAAAAGTATACATTTTTATGAAGGCAAGACATCAATAAATCTTAATATAAATACAGATTTGGGGTAAAAACAACAATTTTGAAGAAAATCACAAAAAAGTGAGTTTTTGGCAATATTTGTTAGGTACATCATAACAAAAAACACTCTTTCCAAAATATTTTATTTTGTTTTTAGCTCAATCTTGAGGCTCCATTCCAAAAACGGTTTTTTTATTTTTTTGATATTGGCCTTATTTTTTTAGATATTGACCATATAAGGCATCAAAATGAACTTTTTAAAATTCAAAAACGCCTATTTGCACAAAATGATGCCCAAAATCGGAAATAGACCAAAATATAAAAAATGAGAAAACCGTTTCTTGAGTCGATCATGCTTTTTACGATGATCATATTTGCTTACCTATAGATGCTGTATTTATTGAGTTATCGTGTACCTAAATCGTCATTTTACCGAGAAAATGAACATTGAAATAATGGCCGTTGAAGTTTAAAGTGGTCACATTTTGCACTTTCATCGAATCTCACAGGAGAATGCGACAGTTTTCGTTTTGTAACTTATATTACGTGAACATCGGGTAAATCCACAGCCCCTTGAGAAGTTTGAGCGAAATCCATTCATAACTTGATATTTAAATCGGGGAAAGAACTTGAAAAAACCCACATTTTATCAGCTAAAACGGAGCCATTTGACCACTAGGTTTTTGTGAAATCAGTGCTTCCGTGGTGTTTCCATAAGATGCGCGGCGCATGCAGATAAGCGTCGCGTATGCGTCGCGTATTTGTGCGTTAACAAATTGCGCCATGCGCAACGCGATGAGTTGTTGCGCGCGTGTACCTTGCTGGTACAACAAAGATTTTCTTTCCTTTTCAATTTCAAACACGAGTGGAATAGTGAAATAAAATCCTTAAAATATTGCAGTTGGAGTTTACAAATCTGGATTTTCATTCCTTGTATTTATAAAAAACATAACAAGGTACAAACATATCATAAAAACTCAATTTTGAGAAAGAAACAATGGCTAGAGTACACAGCCGCGTTAACTTGGGCCATTCTGGTTGTAAATATTTGTCTCTGTATATTGGTTTTAAAGGTTTTATGTGTTTTTTTATTGTATTAGCGCATTGAGGCCGTATTTTAGCTGAATAAGTGCTCTCGTTATATCAACTTATTATTTGGAAATAATACCTTTCTATCTCAAATGTCAGAATCCGCAACGGTTTTGACTATCAGAAATATCGGAAAATACCTTTATATTATAATCTTTATAGCATATTCTTGAGTCCATAGTTTAAATATTTATATGTTGCATTACAGTACTGCTTATTTAGTTCATATCCATGTGTATATGATAAAATCATTCCACTTCCACTACTTTTCTAGATGTATTCGATTTTATCCTAAAGAACATGAATCACGGCAAAATCACTGGAGCCTTATTTCTTGATTTTCGAAAGCCAAAATTCTTCTTACAAAACTTAAAAGCTATGGCATTAGGCCAAGTAAAATAAAAAACATGTTTCACGTCCGGGTTTTTGAAAAAAAGGAGGAAGAGGGGGCTTTTTATTTTTTATTTTTTATCGCAAAATCGCTGTTAATACCCATAATTAGATCTGTTTTAGCGTATACAATAATGCCTGGAAAAAGGAGGAGGCCTCTTTTATTTGTTGTTCTGAGAGATAGGCCCCTCTAACTATCACAAAACCTTATAAAAGTGTTTCTTGTATATTAGCAAGGCTATAGAAAGCATCTCTACTTCCTAGACATATTTTTTGAAAAGTTGTAACTGAATTTAAAAAATAAAAATAAAATTGAAGAAATCTCAAAAAAGGAAGCGGTAGGGGACGTGAAACATGTTTTATTTTTTATTTGGCCTTACTAGTAATGCTCTGAATTGGTTTAAGTCCTATCTACATGGTAAAAACTAATCTGTAAACGTAAAGTCAATACTTTCAAACTTTATAATCCTTTTTGACATCGGGGTTCCACAAGGATCAATCTTAAGACCTCTATTGTTTATTATCTATGTAAATACCTTACCTGATTGTACAGTAAAATATAAATGCGTAATGTATGCTGATGACACCACACTTCTTTTGTTCCATAGTTCCAAATGACATAACTTTTCTCAAACGCATTGTAACATGTTAAAAATAGCTCACTGGTTTTAATCAAATCAATCAATAATTTTAAATGTAAGAAAACTATATTTATGGTATTTGATGTTTCCTCACTTTGATTATTGTAGTCCTGTATGGTCAAACTGCAATGCTGAGAATTGTTATACTCTCCAAATCCTCAGAACAAACTTGCTCGTGTGTTCTTATCTGCTGATATCAGAACACCAATTTGTAATTTGATGAATACCCTCAACTGGAATAAACTACGTAAAAGGTGGACACACCATCTCCTTCTCGTGATTTTCATTCTCAGTCATTCTCAGTTCATCTTTACTCAAGATGTAAATTATCCAATACTCTAGATATTCCTTCTTGGAGTATAAATCCTGGGAAGCGTACATTCCACTGTAGAGACGCTACAGTATGGAACAAGCTTGATACGCAAAAGTTTGACCACTGTACAGTGTCAACACCCTGTATTATAAATATTTTTTCCATACAGCTCAATACTCCGTTGAAATCAATATTCTATTATTGACACAGATAAAGAAAGTTTACATATGCATTGTGTTATAGGGCTTGCACCTTGAACTTAACTGACTGGGCTAAACGTGTTCCTTTATACCTATCAAGTAGAATTTTAATTCTCAAAATTAAATAAATCACATTTTTTACATTGGATTTCAAAATCTTTACATAAAAAATGCAGTAAAAGATATCCACAGCAAGCTGCAAGGCCCCGCTAATTAGTGTACTGCTTTTCGAGTGAGTGTACTGGAAACAAAACCCTGGTTTTACCTGAAAACAAATCGATTTTCTTGTAATAGAAACATATGGGGTACTAGAGCATGCACAAATCGTAATAATGTGTAGAATATAGAAACTCTGTACAGTGGCGTAACTACAGGGGGGGCAGAGGGGGGCACCATGCCCCGGGTGCCACCCCTAGGGGGCGCCAAATTGACCAATCCAGCATCGATTCTTCGCCCCTCCAAGCAATGAAAGTCAAATTTTTCGCGCACTTCGCGCACATTTCATCACAAAATCAATTGAAAGAACATTTTAAGACCGATATTCAACTTCTAGTAACCAAAATTAATTAGTGTATAGGACTTATTTGTCCAAAAAAGGAGCATTATGTATCCTTAGCTCCTAGCTACGCCACTGTCCGCGTCTAAGATATTCTCGGGTGGGGGGGGGGGGGGGGGGTAGGGGCGCCAATTTTGTTTCTTGCCCCGGGCGCTACCAACCCTAGTTACGCCACTGACTCTGTGTGTATCTCATATGATAGTCCATGATGCAGTCATGTCTACAGTAGAATTCACCACGAACTTTGCAGGACTTAAACCCCATTAAACGCTATTAAACCAAGATAACACTCATTGAAAACAGCTCAACTGGTTAAATCAGATCTTCTCTGGTTGTGCACATGTGTCTGTTTTATATGTGCGGTATCGCAATGAGCTGGTATTATAGCTTCAGTTGGGTAACCGATTATAAAGGAAACGCAAGGAAACAATGGTATGTGGACCTTTGTTCACGAAATGAGACAATGGTCTACTTTTTGTTAACCAGCATTCTTGAAAATGAGCAACATAATGATTGTTGACTTAACACGATTTGGAAATAATTTCTTCATATTTGTTGGTGTTATCTGTCGTTTACATATCCTTCCTAAATCACCAAAGTACGCATATTTTCAAACATCTAAATTAGCTAAAATTTAGGACATGTTACAAAACTATATTTTCTAGAATTTTAGAAGAGTACTTTTAATATTGGCCGGTTATTTTTCACACAGTGACGTTAACTAGGCAAATCCCCATACTTCTAACGTACGCTATTTGTAGAGGTCACACGTCAATGGTAAGAGCACTGTGTATTGTGTATAGGAAAACTGCAGTATGCATGGTATGCTTAGCCTGAGTCGCTCGGCCTATCTCGAACAAAATCGCGATGCGTAGCTGTTGAAAAAAGGGAGTCGCTGTACTATCACGGCACTTTTGACACGAAGATATAGGGATGATGACGATGTGCACTGTAAGTTTATTTATATTAACATTACGATTGGGTTTTGGAAAGAACCTTCTGTTAAATCATGCATGACTCAACACCTCAAATGTCGGAAGCGGCAACGTATACGGCCTTCACCATCGGGTATCATGTTAACATCTTTATGCTTCAAATGTCGGAAGCCACAACATTTGTCATTATCATGAATTAGGATAATACCTTTCTACCTTAAATGTCGGATAGGTCTATTCTGTAATACATAAAGATATAATTATTAGCTCTACTGACTGAAATGTTAATATTTAAAAGCACTCTTGTATAGTGCCTATGATAACTTTTTCATTGGATACATAAAGATATATGTAGACCCCTGACAGTAATTTTCGCTGATGCGTGCCGACTTTTCTCAGTTCCATTTAACCAGCGATTCCCGCTGTTGTTTTGGTTCCACGCCATCATGGGTTTTGGGGTGCTTTCTTTCTTTCTTTCTTTCTTTCTTTCTTTCTTTCTTTCTTTCTTTTCATCCCAGCTACATACACTTTAAAGACATATCATTAGATTTAGAAAGTTTGCTTCGAGGACTGTTAAATATCAAAAAATAAAAAAATATCAAATTATTAATTATAGTTAATAATTTGTCATAACATTAATATATCGCGAATTTCCAACAATCAAAATCATTTGATATCAGAAGGACATTTCTCGTATTCAGAATTCAATTCAATATGTCTGATATGCTCTCATGTCCCACAAAAAATCCTGTCAAAACATTCATACCAGAGCCCTGAAGACACTGCCGAATTTAATTGAGCTGATATATTGAGCTGGACTATATAAACCGAAGTTCGTTGTTACATAAAATGCGTAGTGATTTAGTGTTGCGCCTTCTTGACCTGTAAGATTAGCCCTATGTAATACACAGTAGAGCCATATTCCATGTCAACTCCAGGGATGTGCACCGCAGCACCTCTTCGATTTTTTCTCTTTGTGTGTGGTGCTAGATATTGATAAGAAAGTAAAATCCTGAAAATTTGAGCTTCATATTCCATTTCGTTTTCCCGTGGCATCAATTTGAAATTGAGGGGTTCAGCGTAAAAAATGTGTCTCAACGCAAAAGACGATGTTTGGAGGTCCATAAATGTATAAAAGGAACCCCCTATAACTTTGAAAAGTATGTATCCTGGGGTACTTTTTTGTGTACAATTCAAATCTGGCATCAGAAAACTTGTTACTTCTTTACTCTAAAAGATAAAGGGCCCTCACAATGCAACTTCGTCCATCCAGGACCAACTTCGGGGGTCAGAACTTCAAAATTAAAAATAATTTTATTGTCCATTTTTTTGCCAGTCAGAGCCCTTTGATAGGACATTACTCTTATCCCATATTGAGCCTATTAGAATACTTTTAGCTGAGATATTACCCATGCAAAACAATTGTACATTATTTGTACATTTTGACCCCCCCCTGAAAACCAATGTCAGACATTTTGCCCCACCATCAACTTTAGGTATGTTAAAAATATGTTCTTGGACAACATTTCTAAGAGATATAGGCTTGGGGTCTTGATGACTTTGCTTTAAAAACAGCATTTAGGTTTGCCTACTCACATATGAGTCATTCCAGCCACATCAACAAAATGGGTTGGTTGGTCAGTGATCATCCTCTCAAATTTTGCTGAAAATAATTTCTAGCATACCTCTATGAGCATAATGAACACATTGAAAAAAATGAATGCTCAACTCCAAGCGGTTTTGGAGATATGGCTTGTCAAAATTTGGCCCAGACCCCCACTTTTTGCTCTCTCGAGTCGCGTCGTTAAATTAGTAGCGTTTTGGGACACTCATATTTTGACTTTGCAAAAAAGATATTTGGAGTTGACATGGAATGGCTCAGTACTGAGTTGGGTTGTCCCCACCTTCTTATATTGCGCTAGTATAGGAGTTGAAAGGGTCTGCTGCTATGTGACCCAGATGTGGAATCAGTATGACTTTGTTCAGTCCTGCTGTCCAGGAAGTGACCTTCGCCAAATGTATGAAGTATTTTTGGTCATGACTCTAACTTTATTACCAAGGGTAAAATGTGGGTTAACTAGGCCCGATCTGTTTCTGCAGCGTGATGTCCCACAATCATTTTCAAGATATCTGTCTGCAGTAGTAGTAGCAGATTCGCAATGATTGTTGATTAGTAGATAATTAAATCTGGTCAACCAGAAAAACTCACTTTTGGTCAGATGGAATCACCGACGTTTCGGCCAAAACCTTTGGCCTTCAGCTGGGTGGATGATTTAGGGTCATCCGAGGTCAATCGATGAGGAAGTTGCTTGATGACCCGATCAACCATGTGACAGATTCACTCTAACGCCCCCGCTCCTGTTGAGTGACGGTTGCTCGGCTCGTACCCACACTGCTTCTTTGACTCCCCGTTCGAACCAACGGGGTTCACGGTCTAAAATGACAACGTCGTCAATGTCAAAACTGTGACCACTGCCCTTAAGGTGTTTGTAGACAGCTGAATCGTTGCCACTTGAACTGGCGCGTCTATGTTGGGACATGCGACTCTGCAGTGATTCAGCTGTCTACAAACACCTTAAGGGCAGTGGTCACAGTTTTGACATTGACGACGTTGTCATTTTAGACCGTGAACCCCGTTGGTTCGAACGGGGAGTCAAAGAAGCAGTGTGGGTACGAGCCGAACAACCGTCAATCAACAGGAGCGGGGGCGTTAGAGTGAATCTGTCACATGGTTGGGATCGGGTCATCAAGCAACTTCCTCATCGATTGACCTCGGATGACCCTAAATCATCCACCCAGCTGAAGGCCAAAGGTTTTGGCCGAAACGTCAGTGATTCCATCTGACCAAAAGTGAGTTTTTCTGGTTGACCAGATTTAATTATCTACTAATTGATCAAATCCCAGATGACTGAAAGTATACTCAGTGTTAATGATTGTTGATATTTATGAATCATCCAGTGGTAGAATCAGAAGGTAAATTATGAATAAAATACTGGATTGACCTTTCGAATTTTAGAACTTTTCATCCAATCTCATTGGACTTCAGCTGGCAACTACAAAGGCATTGATCGTAACCGGAGACTGGTCACGTGTCAATCGGCAAGGAATATTATTTATTGATGAATCCCATGCATGCGAAAGTCTGTGTTCTCGACGTCGAGCTTTGAGAGATTGCTTTGTTTCACCTACATATGCTTCTGTGCTGTCCGGTTCCCCACAAATCCTCCAATATACGGTTTATTTCATTCCTCAAACCATTGATTGTAACATTGTTCATACAACACGTTCATTGAGCAGATCTTTTTGCGCTCTGGCTATGATTTTGCTCATCTTATGTCCTTTCACATGCAGTTTAATCCACAAAATCAGAGTGTTAGCAAAGTAGATTGAAACTGAGATGGTTCCTACAGTCCGCTAGTTTTCTCGAGCTCTTCTCAAATTTCCAAACCAAATTTAAGCTATCCCGAAAAAAACGATTGTTACGTTTATCATTCATTCGTATCTTGGCCATAGCACTGCATCCATCTAATGCAAGCAATCCATGGACAAAGATGATGCAGTATTTGTTTGAAGAATAATAAACTTATCTGCAACAACATTGGGATCAAAGGGGGGGCTGAGAAACGGGTAATATGAGTGTTGGATTGGTATAGTGTTAAAAGGTCTTGAAACAAATTCATCAGGTTTGGTAATGAACGAATAAATAGAGTTTTTCTTTTGTCAAAACCAATTTGAAGAAAACTTACTAGTTTTTCTTGCTGACAGTTTCGTCAGTTAGCTCAAAACTGACTTTAGAGAAAGCTTGGTGTTGATTGTGATGAATCAACAGCTGACGACTGGCGAGGAAGTTATGTCAGAGACGAGGGGTGTTAGTCTTGCTGGCAGTCTTCAGAAGTGGATCGTACACGTGAATAAGCTTGTCGACCCCTCGTCTCTGTTCATTACTCCTCGCCCCCTCTTTCAGATCTGTATTGATTCTTTAATCATCAACAACCTATCACTCTTTGATAAAGTCAGTTGCTAACTGACGAAACTGTTAGCAAGAAAAACTAGTAAGTTTTCTTCAAATTGGTTTTGACAAAAGAAAAACTCTATTTATTTGTTAAAAGGTCGTTGATCTAAAGATGGTTATGCTACGCGAGATAGCATCTGAATCTATCTTCGGAACCCTGTCCTGACATATGCCAGAATTTGTTCAGATGTACAAACGTGAATTCACTGCCAGGATGTCATCTGATGAAGAGACAAGGGCAATTAGATTGATCTGAGAGTACTAAATTAAGAGAGGCGCTACATCGATCGCTCAAGTGAGGACAGCGTGAGCTCGATACCTGTATAAGAATCTGTTCGTCACGCCACAAATCCTGAAAGGTGATTCTGAATATGTAATGATATGAATGAGCTATAATGTGACGTAGCTACGAAAAGGCGCTGTCATTGGATGTATGTGGTTCATTTTCCTATGAGTTATTGTTGTTGTTGTTTTAAATCTTTGTTTTTTTGTCTTTTATATGAACGCACCGCCAATTAAGGCGTGTGCCACTGATATAGCCCTAAAAGCGTCCGTTCAAATACATAAATAAAATAAAATATGCCCATATTGTTGTTGTTGGGCAGACGTCACGCTCTCTGCGAACGGTACAAAAGGGTGACTAATAGAAATATATTACAGCTCTCGGCAGCAGACAGATTGCGCTGTTCTCTGACCCTGAGTGTTTGTCACGTAGACATACCGTGACCTGGGAAGCATGTACAAAGCAGGGGATGCGACTGTGCCACAGGTTTTGTCTTCGGAATCGGTATAGGCAATTTGTACAGAGTGCCGCTAGCCTGGATTGATCATGGAACGACTACAGAAGTCTAAAGAGCACTTCAAAGCAATAGAGTGTAAGGATGTATATATTACTTGATGAGGCTCGTAGAGGATTCTGGAAGATTAACGAAGGTTAGATTATTTCCCCTTTGACAGCGTTTCCAACCACTTTATACTAAATTAGATTCAAACAAAGCTGTACTTCAAACGCTATACTGGACACATACTCCCAAGCACTGGCAGAGGACGTTTGTGAATAATGTAATAAAGCATAAATCTGAGCTCAATATAACCAGATTTACAGTAGATTGAACAGGGTGCTATGCCTGTTGGATCAAACTACATTAATATACTTTAAAGATTATGCGGTGATAACCTGTTTGAAACATATAAATAGAAATACAATTAAAATAATATGTAAATCAGTGTAATATGTATGATTAATGTGGTGTTTTCATTTCACCCACAGGATGCCCATGCATAGCGGTATTGTCAAAGCGTCCAGATGCAAAACTGAAGCCTTCTGGATCTAAATGAATTGTCTAAGATGGCTTCCGATTAAGCAGAATTCTGCAACGCATTTAATGTTAATAGAGAAGTTGCCCCTAAAAACTGTTAAACTGATGGGTTGTACGGTGATGCAGATTTGGTTTGCCGGATGAACTACTTGCAGAGAAGCACTTTATATGAATTGTATTCATATGGTTTAATGCATTAACATTGTATGACGAGTGTATTGTTTTCGAAAAATTTGTTTAAAAAGAACATACGTCTGCCGCAGTATTGCTGTAAGATTGCTGCCTCATTATGGCTATGGACTTTTCTGGAAAATGACCAAGATGGCTAATGAGATGCCTCAATAGATTGGTCAAACACTACTGGTAACGGTCACACTGGAACTAGACAAAATCAATAGCAGTGTCCATATTAGTTTCAAAAGCCGCAGCCATCCTCATCGACTAGCAAAAAATAAAATGATGCATCACACTGTGTGGTACACACTACTTGTTACCATGAGGATAATTTCTCATAGTTGAATGTTGTGAACCTAATTTTAATTTAAAATGACAATCGAATGTTGATTAATGTAAAGAACATGTTTTAGAGTCTCATGATTTAACTAGCAACCTTTAGTTGGGTCTCCGTCGGCTACAATGCACCCAAAATGTGAAATGATTCGGCCTTGGCGGAAATTTTAAACTACATTACATCACCCGTTTTACACCTTCCGCGAAAACACAGGTAGACAAAAGAATGATTAAAGTTTACAACACAATACAGTTCCCTTCGGCAAAACACACAGCTTCTACATTGTCTATTCGCTGTTGAAGTGACATAATAATCGGATTAACTACACGCAGTATCTATGTATTGAACCATATCATTCTGATTACTCGCACCTGTACGATATAGACGGATCTAAATTCACGCATTCCTACACCTGACTAGCAGCCTTTAGTTGGGTAGCCGTCGGCTACAATGCACTCAAAATGTGAAATGATTCGGCCTTGGTGGACATTTTAAACTGCATTCCATCACCCGTTTTACACCTTCCGCGAAAACACAGGTAGACAAAAGAATAACACAATTATACAGTTCCCTTCGACAAAACACACAGCATGGTCTATTCGCTGTTGAAGTGACATAATAATCGGATTAACTATACACGGTATCTATGCATTGATGTACTTGCGAACAAAAGGACTATGTAGATGCGACGGGATGACCTGCGGAATTACCTCCATTATAATACATTATTAGCTATTATTCTATTAACCCTCCTCGTCCTTACATCTTCTCTAGGTGTTAGGCGGCTTTTATTTGCACAATTGGACGCTCGAAACACCAGGTTGGTGCTATCGGCTACCCAAAGATGTCCGACCAAATCCTGACCATGACTTGGCTACTTGGATTCGTCTATAGTATCTTTGAAAAAAGCGGTATTGTATTCAATCTATGATTGCAGACATACACAAGTGATGAGTGCAGTAGTAGTGCTTGTACCAGAATATCTTGATTATCAGGCTTCAGGAAACCACCGAAAATACAGAAAAAAATAAATAAATAATGATCAATAATCATCACTTCTCTGAAAAAATGCTAACAATCATAAAACTTATAGGCCTATATTTACAATTTGTTTTTTGGGTTTTTTTTTTTTTTGGGGGGTCTTTAATACTTTCCAACAAATTGTCTATAGAAACATTGGAAATATTTCCAATTCCAGTGTGCAAATTGATCAACCATGGCTGTCTCATACACCATATCAAACGCTGCAAATGGATGCACTTGCGAACAAAAGGACTATGTATGAATAAATGCGACAGGATTACCTGTGGAATTATCTCTATTGTATATATCGTTATGAATACGGCAGACGGCCGAATCCGGATTCGGCTTTTGGTAAATTCATTTTACACATGCATTACATTTGAATTCGAGAACAAAGGATCAATGCTATACCTATAGAGGGCAGCATATCGATTTTTTAACGGTTGCCGTCGGTGACCGTACTGTGATGCACCGTCAACTAACCATGTATGCCGCCCTCTTTTGATTACTTATTATGTTGTTATCATTTGGTCTCCGTTAAAAAAATTGATATGCTGCCCTCTATCATGTACATCATTGATCTCTTGTTCTCTAATTCAAATGTAATGCATTCGTAAAATAAATTTACCAAAAGACGAATCTGGATTCGGCCGTCTGCCGTATTCATTATTATTCTAACCAAAGAGCTTTCAATAGTCGTAGAGTAGCAATAGATGATGTAATGCTTTGTTCCTTTGATGCCGATTAGAAATTGCGACAGGCTATTCATAAAAGTGGTACCATTGTTTCAAACAAAGGGGTTCCGCCATTAAATTGGTCACTGATCCGGCATCATATTAACGCTTTACACAACAGGCGAGTATAAATAAAGTGACCACAATACAGTCATGTGTAAGGGCAGTCATGTGTAAAGTGGTACCATTGTACTCACGTATCCCAAATGTGCGCTTGTGCGGGCCTGAAGTCTATAAAGGAGGCTTAAGTTGTCGATATAATCTTTTTTTTTTCACCTACCTGACTTCAGGCGCTTTATTTAAATGAATTGAATGCTCCAGCTGATCGATTACACATCAGAATGTGAAGGCTGCCGGGTCCACATATCTATAGTACTCTATAATGGTAATCGCTGCATATACATGTAAGTATAACATGCTAGCGGGGACCCGAAAATGGCCGACCAAATCCTGTCCATGACTTGGCTCGTTGGATTCGTCAATATACACTTCTCGTTTTTGGAATTTTAGTTGATGGTCATGCCTATAGGCCTACTAGTCATGCAGGGTAACAAATTAAAGGGATAGCGTGAACAAAAGCACAAGACTTGGTGTGTATATTCTTTGGGTCGCTATGATATATATTTTTAAAATAGGCCCCAAAAATATGGACCTAAGGAGCCACATTAGGTCATATTTCATATAGGGAAATTTCAGAAGTGGTCAGATTGTAATAAAAAAAAAAACTACACCAATAAATTAGGTCATGAGGATTCAGTAAAGGTATCATGTCCTTCTGATATCAAATAATATTGAAATGTTGAAATTAGTGATATAATAATCCTGTGTCTACAAGATATTTAAATGTGATGAATAGGGCTTTATCGATAGCACAAACTCTCAGACATTGCCTTCATTTTATCAAGATAAGGTAAAGTTCTCAATATTTTTTTAAAGTTTGCATTGTTTCAATTACAACATGTACACTTTGCCCCATCGAAACAGACTTTACTAGACGATTGAAAGTAACTCTGTAAGTCACTTCAGTATGGACGGAAGCCAGACCTATAGGTCTACTTTCATTAAGGAAATTCCTTGTTTACATTATGTGCCTTTATGCCGTCATTCTGTGCTAGGATATTTGCAGGGTGCATAGTACAGTATATGTACCAATGATGAAACAATTTATATTTATATTTACAACATAATATTCAGAAAAAGAGAAATTATCGGAAAACAATGAGGCAAATGCATTAAAGCAGTTTTCCTGTCACCCAATACCCAATGTTTGCATTGGCAACTCTTTTAGCTTCTTTTATCCCTACCGATCCTAAACTTAAAAGCAGAGTGCATTAATGAGATATGCAAATAATTGGATGGGCAATAAAATTGGTGTATGGTGATGGTTTGATGTGTGTTTACAGTTTGTTTGTGCAGTGCGTCAATCCATCTTGCAAATTGTGAGGATGTATGTGGCCTGAATTGTCAAAAGGTGGCAGAAAACCCTAAAAATGTGTTTGTGAGTTTGTTCGCTCAGACGTTCATGTGCATCCGCGTAGGGCGTTATGTACATTATGACCCATGACCTGTGTATAAACTCTAAAATCGGATTTGAAGATCGAGGACACTCTTCCGGTACATTTCAACAAGAGCCTCATCCCCGGCCTCATCCCAATGAAATAGTCCAATCACCTTAATTACAAAGGTTGCAGAATATGAGTTTTTGTACCCAAGTCTTCAAAGATCATTCAATGAATGTACAAAGGTATTGGGGTTAAAGAACTGTGCCCCTGATAGATGACCATGTTGTGGATCTTAGTTTGTGCAACAGAGTGATCATGTGAATATGTATCGAGGGAATTTTGTACTCTATCTATATCCGGGAAATTATCTCGTACTATTATTATATGTTAATGATACTAGACTACTAGAACTTGGCACACATTTGACATGATACGACGATGAAAGTTTATGTATTGGAGGCGTGTCGGCAAGTTTGGAATATAATATTATAGCTGCCTTAAAGCTTGCAGTAGAAGAATAATACCCTTATTTTCTGTGTTTTGTTCATTACGGAAATACAGTCACGGCACTACTGAGCTACAATATTGCCGAGAATATAGCAAGGAAATGATAGGAGTGCCCATGCTTACACATGGCGTTGGAAAATGGAATTAAGCTACTGCAGGCAGCAAAAGAAGGTCTGACGAATGAATGTGCAAAGTTATTAATCGCTGGTGCAAATCCGAACTATCATGATCATGTAGGTAAACCTTTATTGTTTTGCTTTGTCATTAAGGGATGGCGTATGAGCGTTTGGATAGTATTTTTGTGGGGCATGAGAGCACATCAGACATATCGAAATTCTGAATACGAAGAATGTCCTTCTGATATCAAATAATTTTGATTTTTTGAAATTCGTGATATGATAAACATTTATGAATATGTAACGCGTATTATATATATCACATCGCAGTTTGCCCATTATAAGCCATTTGCGAGATATTTATATTGCTAAATACATTATATGATGTGATAAAGCAAAATCAGTCGGAAGTCGGACCCAGGAAACACAAAAGTGTTCTTAAAACGTTTATTCAAAATGATTTAATAACATGTCGGGTTCTATAAAGATCATGAATACATTTTTAAAATGTTATTTCAAAATATTTTTTTCAATAGTTGAATAACATTCTCTTAGAATATCTTGCATCACGTTTTCAAAAATGTTTTGTGAATGTTAATAACATTTTTGTACTCTTTATATATCTGACATTTATCAATCGTTTTCTGTGTTTACCTATGGGAAATATTGATTTTGAGATAGCTATTATACAAACTGAGCTCAAAAAGAAACTTATAATTTTTCACAATGTCATATCTTGAAATCCTGTCCATCAAATTGAACCAAAATTACACACAGGTTTACTTCAATACTCTACTCTTAACACATGTCAGTAACCAAGCAGTTATCCAACTGACACAACAGCAAAATGCACTGACATGGAACATCTTCCTGGACCACATTCACAGGCCAGCCCTGTTTCATGAAAAAAGTGTATGAAAAGCAGAAAGCAGCACCGTTTTATCATCTGTGCAAGGATCTTGTGTGCATTCTCACAGATTTTTTGTGCTGGGTGCATAATAGTTGGGCTGTGAAAGTGGAGGAACTTCCAGTAAGCTGTCCCATGACAGTGCATTTTGCTGTTGTATCAGTTGGACAACTGCTTGGTTACTGACATGTGTTTTGAGTAGAGTATTAAAGTAATCCTGTGTGTAATGTTGATTGACACTATTTTAAGATATGACCTTGTGATTCACAAGTTGTTTCTTTTTGAGCTCAGTTTAGTTTTTGGAAATTCTTGAAATGCTCATATCTTTTGAACTGGTTTTCAATACTAGAAACTGAAAATTGAAATAACCGACTTCAGACTGGTTTTGTTTGATCACACCATCGCATAATATACAGAAATCTTCTATCTCTTAATATTGTAAACCAGAGTGAAGGACATAAATCTTCTTTACCAAAGACAATGTATATTGTAAATGCATTATCATGGTTCCTGTCTCCTCTTTATAGACGAATCCAACGAGCCAAGTCATGGTCAGGATTTGGTCGGCCATTACTGGGTCCCCGCAACACCAAACTGGGTGGATTAAAGCCGCTTTAAATTCAATGTTAGATTCTTTTGTGTTGTAAACTGTCATCATTCTTTTGTCTACGTGTAACACGGGTGACATAATGCAGTTTAAAATACCCTCCAAGTCCGTATCATTTCACATTTTAGGTGAGATGGAGCCGATGGGGATCCAGCTATGGCTGCCATTGAGGTGTAGAAATGCGTGAAATTGGATTCGTCTATGGTGTTACAGCTGTCTGCCCAATTTGGGCAGCTTCTCGTAACCATACTTTTATTGCGAAAAATGCCAATGTGACTGCAGAAGCAATAAGTTTACTTTGGTCTCTGTATTATAAACCAACAGTATTGATAAATGGATAACAGGGTTAATCAAAGAAATCTTCGTTGTTAATACACACCTATGACGTCGCGCTATTGTTTTACCGCTCCATTATTTTCCACGAATGGAGCGATGATCACTAATAACACGCCATTCGTAAATGCCTTTTCTTTTCTCTGAAAAGCAAATACTTTTCAGGGAAAAAGTACTGGCATTTACGAATGTAGTGTTAATATCAATTGCACTTTTGAAAAGCAAGTATTTGCGAAAAGTGCGGTATTGTTATCATCACTTCATTCATGCAAAACAATGATACGAAAAACAAGAAGAAAATGATTTTCATTAATACAATAAATTGAGGAAGCGGATAGCAACATTTGCACAGTATTGTCATGGGACCTGAGAGCACATCAGACATATCGAATTGCATGCTGAATACGAGGATTGTCCCTATATCTAATAATAATAATAATTTTGATTTTGTGAAATTCGCGATATAATACAAATTATTAAAATTTCATATTTTTATATTTTTCCAAATTTAACAGTCCTCGAAGTAAACTTTATAAATCTAATGATATGTATTTAAACTATAGGCCTATGTAGCTGGGATAAAAAGCCGACTCAATTGAAAATTTGACCTTTCATATAGAACTTAAACATTTGAAAAAAAAAGACCTACATTTTTTAGTGTTTTGAGGAAAAAATCTATATCTTTAATAATGAAGGTCACAATTTTCATATGATTGACGGCTGTTCAACCCAACTTCCTACTATTTACTGCATATCGTTAGATTTATACAATTTACTTTGAGGACTGTTAAATTTCAAAAATATCAATTTTTAATAATTTGCCTTAAAATGTGTATTGTATCGCGAATTTAATAAAAATCTAAATTATTTGATATCAGAAGGATGTGTCTGATTTGCTCTTAGGTGCCACAAACAAAATACGTAAAAACGTCGCTATCCGAGCCCTTACAATGCAATCTGTGAAAAGTAAGTCAAGATCAAAACGGGCAGGTTAAATTGTTGGCTAAGTACGTTGTACTTATTATGCAAGATGTGTTTTACCTAAAGGCTTTACTTCGTAGGCCTTTACTTTTATTTATTTGGACCTTTCTTTCTACGCTTACTGTTTTTTATAACATTTTTTTTCCTTCTTTATATTTTTATACGTTTTCAGTGGCTTAGGCCCTACATATAATTTGTCATATTTTGGGCAACATTGCTACATATACATAATACACATTCTGTATCAACTTAGGCCTATGAATCTGTTTATTTTCAAATCGTTCTCTTCGGGCATGTTTAATAATGATAAAAGCCACAGTAGGTCTATTTTCTGTATAATTTTTATTTGTCATTAGTATATCTGATGTTTCATCTGATGGTATTTTGGCATGCTTGAATATTTACTTACATCGATCAGTAGGCCTATCCGATACCGTAAAACGGGTAACTTTGGGCACTTTTCAGAGTTTTTAAACCACTGCTTCCAAACAAAACCAAATATATTTCTAATTATCTCTTTTTATGACGTTAGGGTTCCTTCTACACCTTGAAGTTGAAAAAGATTTTTGAATAATTTTGAAAGGGTGCCCTAGGGGTTGAAAATAGCCTGACCAAAGTTACCCCGCATTTGGGGCAACTTTGGTCAGAGTATTACATTCCATGAAGAAAAGAAAATGAAAAAAATTGATCTTCGCTGTATATGGGCAAGGTTTTGTTTTTGTGACATTTGTCCCCATGCAAAATTAAGCAAGCACGCATCCTTGCTCACAAATATCGATTTTTATTTTGTCTGAAAAAATGTAAAAATGCTCATTTTTGGTCAAAAACTTTCAAAGAAATTGGACATGAGCGACTTCTTCCAAATATATTTCTTAACAAATTGAGACCAAATATGACTAAAAACAATATTGCTGTACGGAAATATGACCATTTAAAAAATATATTTGAACGACCAAAGTTACCCCGCTTACCGAAGTTACCCCATTTTACTGTAATTAAATATTACAATGTTAGGGACGCTCCATTTGATTTCGGAAGGGGACTGGAAGTTGAGGTGGCTTTTATTTCGCGTCGAAGGCGGCGAAGTTTGTTTTGTTTTTTGCCGACAAAGTTCAAGGACAACAATAGGCCTAGGTAAAATGTGTTGTAGTACATTTAAAATTTTCATACCTTTTCGTACCTGATTTTGGTCCTTCTGCTGCGAATCAACGATAGGCCTATATATCCTCGGAATGATTCCATCACAAAAGTATCCAAGATAAACAATAGTGTCCATAATTGCATGGTTGTTCCAAAATCGTAAACTCAATTCACAGAGAAGAGTATCATTGCTCAGGTATAGCGATAGGTGTAGTTTTCTTGAGGTTGACAACTGTAATGACCATTTCATATGAGCCTATACATGCTATATGACCTTTTGCCAATTTTCCTTATTATGCAAAATAACACCTAAACGCAACTACTTCAACAATTAATACATTAGAAGTGGGCATAAAGAACTATTGATGGTCTAATCACTTTAATGATTTTACGAATCTACGTTTATTCAATTTGTGTAACAAACATTTTAAATCTTTATAATTCAAGAAGGTGGTTACGGATGATTTGAACTAAACACCTGGATCGTGATATGATGGGAATTTCTATAGAAATTTTACATAAAGCTGAGTCGGACTATTTTTGCACTCGCACCTAAAATTTAGTACGATCATTATATTAGTGTATTGTCCGGCATCAATGAGTAATTGATCAATTTGTAAAGAGCAACCTATTTCAATAACACTCCATTCGTGAAAAATAATGGAGCGGTAAAACAATAGCGCGACGTCATAGGTGTGTATTAAGTCGGTTAATGGCCGCGGATTAGAACGTGAGTGGGTAAGAATGGCTTCGCCGCTCCGCGGCTCAGCCATTCTTACCCACTCACGTTCTAATCCGCGGCCATTATCCTATACTTAGTAAACACAATGGATTTTGTAAATGCATTAAATATCCTCACGATTCTTATATTCTCTTTATAGGATGGTAGAGGAGCTCTCCATGAGGCAGCTTTACAAAACCACACTGATACTTGCAAACTTCTACTGGAGAACAATGCCAATGTGAATTCAAAAACAAATGCAAGTTTACTTTTATCTGTCTCTTGTAAACCAGAGTGAAGCCCGTAAATCTTATTTGCCCAAAACAAAGTATTTATAAATGCAATAACCCTAACAAGGAACATACTTTTTTGCTATCGGAAGGCAGAGAAGGAATGAAAAAGGAGAAAAGATGGAGAAAGATTTCACTTGGCACCCCCGGGAATTGACCCCGAGACCCCTCGGGTGCCACGCACACCATCACCGACCTCGTGCCACGGGGAGTCGCTTGCCCGGCCAGCGACTTGGTTCCCATAAATGACACGCCTCTCCTTTGGGCAGCTTCTAGTAATTTCACTGATATTTGCAAACTTTTATTGGGGAACAATGCCAATGTGAAATCAGAAGCAAAATTGATATATTGTATTTGATAAAAATATTAAAGTGAAGCACATTAATCTTCTTTGGCAAAGTCGGTGTATTTTGTACATACATTACTCACGAGTAAGTCTCCTCTTTATAGGGTGGTGTCACAGCTCTCCATATGGCAGCTTATCATAACCATACTGAGACTTGTAAACTCTTATTGGAGAACAATGCCAATGTGAATTCAAAAAGAAATGTAAGTTTACTTTAATCAATTGATTGAAACCAAACGTATTCATAGAAAGATAACAGATTGAAGCACATAACTCTTTACTCACGATCCTTATTTCCTCTATATAGGATGGTTCCACAGCTCTCCATTTGGGAGTTTCTTGTAACCATATTGATATTTGCAAACTTTTATTGGAGAACAATGCCAATGTGAATTATTCAGAATCAACTGTAAGTTTACTTTGCTCTATTGTATTGATAAAAAATAACAGTGAAGCACAATAATCTTCGTTAGCAAAGACAGTAAATTTTGTAAATACATTAGGCAATAGAAACAAACTAGTTCGATCTTTCGATCGACCATCGGTGCTTGGTCGATCCTCATTATTTATGAAATCAATTAAATGAATATTGTTAATTGTAACAATATAGGAATCTTTGCATGTATTGATATTGACCAATATAAATATAGCATCAATTCTGATTAATTAGTTGTTAGTTCATTAATAACAAGTATCGAAGCAAAGACGGTCGATCCAAAGATCGAAAAAATGTTTCTGGTGCCTTACCCATGATTCTTATCTCCTCTTTATAGTCTGGTTTCACTGCTCTACATGCGGCAGCTTATCATAACCATACTGATATTTGCAAACTTTTATTGGAGAACAATGCCAATGTGAATTCAGTAACAAATGTAAGTTCACTTTGATCTCTCTATTATATTGATGAAAAATAACAGAATAAAGCACATAAATATCCGTTGGCAAAAACAATGCATTAGTCGCAATTCTTATCTTCTCTTTATAGATTGGTGCCACGGCTCTCTATTGGGCAGCTTATAGAAACAATATTGATACTTGTGAACTTTTATTGGAGAACAATGCCAATGTGAATACAGAATCAAGTGTAAGTTTAATTTTACACCTGTATTATAGACCAAAGATATTGGGTATATGGTCGAATCCAACGAAAAGTGTACACGGCATGTTCAGGGCCATAACTTAACAGTATTAATCAATTGGCATTCGTTTTTGTATTGTGTTTATTCGCCTTGATCATAGCCTACGCTTCGCGCCATATATAATAAGACCCCCTTCTGTGAAAAATTTAGACACAGAGACCCCAAAACATGCTATTTTTACCCATTTTTTCAAAATATTTCTTAAAGTATTTTTAAAAACATCTAAATCAGTTATGAAAAGAAGTCATTGGATTGAATCTAAATTGATTTCCTGAAAGGTGTGTATTCAAAGATTGCCTGTTCAATTTTTCACATATTTGTACATAATTATGAATTTTTGGTGATCATTTTTGAGTGGTATTTTTTACATTACCTACGAATACAATTTTTCATAGCACTAGATATATCTTTAAAAATGGAAATCACAAATAAATGCGCAATTGATACAAGCTTTGATATGTCCAATACTGAAATGCATTGCATTCGGACATCTTTATTATTGTGTTTAGCTGCCAGAAATTCTAAATGGCACAAAGGTAGGTTTGGTAAAAAATATGCATTACCTCCGAATACATGTTAAAAGCTGTGTCATTTCCACAAAATGAGAGAATAGTAAACAATAGTTAAGCAATAGGTGCAGGGTTATACACTATTTATTTATACCAAGTTTCAATAGCCTGTGTTTAAATATTTCTGAGATGTCAACAATAAAAGCAAGTATTCGTAGGTAAATTTCGGTAACCGAATGTTACCTACGAATACAATTTGACATCATGACAGTATTGTGAAACACCATCATTCATGCTAATGCCCATATTGGTACATAAAGAAGGCCTGTATGTTTGCTATCAAATTATATGTCAATGAAAGTTGCGAATTCACATACATGCCCACCATGCAAAAGTGAACACGGCTTAATTGTTGCAAAATATGTACTGAAATAGACGACGGTCTGCTCATTTGAAAGAAAAATCAGATTCAAAGAAGATTAGAAGGGGATAAATACTTGGATTTGTCAACTATCATGTGTGCTTCATTTTAAATGTTTACCGACCTTCTGGTTTCTAAGTAATTTGTGTCCAAATTGATTTATTCGAAGGTAACTTTTGACGTTTTCGCTAAGGTTACCTACGAATACCATGGAAAAAAACTACTGTTCTCATTGGCTCATGATCTAGACAACACAGTGATGGACCCTGGTATAAAGCTAATTGTAGTTGCCCTCAAACGAAAGGCCACAAGACGTAACTGACTCCAAGATGGACTTCACAAGTCTGCAATAACGGTTTTAAGCAATTTGTGTGCAATTAAGCAAATTAAAGTCACTTTAGTGCCTTTGTTTCTTACTTCAATCCTCTTTCAATCGCTGTGAACCGACATTATTAATACATGATAGGGTATAAAGTATCAATAAACGCACATAAAAAAATAATACATTCAAAGTGCTTTATAAAATGAAGTTTTGATTGCGATATCCAACAAAAGTCTAATTCTTACCTACAAATACTGAAATGTTACTTACGAATACAGCATAATACATGACATGTGTAATGAAGTGTCCCTACCAATGGAAATTAATTGTGAAAAACTTTAAGCGGTACCCCAGGACACTATTATTACCCATATACGGATTCATTCAACAATTATTTATTATGTAAAATTGCTGATTACTACTTGTATATCAAAATGAAGTGGTCAAAATCTTGCTAAAAGCATCAAAATTTCCGCAAATAGATTCATCAGGATTGTCCATTGAAAATTATTTGAATTGTTCTAAAACAAATCCAGTAAAATAGGTGATGTTGACATACCTCTCAATGACGTTTCGTGCTGTGTCACAGCACTTTCTTTGTCACAGCACTTTCTTAAACGTCATTGAGAGGTATGTCAACATCACCTATTTTACTGGATTTGTTTTAGAACAATTCAAATAAGCATCAAAATTTGTTTGACCTAAGGTAATAGCATTTATTCATTTAGACGTACCATCTGAAAGACATCTAAAAACTACCATTTTATTAATTCATTACCATAATAGCAAAATTTAAACCTCTAAACTCAATATAGATATTGTTAAATCGCTCATGTTACCTACGAATACCCGGGTTTCTTCACCTTTTCATTGTATAAAGCGTTAGGTGTATGCGTATAATTCCTAATATTCTTGAAAACATATATCCTACTCGTTCTTATACAATGTGTAAATTGAGTCATACTCATTTGATAAATAAAATACAGAAACTGACCTAAACTTCATTTTCAAAAATAAACTAGCATAAATTGACTAAGATCATATTGATCGCGTTATAAAAATAAAACAAATATTTTCTGGTTGAGCTAGCATTTTCCTGACACACTGTGGTCTACATTACACGAAAAAAGCGTTAATGGGAATATTCCATTTGTTTTAGGTTGATTAGTATTGCGATAGTGAAAGCATCCTAGTGGTATTCGTAGGTAACATTGGGTTTTGATATCACATTTACTATCACACGTCCTGGATTTATTTTTCAAGATTAGTAATGGCACTTTTGGAACCTATAAGGCCAATATGTCATCAATTAATGGGCAAAAGGAAAAAATTGTGGAGACATTTTTATTTCGGACTTTTATTTTTGGCCCGTGGACACTTTTGGTTGGATTCGACCATATACATAGATAACAGAGCACTTAAATATTCGTTGAACAAAAACAATCTAAATGCATTAATACTGACGATTTTTATCTCCTCTTTATAGGATGGTTCCACACCTCTTCATAGGGCAGCTGCTAAGAACCATACTGATACTTGTAAACTTCTATTGGAGAACAATGCCAATGTGAATTCAAAAACAAATGTAAGTTTACTTTGACCTTTTTGTTTGTTAACCAAACATATTCATAGAAATATAGCAGATTGAAGCACATAACTTTGCTGTAAATGCATTACTCACGATCCTTATACTCTTTATATTATAGGCTGGTTACACACCTCTCCACAGTGCAGTTTTAAATGGTCACACCGGTTCTTGCGAGATCCTATTGAAGTACAATGCCAATGTAAATGCGCAAGCAAAGGTTAGTTGTTATGTAAAATTATTCATAATGTTAGATATGAAAATGTGAAAATGAATCACTTGAGTAATGCTTTATCTACCAAAAAAACGTTGACAACGTAAAGAAAGCAGCAAGTTTTAAAAAGCCCCCACCTCGGCTCAATTTTTGAAACTTGATCCCATTTTGAACATCAACAGCAAATACAGTATACTTCTATGTGATCGCAGCCTTATGGAGACCAGACTTTAATTTGAATTAGGATTTACTCTGTCTTCTGAATACCCACTGTACGGAATGTTACGTCACAAATCTGTAATATTAAGGTTGTTACGCGTGTCTGCCATCGACTTGACAACAGGCACACCCCGGTACAAACAATTGAATACATGAATACAAAACCCACCCAAGTCCATGGGAAGTGATTTTGAGAGAAAAACCTGTGTATCATTTTAATTCCTTCAGTTAGATTTACCTGGTCAATATGGTAAGTTTTACGTGCAAATAAGTGGATTAAACTGTATTAGGTATGACGATTAGCATTTCAGGGACTTCGTGGGGTTCATTTTAAATTTTGGACTTGGGTGGTTTTTTGAATCATATAAAAAGACAACAATGTTGGGATGAGATTACCACTAGTAAGGTAATACAAAATAAAGCACACAGGTATGTATAATGTTGATAAGCATTCTGCCATGTAATATAAACCACACACGTTCCTTGATTAAACCCAATTTTTTTTTCAAAAGTCACTCTCTAGCAATGAATGTATTACAAGTGGACTTTTATACATACTGTATTTCAATCAATGTGTTATACGACTCATATCATGGAATTGGCAGGTTCTTTCATGCATGCTATTTTTCACATGCTCAATAGACACAGGATGAATTTGAGTTGTTCTTTATACATATGACAGGCCTATGTATAGCAACAATTTCTCATGCTTAATTCAATTTGGCCAAAGTATGGACTTGGGTGGGTTTTGTATTCATATATTCAATTGCAACTTGTTTAAAGTCGTGTTTATGACAAAACGATTAAAAAATTGTAGCTTTAATTATTGTTCTGTTAGTTTCTGTGTGGCACATCATAAATACACATGTGTTTTTGGTCAAAATGGCAACAATCTTTTTTCACTTGGCATCTAGAATCTTTCCCCTTAAAACCCGAAGTGGCACCTAAACTGAATCATAGTATAGACGAATCCAACGAGCCAAGTCATGGTCAGGATTTGGTCGGCCATGACTGGTGTAGTGACTGCCCAATTGATTGGATTAAAGCCGCTTAAAATTCGATTTAAAATACCCTCCAAGGCCGCATCATTTAAAATACCCTCCAAGGCCGCATCATTTCACATTTTAGGTGAGATGGAGCCGACGGGGACCCAAATATGGCTGCCATTGAGGTGTAGGAATGCGTGAAATTGGATTCGTCTATATTATAAAGGTAAATCAACAATTTTGAAAGGTCTTTCATTGTCTTCTTGCCTTTTTACTTCCAGGGCGGAAACACGGCACTCCATTTGGCAGCACAGCGAATATATATTGTGAATGCGATAACCCAGGTTAGTTTTATTTAGCCATTTTTGTCATTTGTATGTAAAATTATTCAAGATCAAATGAATCACTTAAAGGAGTATTTCGTGATCCTAGCATCCTCTATTTATGTCATTTTTCATTAGATATCCACGAAAAAAAACCTATTTCCAAAATTTCAGTTGATTCCGATTTTGCGTTCGCGAGTTATGCATGATTATGTGTATTACACTGCTCCATAGACAATGCGTTGTAATTTCGTTCTGGTGCACCAGAACGAAATTCAACTTTCACGATATCTTTGTTAAACGAATTAATCTGCAAGAAATATATTGTACATAAACATTATGTAGCCAGAGGTTTCCAGTGATGTAAAAATCTCAACTTTTTTGAGAAAAGTGGGGGGATGAGGCTGTGGATCACGAAATGCCCTTTTAAGAAATGCTTTATCTTTCTATTTAAATGTGGAAACAGTATCTTCCACCAACAGGATATGTTTACGGCTCTCTACTAGGCAGGTTCTGATGGGGACACTGGTATTTGCGAGATGCTATTATTTCAGTATATTTTATTAAATTTGTCAACTTATGACCCAAAGGTCAAATTGAATGAAAAATATCTGTATATTGACATAAAAATTTCATAATTTAAGGGGAGAACAAGGGAAGTGAGACCTTTTAGACACTGTTTTGCATTATATCTTTAAAGTAATCATGATAAGTACATAAAAGTACACATTTCCAGAAAGGAAATAATGCAAGAAATCCAACTATTTTTTTCTGAAAAAATGAACAGTTTTGAGAAAAGCCAAATTTGTTTTTCCATGTCAATTTGCTTTGGTCCACCATAGCAACATGTCTTAAGCTTCCAAATCGATGAAAATTTCATTTTATGTTCTAAGGTGTTCTAAGCATTTTTTCTGACCAGCAGAAATAGAGGAAGACCAAGTTACATCAGTAGGTCGACTGGGAGCTTTTGTATCATGATATCAGCTCTTCATCATTGAAACTAAACTTCTTGAGGAGACAAATCATGTACAGCCTGTCTCAAAAAAATTGTGCAAGTGGAAAGCGACATCTTTGGCAATTAGAAAATAGTGTTGTGACAGTCCTGTCTTTCAAATACTGTTTGTTTCATTCATTTTGATTTCGACAATCCAGAGATCTGCTTCACTAAACACAAATGTATGAAAAGCTTTTTGTGCCACTTTTTAGAAAATTCGCCAGCGAAGTGTTACGTGTAATCCGATTATCACCATGTCAGCTGGATCACGGTTTTGAGTTCTGCACCACGATCGAAATGATCGCAGCGCAAAGTGCATGGCATGTACTACCAATTCCAAAAGGTGCGTGATCCAGTTACCAGGGAGTTGTGTAACCACTTCGCTGGCGAATTGAATAGAATGTTATATCCAAATTCGCCAGCGAAGTGTTATGTGTAATCCGTTTATCACCATATCAACTGGATCACGCTTTTGAGTTCTACACCACGATCAAAATGATCGCAACACAAAGTCTATGGCATGTACTATCAACAAAATTGCTATGGTAGTTAATCCGATTAACTACGTCACTTCTACGGCGTATATGGATGACCTGACCGTTCCCACACTCTAGCAAAATTAGACGAGTTCATTGAATGATAATGGACTAATGTTTGGCTCCAGAATGATCTACGATAGGATCAAAATATGATTGAAATCATCAAGAAAGCCAATCATAATTGTACAGCCCGTCTCAAAAAAAAATGTTTGAAGCGAATCATTAATAACCACTTAAAAACCAATAAAGAGTGTTTCAATATAGCGAATACGGTTGCTGACAAAGTCACATAAACCAGGTCTTTTTGTCTTCTTGCTTTTTTACTTCTAGGATGGAAACACGCAGGTGCTGCATTTTTCAGCAAGGCAGCAATATTTCATCAATCTATGCATCTTACTCATTGAAAACGGTGCAGATGTTTCTACAACAAATTCGGTATGCGTAAATCATCTGAAAGAACAACATTGTTGATTTGTTCTTTTTGTTGCCCGTGATGCTCACATTTGCTGCATTTCTGACAACGTATATAATATGTATATATGTGATAATGTAGCCATTTGCAAGTAAACCTTAAATTAAAATAAACCAACACATTTGAACATTACAAATTGATTCGTTTTGATTTAATAATTTTCCGTGGTGTGTTTCTATTCAGAAAGGTGACAAACCAATCTTCATGCTTCCAATATCTGACAAGAATGTCTACGATTTAGTGCACAAAGCCATGGAGGTAAACTGGAATCTCATTGTTTTCATATGCATATTCCTGTAAATGCTATGTTTGGGCACCATAATCTTACCAAATACTCGACTTATCACTTGTCCATTAACCCTAGAACTACGAGGGGGGTTGTACCAGCCCCCTCCCCCTTAGATTTGTTATCCGTCATAAAAAAAAACGCGCGCGCTTAAACCCAAACGACGTAAACTAATCGTAAATCTATCCTTTTCAGCGCTCATTTTAGTGATAAAATATTTACTAAGTACCTTACCCGGCTGTAGGACCGGCATCCAAAATGACCATAGAGGGGGAGGGGTATGGCAAGTATATTGCACAATAGAACAAAAAAACCTGGTTTTTCGTAGATAAACCTGGTTTTTCGAAAACCAGGTTTTTCGGTGAAAAACCAGGTTTTTCGGCCGAGAAACCTGGTTTTTCGCCGATAAACTTGGTTTTTCACTGATAAACCTGGTTTTTCAAACGAAAACCAGGTTTTTGAATTCGATTGTCATAGTTTTTCGAAAACCTGGTTTCTCGGTCGATAAACCTGGTTTATCAAAAACTATGACAATCGAATTTGAAAACCTGGTTTTTCGATTGAAAACCAGGTTTATCAAAAAAATATGACAATCGATTTGAAAACCAAGTTTATCGGCGAAAAACCAGGTTTATCGGTCGATAAACCTGGTTTATCAAAAACTATGACAATCGAATTTGAAAAACCTGGTTTTCGATTGAAAACCAGGTTTATCAAAAAACTATGACAATCGATTTGAAAAACCAAGTTTATCGGCGAAAAACCAGGTTTCTCGGTCGATAAACCTGGTTTTTCAAAAACTGTGACAATCGAATTCGAAAAACCTGGTTTTTCGATTGAAAAACCAGGTTTATCAAAAAACTATGACAATCGATTTGAAAAACCAAGTTTATCGACGAAAACCAGGTTTCTCGGTCGATAAACCTGGTTTTTCAAAACTACGACAATCGAATTCGAAAACCAGGTTTCTCGGTCGATAAACCTGGTTTTCAAAAACTATGACAATCGAATTCGAAAAACCAGGTTTATCAAAAAACTACATTGTATGACAATCGAATGCTCCTCGAAAACCGGAATTTCCAAACCATTAGTAATGGCGACACACTTCATGGCGCGCGGGCATGGTGTGATCAACGAGGTAGAAAGGATAGAGCGCCCTGCTCGCCGAATCTGTGAAGCCGGTTTGGGTGGTGTATAGATACACAAACAGGCGCGTAGCCAGCATTGTCAGTCCGAGGGGGCAAACGTCTTTATCGTCCCTATTCTTTTTTATCGCAATATCGCGTGTGTGTAGCACGCCAGTCTATTTGTTTTGGTAAATAACGAGCGCGCGTAGCGAGTGAGCCGAAATTTTTTGGGTTAAATCTCCCTTCTCCCCCTTTTTCTTCTCCCTCCCTCTTTCTTTCTTTCCCTTTCCCTCCTCTTCCTCTCCTTTCCCTTCTCTTTCCCCCATTTCCTTCCCTTTTCTTCCCTCTCCTTTTTTCTTCCTTCTCTTTCTCCTCTCCTTCCCTTCTTTTCTCTTTTCTCTTCTTTTTCCGTCCCCATTTTATAAAGGCAAGCACGCCTGAATCTGGTATTTCATCGCTCCTGCCGATTTGGTAAAGGTGCTCTTACATATACCCTTGAAGATTCCACATCCATCCTACCAATATCATGTTAAAAACCTGTAAGCACATCATGATTTATCACTAAATGGCGGACGGAAAATTGCTGAAAATTTGCTGGCATGGAGTGTACAGTACCAGGGGGAATCGATGCGTGTACGAAGTTGTGGTACTCGACAGTTTGTTTTCAAGCTCCTTGTAGGACTATGTAGCGTACAAACCACAATAAATCAGCAAATCCACTCGGCTTCATAAGCGTCTGTTGTTTTTATATTCCCCGTCTCTGAAATCAATGATGTAATCAAAATCTACTCAATATTCATATTTTCGAACGTTGTTTGCTCCAGTCCAGGCCCTGCTCCAGTCCTCAATACAACACAGTGAAGCGGCCGTGAGTACCGGTATTCGAGGCCTGGAGGATCTAGCCTAAGTGCAATCGGGGAGTGCAAGCGTATAGTATTCGATTGTCATAGTTGTTTTTTTGATAAACCAGGTTAATCAAAAACTATGACAATCGAATTCGAAAAACCTGGTTTTTCGATTGAAAACCAGGTTTATCAAAAAAAACTATGACAATCGAATTGAAAAACCAAGTTTATCAGGGAAAAACCAGGTTTCTCGGTCGATAAACTTGGTTTATCAAAACTATGACAATCAAATTCGAAAAACCTGGTTTTCGATTGAAAACCAGGTTTATCAAAAAAACTATGACAATCGAATTGAAAAACCAAGTTTATCGGCGAAAACCAGGTTTCTCGGTCGATAAACCTGGTTTTTCAAAAACTATGACAATCGAATTCGAAAAACCTGGTTTTTGATTGAAAACCAGGTTTATCAATAAAAACTATGACAATCGAATTGAAAAACCAAGTTTATCAGTGAAAACCAGGTTTCTCGGCCGATAAACCTGGTTTCTCAAAAACTATGACAATCAAATTCGAAAAACCTGGTTTTTCGATTGAAAAACCAGGTTTATCGACGAAAAACCAGGTTTTTCTGTTCTATTGTGCAATATACTTGCCATAGAGGGGGGCACCATTAGTTTCTACAGTAAAATCGATGATTTTCGTTTCGCTCTTGTAAAATTATTCCAAGAGCTACTGACGTTTTACTTGTTAGGCTGAAATAGTCATTTAGGAGAACATTTGGTGAAATCGCATTTCGTAGATTTTCTACATGTAGCCGAAAATTTATTTTGACTAAATTTTTTGGCATAGCCAGAATTTCCCAAATTTGCATGGGCGCCCTCACATTATGACGTCATAGCGACATTATATGAGGAATGTTTGTACTTATTTTGGCATCAGTGAATAGAGGGAGGAGACCCATAACTATACATTAGTACCAAATATAATATGTATGACGTTTATAATATGGCTCAGTAATTCTAGGGTTTTAAAGTATTGAATTAATATTTTTAGGTCCACTTAATATAAAAGACAATATGAATCATGGAAATTTCCATCACTGAAAAAAAATTGGAATTGGAATAATCTCAGAATGTTATCCTGAATTTTTGTATTATCACATTTAAAATAAAACAATGCCATACAAGATTCAATTAACTCTGTGGCAGTTGTGAGATCTGATAAGGCTTCCTCCCTCTCAGCTGACAGTTAAATAAATGTGCACATGATTTTTTTTTTTTTTTTTGTAAGTGGACGGCCCCCTTTTCCTTGGTCTGTATTTTCAATTATGTTCCTTTCTTTTCTTTCCATATAGGTCAGCATTCTTCTATTGACCTTTAGCCTAGCTTCAGCATTTTGCTTGAGCCTGGTCCTATCAGAACCCGAGGGTGTCTCCACACGGAACGGCAGTTTAAACAAATTTCATATTTACACCTTTGTAATCACGTATTTCGAAACCGTAACTTTCAGCCTAAAATAGTTTTCAGCCTTTAAACAAATAGGTCTAATTAGTGTACTCATATTCATTATAATCACTTTTGTAGAGAGCAAAGTACAAGGACTTGATGGAAACGGGTGCCACTCCAGTCGAGGTCGTCAAATTATTTGTGTGTGGAGCACCGTCAGCTGGGAAGACAACTTTAAAGCACTCCCTCACACAAGTATGTATGAATTCCATGCATTGTATTCTTTTGCTTAGTTAAGTATTTACATTATTAACATTATTATTTGCTACTGCCGTACAACCTGATCTTTTTAGTCTGTCAGCTTAATTCGTATACTGTGCCTAAAGGCAAAGTGTGGATTCATAACGGATTAACAACGGTTGGCGCCTGTACAAAGGTATAGGAAGGGTTGTTGAACAAACACATAATTAGGCCTGGTCTGCTGTATTGTTTGAGAGTTGACTCCTATGGACTTAGATGCAACTTTTAACATAATTTGAAATTACTTGGTACTCTAGGTCGGTAAACATGAGTAAGATTTTATCTTTCCCTAGAGAAGTCCTTTTGAGAGGGCTGAGCTTTCGGAACTCTAGAGAGTGCCATCTTCAGAGCAACTAAATAAACATGATGATGCGCCTTATATACACTAGGGGGAGCTGTCAATGGGACATGTCAAAGTGATTGATATAAAATGTCAAGAGGAGGGATGTCAAAATGATAGACAGGAAGTGTCAATATGTCAATATAAGAGAACTTCCTGTGTAGAGAAACAAACAAGCTAATTAACTTGGTCAGAGGTCCTTTTTAATAATCTATTCCATTCAGGAGGAATGTCCACTCCTTTGTCCCTATTGAAATTGTCTGGAGTGGAATGGATATGCCAAGCTTCTATGAACTTCCTTTCAGACCACTTGGTCAGTGTTGGTGTTCATGTCCAAAATCTTGGTATTGTCCCAGTCAATGTCGTGTTGGTTTTGCCACACATGCTCAGCGACGGCTGATTTTTGTGTGTTACCAGAGTTGGTGTCTCTTTGGTGTTCACTAGTTCTCTTCTTCAAAGTTCTGCCAGTTTCACCAATGTAAACTTGGTCACAAGATCCACAAGGAATAGAATAGATAGCTCCTGGCTGGAGGTCCTTGGGAATTGGGTCCTTGGGGTGTACAAGTTGCTGTTTAAGAGTATTGGTCGTTTTAGAGTAAACGCGAAGGTTTTTCTTTTGAAGAACTCTGCGTATAGCTTCAGAGGTCCCAGCTACGTATGGCAAGATGACAGTAGCATTAGGCCTAGGTTCGTTAGTCGTGTCAGTCCTGGCAGGTCGGGATGTAAAGTCATGAATAAACTTAGAAGGGTACTTGTTGAGCTTCAAAGCTTGTCGGATGTGAGTCTTTTCATGGCGTTTCTCCTCAATGTTCGACGAAACATTGTCAGCTCTTTGGAACAGTGAACGCAGCACGGAGCGTTTGGCTGATTCTGGATGGTGCGAGTCAAAGTTAAGATACTGGTCAGTGTGAGTTTTCTTCCTGTAGACTGTAGTATCAAGTGAAAGGTCAGGCTTTCTCTTAACGAGGATGTCACGGAAAGTAAGCTGGTCATTGGTCTCCTCCTCATAAGTGAATTTGATAACAACCTTACGCAGATTGTTGAGGTGGGTCAGAAAAGACGCTAAGTGTTCACGCTCGATAACACAGAATGTGTCATCAACATAGCGTTTCCAAATCCGAGGTGGGTTAGGAGCGGTCAGAAGAGCTTCTTGTTCAAAAGACTCCATAAACAGGCCAGCAACTGGTGGGGAGAAGGGGGGAACTCATCGTCAGGCCATTATTTTCAAGGTATAGGTCCTCTTCAAACATGAAATAAGCATTGTTCAAACAAAACTCCAACATGCGTCAAATGTCAGAAACGTGGAGAGATGTCCTGTCAACTGTCCTGTCAAGTTGGGTCGTCTTTTAGTCGGTCCATGGTCATACCAATAGCTTCATTCACACACACTTTTTCCCACAACTGTTACGCCAACGTACCTCTTATTTTATGTGTATTTTTATTCAGGATCTCCAAGAAAACAAAAAAGAATCTGACAACGATCTCCCACAAGAGTTTCCATACAATCCGACTGCAGGCATTGATATCGACAAAAGCGCAAT
The DNA here is from genome assembly GCF_039555335.1 of Amphiura filiformis. NCBI lineage: Eukaryota > Metazoa > Echinodermata > Ophiuroidea > Amphilepidida > Amphiuridae > Amphiura > Amphiura filiformis. The sequence continues at coordinate 2,810,588 of NC_092647.1, read as the reverse complement.
CGAAGGCGTAGGAGTCTTTAGGATATGGGACCTTGCTGGACACGTGGAATACCATATCTCTCATGCAATGTTTCTTGGTGCAGAGAATTCCATATTCATCGTTGTGTACAATCTGGTCAAGGAATTACATAAGCAAGATGTAAGCACACTTAGTTAACATTTTATTTCATAAACAAAATTAAGGTAACTCTGGTAAATATTGATTGGTATCTTGAGTCATAAATACTTTTGATAATTGCATCGGTGAAAAATATAGACATAATTGATTAAAAGTTTTAAATTAACAACAATTTTGTTATTTTTTAAAATAAAAATACATAATTTAGTAAATACTGAAAAAAACATGAGAAATACTTGATAAAAGTAATGCTTATAACTGATTTATTTTAAATCTGCATAAATTGTTACTTGAATAACTCCTCATAAACGTGTATTGTTTTAACCCGTTACAAATCATGCAGCTCCGTTACTGGTTGTGCTTCTTTAAGTCCGGACATTTAGTTACACGACCAACTAAACCGAGAGTTGTCATAGTTTCTTCCCATATGGATCAAGTTAAAGACAAGAAAGCAGGTAAGGTACACGGAATATTGAAAGAAACAAAATTGACTTAACATACCGGGTTCATCAATGCTTAGCAAAGTAAACTTTCTCATTTTGAGAGTATGTTTGTCAGTGATGACCGGAAGCGCCGGGAGCCGACGCAAACACGGTTTTAATACTCGATCCTGTACTTTCCTGATTCTCTTTTAACGACAGGAAACCTTAAGAGTCTATGTTGACTTGCTTAATATAATCATAATTCACCTTTCACCTTGACTTGTAAAATTGCCAACCGAAGGAATTTATGTTGCCTTTATTTTAATTTTATAGGTGGCTTTGTGGCAAAACGTAACCTGAAGGAGATGAGACTCCTATTTAAGGAATCCCTGGACATTGTCGATTGTGTACTTACTGTCAATGCTTGTAATGCTACTGATGAAGGGTTCGAGATACTGAAAGAGACACTGAAGCATATGGCAGCTGACATACTGGTATGTGAAGCAGCTTTCCGTTCCCTTTAACATGTTTAATGTATTCTAATTATAATGGCTTTGTTCCTCTCGGTCTCTCTGACTGTTTGTCAGTAGAGTGCGCACACGGAGCACTCTGTAGCAAAGTTACACGTGCCTTTATGACTTGTGACGACCCCCACAGATTACACGTTTCATTCATACATTTAACATTTCTCTTACACAAAGGGAACTCGAATGCTACCAGCTATCTGTCAAAACATATTGGATCAGGGTCATCGTTGGTACACCCCACACTACCCTGTTCTACCGTGGTCATTTTTCTTCGATAGAGTAAAGGAGATTGCAGCAAAGCAAATCAAAAATATTGAAAGTATGATCGACGGGGATATCGTCCAAGCTACTGCTACATATCTTCATGAAATGGGCGAGGTATATATCTATGACTTTTTAAAACTTATTGCCATAATAATTAAACATATTTCATTGCCAGAAGTATTGGAAAATATTTCAGCTTGTGAAAATTAGAAACAAAAATGTACATAGCCCCGTGTGTTGCCTAACTGACACTGGACCTAGTAATTAACAACAACCACAACAACAAAGTAACCCCAATTTAATAATGCGTGAATCGGTTTTGATGTTAACTAATATTAATTAATATTTTCCCTATAAATAAATGTAATATCATCTCTTTTCACAGATCTATTTAGCAAAGGAACAAGATGAGGATAGTGAATCTTTGGTCATTATGAACATCCAGTGGCTCTGCTCAAACGTCATCGCTAAAGTCTTAGCAGGTGATGAGTTTCCAGCCGAGTTTCAGAAACTACCAGACAAACCTGTGTACACTGAGGAAGAACTTCGGGATTTCCTGGAAGCGGAAGAAGGACTTGGCTTTGAGCTTACTGTGATGCTGCTGGAACATCTCAAGATCCTCTTCACCACCGATGATGGAAACTATTTGATTCCATCCAAACTACCGCCATCATTGCCACCGATCCTGATAGACAAGAGCGACAACTCACAACTTTATGGTATTCGTGTCGAGTGTGCTGATGAATCCGACATGTTCTCGCCAGATTTCTTCCCGAATATCCTACTCCATATACTAGGATGTCATCCTGAATCGCAAGGAAAAACCAACTATTCCAACTCCGCCGTCAAGTTTGTTTCTCCTGTTGAAGGCATGTTGCAGTTGACGGACATGAGCAGGGCAATTAACGTTGCCGTTGTGTGCGAGAATGAGGCCGATAGAACTAGAGTGCATTCTCAACTTCAGTCGTATGTATATAGCAAAATAGAATGCAATCTATCAATCAATCACGCTCTCAATCAATTAATAATTAAGTATTATGATTTCTTAGCATTGAAGGAAAACAAAGCATGTCTAGTATATAGATATATAAACCAAATTTTACAAATAGTTTCACGGCATAGCCTCACTTACGATCATTGGGTCATGATTGGGTATACCGATCATCAGACGGATAATTTGTCATAGTTTCAACAGAAATGCATAGACATGTATATACATTCTGTGGTGTCAAAATCATGACAAACTAAGCCACTCCCAACACAGCCTCCTCTACTCCAAAAGTAGTCGAAAGTACTCAACCACTATACATACATACATACAATAGGCTTTTATATAGCGCCATTTCAAATGATCACGGCGCTCAAAACAACATAGCATGAAATATATAGCAAAAACATGATAGAAAATAAGCAAATGCAATAAAAAGCAATTATATTTGTGAAAACAGAAATGTTTTCAGCCCTTTTTTGAACACTGGCAAAGAGTTGGAGGACCGGACTGAAACAGGTAGCTGGTTCCACAACTTAGGAGCTGTGAAACCAAAAGCCTTATCAGCGGCTGACTTAAAAGAGCGGTAGTGGAGTTTGGGCACATGCAGGCGAGTGGCATCGGTGGCAGATCGAAGTCCTTGTCTTCCAGGGATATATAATGTCAAGGAGGATGCCAAATAATCCGGCCCCAAGCCAGCAAGGCACTTATACACATACACCATGGCTTTGTAGTAGACTCTCTCCCTCACCGGCAGCCAGTGCAATTCATGGAGCAATGGGGAAGCATGGTCTTTCTTTGCTGCAAGAAAAATAATCTTGGCTGCCCAATTCTCTAGTCTTTGAAGACGAGCAATTTCAGTGACATTCGAACCTAAAAGTAAGATGTTACCATAATCCAATCTGGATAGAACGAGTGAGCGAATAACATTGTTACAAGTATCAAAGTCTAGAAAATGACGAATGCGAGAGATGTTACGGAGATGGTAAGTTATGCTGCGTGAGAGAGAAGTAACTTGGGTGGACATGGACATTTGGCTATCGAAAACGACACCACGGTTGCGCACAGTCTCAGTAGGCTCAATCACAAAATTACCAATGTGAAGCTTGACAGCAGGCATGCGGCGTTTGTTGAAAGATGATAAAGCAACAAAAAATTCAGTTTTTTCATTGTTCACTATAAATAGTGGGGGCGTAATATACGGGGCGTAATATACGCTCACCTATAATGGGTTTGAGCATTTTTAATTCCAAAGTTAGTCACTTGAAAAATAAGCCTTGTTATATTACGTCCCCACTATTTATAGTGCACTTTAACGGTTAGCAACGGTTCCCTTTTCCAGAGGTCTATACTTTGATTTGGTTTCTGCGTTCACCTGTAATGGGTTGGAACACTTTTAATTCCAAAGTTACTTGCCCGAAAAATAATACTTGTTATAAATCAAGTTTTACATGTTTTGTGTCTCAGGTTGCAGAGATCCATTCAAGTGTATCTTCGTCAACGTTCACCAGGAACAGTTGTCACATGGAAATTCCTCAGTCCGAAGTCATTGAAAACTGAGTACAACCTGGAGAAGGTTTTGTATTATGAGTTGAATGATTTGCACAAAGCTGAAAAGGGAGACGGCATGGTGTATCATTCACAGCAAGCTCATAAAGATGACATGACCAATGTTCTTTGCCAAGTAAGTGGAGTTTGATTTTTCTGATAGAACGATTCTTTACAAAATCTTACAATTACGGGTGCATTGATTTATCATTACTGCTTGGCATTATTTCAGGGTGTCGATAGAATGTTCATCACTAAGTTTGGAGGAGTTTGTGGCTGGGAGTGGATACCAATCGAGCTTCAGAAGATGATATGTGCAGTGCTAGACAAACCGCATCCACTAAGAAGTGACTACAGGATGATTGCAGAAGTACTGAAGGTTCCAGATGAGAGGCTTGAGCAGCTTATTGGATTCTGTTTGTCTAGCCGGGGTCACTCGATAACTGCTGAAATACTACAGGTATGAACGGGTTCGGCAATTATTATAATATAGTCCGACGTTTTGCCGGACCTTTTCCACTGCGGCACACTTTGCGTTTTCGGTTCTCCGCAATGATTTTCGGTTCACGGCGGCGATTTCCCCCTCGAATTATTGCTTTCTCCAGGGCTTTGTTCTTCTTCTTGACTTTTGTTCATGCGTTTGTGTCTGTCTTAACAGCAAAACGCCCGTATTAAAGACCCCGGAATATGTCATTATCCTTGAGACTATTATATAATAGCCAGACGTATTATGTTCGTTTTGCGACAAGGCAAAGCCCTGAACAAAGCTAATCATGGTGATAAACATCGCAGCCGCGCCAAGAACTGACTCTTGCTCGCTATGAAAACCGCAATGATAAATATTGACTGGCCTTAAACTCCCAAGCAAGTTTTCCTGCTGGATTAGGTCTGAGTTGTTGCGGTGACACGAGGGAGAGCGAGTTAGCTTAACAATTCTGTCCTCGTTTTGCACCAATGAGGTCCTGGGTTCGAGCCCCGGCAATTCCCATGCGGCTTTGTGATTTTTCCCAGGTACGTCGGTTTCCCCCCTGCATAGTCCAATGGTTCTGATTAACCGATAAACATCAAGATAATTCAAGTACCCAACCCAACCCAGGGTGACAGGAAATAGAGTGTAGAAAAAACTAATGTTGGCAATGTTTTGCGACGTCGACATAGCTTGAGAAATAAAATAGGTTTTACCATGAGTGCATAACAGTTTATAACTTACATTTACATTTATACAGGAAGTGTGTGTAACTCGTCGAAGAAATGGAGACAAATTGACAATTCAAGAAGTGGTGACGCTACTGAAACATCCAGGTATAATTGGTCGCGATGACTTAGCAAAGGAAATTGAATCCATGTTGCTGAGCATGGGCCACGCTGTAAGTGTATTATATTGCATACAGATACACACGGATAAAGAACTAAGTAACCAGTTATTTGTAACCTTGTTACAAAGACGGTCATAATATGAACCAGTAGTCAAAAGCCGCATCTTTTAGCTCGGATTTAAAACCTCATTTGTGAAATTCTTCGGGATATAAAGACACGATTATCCAAAAATCCCAAGGAAGATGCAAATGCAAAGGTTGCAGTTTACTCCATTGTGAGCTCTGATTTGTACATAAGTGTTTTCAAACAGAACTAGCGCTGTGCTTTCCATTGATTAGAACATCATAGTGCAACTTTTGATTCTCAACCGATTTCAACAAATGAAGTCTTAAAAACAGATGGCTTTAAGCTAGTTGGCGCAGCGGTTGTTCCCTCACCTTGCACCACTGAGGTCCCGGGTTCAAGCCCTCAGACTCATGTGCACTTTGTTTATCCCGATTCCATGCTCGCTCTCACACCTTTTCTCCGGGATCTTCGGTTTCCTGTTAAGTGTGACGAGGCTTGTGGATCAACGTCTAGGCGTTGTGCCTGTGCCTAGCGCTCTATAAATCACTGCAACCAGCCTAGTTGATGATGTGATTGTGATGATTCACCATGGAAGCGAAATTGCAGGGCTTTGATCCCTCTGAGATCTTGGAAAATGCGCTATATAAAACACCAAAATTGTATTTAATTTAATTTATTTAATTTTGACATATTTGTCTTTGTTTCAGATATACTGGGTTAAACATACCTGGTACCTTAGTTCTTTCGCTGTCTGTATTTGAATTACTAGTACAGTTTCAAATTGTACTTAAACCATAGACGCTATAGCTAAATGAAATATAAACCCGATGACTCTACTCAGAATCAAATATTAACTTCGTATCCTTATTTTCTGCAGGTCCAAGACGAAATAACTTGTGAACTTGGTAAGATATCTTTATATCATAGATTTGCTGAAAATGGTGGTCCTTACATTTTGTTTTTTGTTTTGCATCAAAATCATGATATTTTTCAAAATATAATGTACTAATCTCTTAGATTCTACTTACATTTCTAACAAAATATCAATTTGTTGTTTATACCAAAGTCGTCCCAGCTGACCTTCTTCTTTGGCGTGCAGTTTTAAGACGTGTACATCAAGACATAAAACGCAAACTCAAAGCAAGCCAACTCACAACTTATCTCGTGGATGACGGTCGTTTTTTATCTGAAGATGATGAAGATGAAATAGACACCAAAGAGAAACACGAAGGACGCCGCAAAGCAGTAGATCTCCTGCTGTGTAAACTCATGCAGCTGAAGCAGCTAGGATGGCATGAAAGGTTCCTGACCGGACTGCAGCAAGAAGAGCCAACTTTGGTACCGGTTGTGATTGAAGCACGTGACAAGCTTCTACAGGAAAGATGGTTTGCTTCCATTCCGTCTGTGTCAGTATCACAACATCAGTATGTGACTGGTAGGTGTGAAATGGAAATGTCGTATTTTAAGAAAACATTTCAAATATGCACGGATCGGAAGCATAGAAATATACTACAAACTTTTATTGGTATCATTTCGCCTTCTATAAGCGCCCTCACATATCGTATCTTGCCCATTTAATCTTGGATCTCACTCTCGCATCCCATACCTCGCCCTCGTATGCATGCCAAATACCATATATGTGACCCGGCAGCACAAATGAGCCGCAAATTCCCTAAATTGTATTCTGAGTTACGTTGTAAAATGTGTACGAAGGTCGTATTCATCGGTAACTTAAGCTAGCCCGACATCTGTCTCATTTTGATAGTCAAAACTAAGCAATAATCCTATTGTTGAAGTGGATAATAAGCTTCTACCTTAGATGGCTATAGAACTTTTAATAGCTCTGGTCTTTGTTTGCTTTTGCTAAATCCTGTTCAAGTGGTGGGTTACCAGGCATTGTATTTTGTACAGGTATGCATAACCAACAATTAACAATGAGAGAACTTTCTTAAACCTCGTTGACTTGGGGATGATTTGAAATGACCGCCAATTATGACTGTTTGATATTTATTGCCAGCAATGTGGAAAAAGAGACACACGTTAAAACGTAAAAGCTATAATTTTGTTGAAGGAGCAAAGTTTAACAAACCATAACCCCGCTTCTGGATATCGTTTGAAGTCAAATGATATACCATTTTAAGTTTATGATGTTTATTTTTAAACACGAAATAGAACAAAATTGACCGGGGAGGAATTTACGGCTCATTCGCCGTGAACGGTCACATATAAGGCTATGAGGTGCGAGAGCGAGATGCAAAGTTCCGACAGCAACTACTTTTTAAAAATCTTGTGTGAAACTACGTAAATGACCATGAACGAATAAAGAAAACTCACATCTTACGAAGTCTACTTTCATCCTTGAATTGAGGTTATAATGTTTCGACGGGTAGCTGCTTCCTTGATTTTTTTAATTGTCATTATTATTTTTTGTACTTTCTATGTTTTCAAAACAGATTTGCTCCCGAAGAGGCCATTGGACATATCAGATGATGTACCTGGGGGTAAACTCGTACCAAGAATGCAAGATGTGGTGAAATTCAATCCAGAAGAGCTTCTTCCTTACAATATGCCTGCAAAAAGTGAGAAAATGATGCTTTTCCACATATCGTGATTTGAATGAATATATAAACCTTGCTGGTTGGTTTTACATCATTATCTTCCAACCAAGATTGATTTTATCTGCGAGCGAATTTTGACATATTTGTCTTGTGAGATCTTGGAAAATGGGATCTTTCAGTTAATCTTCCACAAAGGAAGTGTGATTTTAAATGGGTGGCTCCATTTGAAATCTACACCCCCTGTGTGGGAGATTAAGGTTATGTCTTTCACAGGGGTGTATGGCATTCAATAGGAATATCCCAATGATATCTGCATCATTGTGCCCATGAATAATCTATAAGCAACCTTTTCTACGCCAAAGCGAAATATTGTTAAGTTGAGATGGTCTTCTTTTTCAACTTTCTGACCGGAGGGAGGGTCAAGAGGCGGGAATGGCAAAGGTGATACAGAGGAAGGACCGCTTCCCTCTACCTCCTTGGCTGTGCCAATGCTGCAAAGAACAGTGTTTCAATATACACAATGAACAATATGATGACTAGTATCATTATGCCTGAGTATGCTTATATTTCAGACAAACTTAAGCTACTCGACAACTTCCAGTTAGTACTCAATCGACCATCTGTAAGAGCTAAGCTTATCAGCATCATCACCGAAGACATTCTTGACTTCTTCCCGGACCTCCCAAGACTCCACAAAGACGAAATACTTCAACGGTTCGTCAAACATGGCCAGCATAGAGGAGCAGAATATTTTCTGGACAAGCTTGAGATAATGGGTACATCATGGCCCAAAAATCTAATGGTAGCTCTCGAAGCACAGAAGCACTACGACCACATGCAGTATTTGTTTGAAGAGTTGCAACATTTGCTACAGGAAAGAGAACACCGGACGGAAAGAGAAGATAGCATGGGTAAGGTCCATCTGTGAAACATTTGATTTTATTTGAATTCCCTACTTTGAATTTTCCCCTCCCTTTCAGGACAAACAATCTAGTTTTGGACCAATCACCCAATTTACCATCAACCATGTTGACAAATGTTTTGTTGTTGTTGTTGTTTTGTTTGTTTTGTTTGTTTGTTTACCCAGGTTGGTCCGTGAGGAACACATGCTAATCCATGGAAAACCATGGACCGTTCCAAGCTTATACAAATGCACAAGCCTGGATAGCCAGTGTAGGCTAATATATGCATGCTGGCCTAGATAGCTTTGATAAACAAAGCAAGAAATGGAAGAAAATAGCTAGGAAAAAGAGAAAGAGAGAAGGCCACTCCCAAACACAATGTACAATTTTACTCTTAGCCCTTACTTCGTGAGAAAGGAAACTGGAATTCCAATCTCAGGCCCCGATGCAAAGGTGTGTGTGTGTGTGTGGGGGGGTTCTGGGTTTTTTATTTGGTTTTTGTTTTTGTTTGAAGATGCTAATGTATCCTAAAAAGTTACAGAAAGCCATAAATCTGATTTTTAAAACATATTTTGATCAATCGGAGACTCCACTGACTGGTTTTGGTTCCTTATAGGCCCGTCTCGACTACGTAAGCGATACTGGATAAACGATACTGTCTGGTTGTCATTTATATTATATATTATTTTGTAGTCTTTTTTTTTTTGTTGTCTTTCTGCATTTTCTGATTTTTTTCTGCAGGCGTTCCACCCAAATCGAACAAATCAGCGGATGAAATCGCCAGTAAGTTGAATATAACAGTCTAACTGAAAAATAAAGCCCACAAATAGGCTTTATGTATGTCCTCAATACACGAGATTCCAAGGCTCATTTTTATCGGTTTTATTTTCTCACACGTGTATAAGAGCGAAAACCTTCATTTTTATTATTTGTCATATATAACTCAATAAATACAATACATAGGGAAATATCAATGTAACCAGTGGTATCCTTGTCTCATTTCCAATAAGATCAATGTATTGTGCAGAAATAAACTGTATAATTGATTTCCTTGACACATTTCCTATAAGACTGATGTATTACTCTGCAGGAATATATATTGTAACCAAAACTGGAAAGCTATGACCTGAAGGCTCTGACCCGCCTTAAATCAATCCCATTGGATTAGGGTTTATTTTCATTCAAAATAAGTATCTGTGAACGATACGTGAACTTATGCGTCCTAAAATTATGCTAATTAGCTTGCTTGCAATTAATGTAATTGCTTTTAAGCAGACGTCACAGATTTCTTTTCAACATCTTCCACGCAGGAGATCTTCAACATCTGCAGATTTGGGAAAAGGTTGTCAATCTTAAGATGGGAATGCTGCGTGAGATTGCCTCCGAACCAATCATCCATAGTCTGTCTTTACATATGCCAGACTTCCTCCAGATGTACAAAAGTGAGTTTGCTGCCAAGAGGTCATCGGATGGCGAAACAAAGGCTGTGAGATGGATCTTGGTACGACTGCAGAAGTCTAAAGATCTAAGGTGGCCTGGAGCGCTTCAAGATATTTTGAAGTGTAACGACGCATTGCTGAATGAAGTTTGGAGGGAATTCTGGAAAATCCACGACGAAGGTTTGTTATTTGGTATTAAATATCAAGTATTCTTTACATACAAGCAAAATATTTATAAATATGGCAATTAGCATATTCCAAACAGAACACACGTGTCTAAAAATCTTTACACGGTAATATTTCGGATTCCGTTGAGAGAAGAATTCGCAGGTAATTATAAATTTGCGACCGTCTCATTATTATTATTCTCAGATGGGTAATTTTTATTTCTTTATGTATTATTTTATTATTTTCAGGATGCATATGCATGGATCACCTTCCGGAGATTGCAGTGGCCACACGATAAGGAGACTTTTGGTCCAGAAGATGGGGTTTGCATGGTTTAGAACAAGACCTCATGACTAATTCTTTCCAAAATCAGATTTTGGTATCAATATTTTCAGGAAGAAATCCCATTTTTTTAAAAAGTTATTAGCCAGTATAACATGCTCTCACCATGTGGTTAAGCTAGTGGCGTAGCCAGAGTGCAACGGGGCAGCTGCCGCATAATATAATATCATTTTGAAGCTTGCATTTTATACTTGGTACAGATCAACGATGTAAAATAATTACGAGTAAAATTATTGTGTTTATAGGCCTACATAATGTGGATTTGATCGAGACAGACAACGCTTCATCCAGGCGTGACGAATGTGCATACCATTAGGCATCCGTCTAGAGATCGGAAGTTCGTGGGTTCGATTCCCATGCCGGCACATTCTCTTGCTTTTTTTCAAGTTGGGTTGTGTGCCGGTCGGGATTTGTATTTATTTGTTGTCATGTTTAATTGTAACACTTTTGGTTGGTAAACTGTTCATTCTTCTTTCTTTTTCATACTATTATAAGTCAACGCTCGCTATATACACTATTATGTCAAAAAAAGAAAAAATCCCGTGCATCAACATCTTCCATGTTACACAAATGTCGCATTCTCTAAATGTAAACCAGAGAAAAACTCACTCGCCAAAAGAGTGATTCACTTATAAAACCACTCAAAAAGAGTAAAATGTGTTTTTTAACTTCAAAACCACTCACAAAAGAGTGAAAACCAGTCATTATAAGTCAACGCTCGCTATATACACTAAGCTTCATCTTCCATGTTACACAAATGTCCCACTCTCTAATGTAAAAAAGTGAAAAACTGACTCCCCAAAAGAGTGATTTACTTATAAAACCACTCAAAAAAGAGTGAAATGTGGGTTTTTTTTACTTTAAAACCACTAAAAAAGAGTGAAAACCACTATAAAAGAGTGGATTTCAACTCATTAAATGAAAGACAACACGTTTTTAGAGTTGCCCTTCATTTAACTCCTTGAAAGAGTTAAAATTCACTCTTTTAGAGTGGTTTCCACTTTTTTTAAAGTGGTTTTAAAGACAGCAACAAATGACTGCATACAGCCATATGCTAGATATCTACTCAAGACAGCAACAAGTAACTACACATAGCCAGATGCTATCTACTGAAGACAGTAACAAGTGACTACACACAGCCAGATGCTATCTACTGAAGACAGCAACAAATGCCTGCATATAGCCAGGTACTATCTACTGAAGACAGCAACAAGTGACTACACACAGCCAGATGCTATCTACTGAAGACAGCAACAAATGCCTGCATATAGCCAGGTACTATCTACTGAAGACAGGAACAAGTTACTACATACAGCCAGATGCTATCTACTGAAGACAGCAACAAGTGACTACACACAGCCAGATGCTATCTACTGAAGACAGCAACAAATGCCTGCATATAGCCAGGTACTATCTACTGAAGACAGCAACAAGTGACTACACACAGCCAGATGCTATCTACTGAAGACAGCAACAAATGCCTGCATATAGCCAGATGCTATCTACTGAAGACATCACCAAATGACTGCATACAGCCAGATGCTAGCTATCTACTGAAGGCAGCAACAAGTAACTACACACAGTCAGATGATATTTACTGAAGACAGCAACAATAACCAATTGCTATCTACTGAAGACAGCAACAAATGACTGCATACAGCCAGATGCTATCTACTGAAGATAACAAAAAGTGACTACATACAGCCAGATGCTATCTACTGAAGACAGCAACAAATGCCTGCATATAGCCAGATGCTATCTACTGAAGACAGCAACAAGTCACTACACACAGCCAGATGCTATCTACTGAAGACAGCAACAATTGACTACATACAACCATTTGCTATCTACTGAAGACAGCAACAAATGACCATGGTTGTTTGATAGCGTGTAAAACTACGTCATTTTTAAGAAAAGGTAACACTGATGGCGCTATTTATCTTAAATCTTGTTTCATCTTTACAAGGTGTATACACTGCTATTCGCCACTTGCACGGTTCCGCCATTATGCACTATATGCGGGAGAGCCTCGAACTGGCAGCATACATGAAAGGAAGAATTACGTAACCTTACACACACTGTTATATGCCTGGTGCAATTCCCATTCATGTATACTGCCAGTTCGAGGCTCTCCCCGCACATAGTGCATAATGGCGGAACCGTGCAAGTGGCGAATAATGTATAATGTCGTTAAAACATCAGAAAAGGAGTAACAATAACATTTTCCAAAAACTTTTTATCATGAAACATTGGGAATGACTTATAATAGGGATGACCAATGAACCATCAACTTGATTAGAAAACTCCCATAGACATGCAGGGAGCTCAACTGTGCACTGCTTGCACAGGCATTTCTAAATTGAGCTCATTCTTTTATTTTTCATAATTTTTCTGTAAAAATTGGAGATGTTAATGCCAATTATGTTTTGTAACTATCCTGCAAATTACAGCATCATAACTTATTTGTTTTTTTCTGTAAGTGCGAGTCAAAATTGGTCCATCGCCACAGTGCGCTTAATTGCAAGTGGTCCAGTGCAGCACTGCTCAGAATGGCACAAAATATTCAGATGAATAAGATCAGGTGAACACCTTGACCTACTGAGCTGTAATTTGGCAGAGTTGTCGTTATTACCTCTATCATACCCTCTGTAAATAGGTTAAAAAAATGGACAAGTAGATCTCGAGTTAAAAATTAAATACCAGCTTCCCTTTGGAATTTCCAAACACCTTTCGAATCATGTTAAATAGACACCTTTCTGAACATAAATGTGAAGTTTCGTGCTCATTTGTTGTATTACTCACCTGATCTCAACCCTAAACATTTTCTTATATTTATACCATCTGCACTGACTTGCTGCTATACACGCACAGGAGCTGTACTTTTAAAATACGCGCCTAATCAATAATGAGTCTTTCACTCCATTGTTAAAGTACTGTGCTCCCTGTAGCATATGGAGTGACCAGGCCTTGGAGTGTGATGGTTTTGTAGCACATGACAGTATTCATTCAAGCCTATCAAGGTCAGTTATTAGCCACTTGCTGAATGGCTGGGCATTATCAGCTATCAAAGAGATATGCTGCTGTCAATCACAATAGAGGTTAAACATTTTGTTAAAACCCCAGAAGTGATATCAGGACAAAGCTGTGCATGTTGGTACTTGATTGTTTGGATTCCTATGTTGAAAATCCCTTGTAGTACATCAGTATTTTTCTTATGTGTAGTGTATATTGTTGTGGAAAAAAAGTTCACCTGGACTATTGATTTTGTGCCACTTTGGCCATTATGGATGATTTTTGGCAAATGTTTTCTAAAAGCATGATTTCAGTGCCTCGGTTTGAAGAAATACTTAATGCTATTGACTAGTAAAGTGCCATTTCATAAGAAACCCTTTGATACTTTCACAATATGCTTGTTTCATGTTTGCATATATATTAAAATAAAGAAATATAAAAAGGTAAATATATGTTTATACCAATTTTGCTCACATTGCTATATTTAGACTTTGTCAATTTATTTCGTTCAATGACCGGTCAGAATGGGAAACTTTGAAAATTCATAATTCGAAAAGTTTTTGACCGATTTTGACCATTTAACCACCAAAATACTTCTGTTGATGAGTTCTTTCCAGAAAACAATCTTTTGTAGCAATAGGGGCAACATGAAATTATGATGGTCGTCCCTACTTATAATATTATTTGGCAATGTTTAATTTAAAGTATATGCAAATAGCGCCCTCAATTTGCACACAATACAGTTTATAGAATTAAAAATATCACAAAAAGCAGAAAAAAGATGAATAAGTTTAAAAAAGAAACGAATATCTGTGTTAAAAATTGAGCTGGAAATATATGTACATAGTATTAGTGTGATAGTTGACGTAGGTCTGGGTGCTTAATCTCGCCGATAAAGTCTGCGGCGTGCCCGCAACCCAAGACGCAGACCCAAGCCGATGCGCCTATGCTGAGAAATAAAATACTGTTGCGATATGCGATAACAAAATGTGTGTCTGCTCGATGAAAAGCCATGTTCAGTCACCCGTTCATCGGCTTGATCGGCCCAACTCCTACATTTCTCGCAACCGGCTTATAACACTTGACAACAATACCCTTACAAATTAGTGTCCTTGAGTGCGTTGATTCTTTGCCGGATTATATCGACTGATCCGCAAATTGCTCACGGTGAGTAAACTCAAGTACGTACTACAATAAACATTAATATAAAGGTTTTGAGTAATGAATGGCAAACCGCAGAGCAAGAAGATGGCAAGATGTTGCGAACTCGATGCCCATAACTGCTCGCGAATTCGCAACCAGGTAGCCTATATGGCTACACTATATTAATTCATCGGCGTGCTGCGGCTTGAAACTGCAAGACGCAGTAGAGCCATCGAAATGCTGCGAGACGACGCAGAGGTAATCGGCGAGATTAAGCACCGGGTCCGTATTGTCCCGGTATAAAATTGCATATTATAATAATGGTTTTCTGGGTGCAAGACAAGCCGATATCTCCAGACTTCAACGTCTGCAGAACTGGTCTGCTAAACTGATCTTTCGCGCCACCAAATATGTGACTGGACGCGGCGAATCAGCCGTAAAGTCGGCCCCGGTCAATTTTGTTTTATTTCGTGTTTAGAAAATATATACCATAAGCTTTAAAATGGTATATCATTTTACTTCAAACGTTTTTCAAAAGCGGAGTTATGATTTGTTGAACTCTGTTCCTTCGACAAAATTGTATTTTTTATCGGTTCTACATGTGTCTCTTTTTCTACATTTCTGGTAATAAATATCCAACAGTCATAATTGGCGGTCATTTCAAATCATCCCCAAGTCAACGAGGTTCAGAAATATCCTCTCATTGTTCATTGTTGATTATACATACCTAGACAAAATACAATGCTTTGTTATCTACCACTTGAACAGGATTTAGCCAAAGCAAACAAAGACAATAACTATTCTATAGAAATAGGTAGAAGCTTATTATCCTCTTCAGCAGTAGTATTATTGATTGATTTAAACAGCGTTTGATAAGATACTTGTCGCAACGAATTGATACACCTATGAATACGACCTTCACATACATTTTACACTTTAACTCAGAATACAATTTGCCGAGTTTACGGCTGATTCGCCGCGTCCACTCACATATGACCATGCATCCCCCTTTCTCCAACAACTTCATTGGCTGCCAGTCAAGGAGCGGATAGCTTTTAAGATCTTGCTGTGTGTGTTTAAGGCCATCAATGATATTGCACCAGCCTATTTGTCATCGCTCCTGACTTTGTACTCTCCTGCCCGTGGGGGATTGCGCTCATCCACCGACGTCACTCGTCTTGAATTACCAAAAATAAACAGCAGAACTCTCAAATCAGCCGCTGACAAAACATTCTTTTTTACAGCACCATCCATGTGGAACAGCCTGCCTCAAACCTTAAGATCCACCGGCTCACTTCCAGTCTTCAAAAAGGGCCTCAAATCCCACCTTTTTCCACAATAATTGTTCTTGCATTGTATCATGTTGCTTTTTTGCTTCATTTTTCTTATTGTTATGTTTTTTTTTATGTATGTTGTTTCATGCGCTGTGATCACCTGAAATGGCGCTTTATAAAAGCCTGTGTATTATTATTATTATTATTTAGAAAATTCATTAATGATCACGTCAAACAACCGTGTGACTGCATATAGCCAGGTACTATCTACTGAAGACGGCAACAAATTAATTTAAACACAAAAAAAGTTATAAACGTATTATAAATACGGTTTGGTTTTATTCAAAACGTTTTAATTACATTTAAATGTCTGGTTATATAAAGGCCATGAAAATGTTTTCCATATATAGGTTATATAAAGGCCATGAAAAGTGTTTACCATGTTCGAGTAGGCCCCTAGATAACGCTTACATTTCCTTGAGTGAAGACAAGTTATGTCCAATTGGGGCAAAACGGAATCCATCTGTGGGACAAAACGCCCGGGGTTCCGTTTTGCCCCATACCCGATTTTTTAGAAATAGGTTGCATGCATAATGCATCGTAGCATATAGGCCATGCACTTAAAGCCATATTATAACATTTGCTTATGTTTGAAATATCATATCTATCTGTGTAAATTTCAAGACAAAAAACCTACTTTCGTTTCATTTAAAACTTTTCTGAATGTTCTTAAAGATACTGAATATTATATTGCTAAGAGGAAAGGTAAATTATCTGTGCATTTTAAAAAATGGAGATTTGAATTGTAACTTTTCACTTGTACACTGTATAATGTTTTAGTTGTACCACTGTAATCTATTTTTGTTTGCTGCTTTTTTTTTGTTGCTTTTTCCATGTGATTTCTTGTGATTTCTATGTGATTTCTTTGTTTTGTTAATAAAAATACATGAAGATAAAAAAAACATTTGCTGAGGAAGACGCCCTCACTGAATTTTTAAAATTCATTTTTTACGCGATTAATTTGTACTTTATTACACCAATATAGCCTGCAAAAATCTAGGTGCTGTAGTTTTGTCAAAATCCGAGATTTTGAATAAAACGACGGAACCGGCGCTTTATTATTACGATGGAATTATTAGTCGAACGCATACACGATGTATACAACACACAGTACGTACGGCGTGCGGGACGGTGATATACACAACAAAGGGTCGTACCACAACATGACCGAAGAGTGGTACGTATTGGCGATTTATATGCGCTGGTAGTAAATTCCAATTTTCTTTGCTTTGCCGTAGTCGTTCGGCTCAAAAATAAAGGGGATATATATCTGACAGTAAAGGCTAACATTTTATGGCAAAGAAATGCTAATCTATTTTGTTTGAAAATGTTATAATATGGCTTTAATACAGCTCATGGCTAGTACATTCGTGTTTACAATATACACAATTATTTGGGAATCCGATATTAATGAAGTAAAATTTCATCGCATTAAACATCTACATATCTTACACCAGACGGGTAGTAATTTTTTGACTCGATCTTGCTCGAATGTCAGTGGATTGTTTCAGATAAAATTTTTGTTGTAAATCCTCGTAGCCATACTTGTGTTCCTCAATATAATTTGCATAGACGGCAGTATTGCGAAGGCCCGGTGCGAAGGCCTATTTTCCAGGTGGTTCCGTTTTGCCCCGGGGGTCCGTTATGCCCCATCTACTGAAGACAACAACAAATGACTACATAAAGCCAGGTGCTATCTACTGAAGACAGCAACAAACGACTACAGCCATATACTATCCTTAATTGCTAGCTACTGAAGACAGCAATAAATGACTGCATACAGCCAGATGCTATCTACTGAAGAAAGCAACAAATGACCCGGCAAATGACTACATGCAGCCAGGTGATATCTACTGAAGACAGCAACAAATGACTACATGCAGCCAGGTGCCATCTACTGAAGACGGCAACAAATGACTGCATACAGCCAGGTGCCATCTACTGAAGACAACAACAAATGACTACATAAAGCCAGGTGCTATCTACTGAAGACAGCAACAAACGACTACAGCCATATACTATCCTTAATTGCTAGCTACTGAAGACAGCAATAAATGACTGCATACAGCCATATGCTATCTACTGAAGAAAGCAACAAATGACTACATGCAGCCAGGTGATATCTACTGAAGACAGCAACAAATGACTACATACAGCCATGTGATATCTACTGAAGACAGCAACAAATGACTATGATACAGTGAGATGCTATAATAAAGATCTTATAATATCTTCGAGTGGTGCTGTTTAAAGGAGTATTTCGTGATCCTAGCATCCTCTTTTTATGACATTTTTCAGTAGATATCCACGAAAAAACCTATTCCCAAAATTTCAGTTGATTCCGATTTTGCGTTTGCGAGTTATGCATGATTATGTGTATTACACTGCTCCTTAGACAACGCGTTGTAATTTCGTTCTGGTGCACCAGAACGAAATTCAAATTTCACGATATCTTTACAAAACGAATTAATCTGCATTAAATTGTTTGGACGTACACCTTGAGCTACCCTCTGTCCCCAGTGATCTATCTACCGCAACTCTTGTGAATACAGAGAGGGGATGAGGCTGTGGATCACGAAATGCCCCTTTAAATAGAGAAACACAGGTGTCCAAGCACAGATCCCTGTACACCATCACTGAGTGGAGAAAACTCAGATAATAAGAAAACAAAGACAATAATAATTCGTAACTTTGCATCAGATGCTTTTTAACCCTCTCCACGCGGATGTCGAATGCAGACGACAAATTTCTTTTTCTTTTCTTTTTTTTCTTCTTTTTTTTTCTTCAAAAATTCAAATTTTCAGAATAATATTGTAAATTGTCATGACCATTGTTTGGAATTGTCTTCCCCCCCCCCCCAATTTTACCCTCCCCCAGGGCTCATAATTATTGCACGTCCCCTTATAGTAGATGACTGCTTCATCGACACTGATATCAGCAGTATACCAACATCAATATCAACAGTATTTTATCTACCACTGCGTGTGAATATCCACTCGTATAATATCAACATAACAGTAGATGAAAAATTCATCTACACATTCATCAACATCAATATCAACAGTAGAAAAATACTTCATTAACACCGACATCAGCAATAGATGACTGGTTCACCGTACCAACAACTGATATCAGGGGAACTTGCCCAAAGTTGTCCAAAATTGTCAATTGTCGGGCACCCCAGGGTGGCGCACAATTTTTTTTTTCAATTTTCAGCCCCCAATGTTGAAAATCTTCCTAATTAAAGCCAATGTCTTTTCTACCAAATCTTGAGATGATTTCATTTCGAGCAGGCCTGATTTCGAGTTGAACCCGAGTTGAAACAAGAAATGTCTTTAAAAAAGACAATGCCTCCAAGATACCAGTGGGCAGCTTTTGTTATTAGTTAAGGAGACACTTATAATGATTGGATATAGATTTTTGTCTGATTGAAATATGTGAGCCCATTCTCTCCTGATTACAAAACTGAAATTTTTTATTTTAATCGGATATTCGGTTACCAAAATATGGCCTGTCAAAATGGCACGTAACCAAGAAGTTGGCAACAACTTTCTTTTATTTTTGTTATGCAATGTTGTCAGGTAGGCCTTATTTTCTAATTATATAGGGCCTATGCAAGAATTATACAAAGTAAAATGTTCAGATCGGCTACAAAATAAAATGGATGCCTTTGGCAAATTTCCATTTGCATAATTAATTAGGGCCCTAATCAACTTTTCTAATAAGTGGCCCTAATTAATTATGCAAATTGAAATTTGCCAAAACGCAACCGTAATTTTGTAGTATAGTGTGTGTTCTACCCATGTACCATGCCTCAGTACCATAGCTCTTTTAATTGTATCTGATTATCTGATTTCGCGCCATTTTGACAGGCCATATCTCAAGAACCGAATGTAATCTACAGGGCATAAGTTTTAACATAGGCCTACTATAGTATTATTTAAATAGAAAGAAAATCTAAATTTGTGCATTAGCCAATAGGGCCACGGTCACCTAAAGCCATCTTGCAATCTTGCAGATAATTCTGATGTATGAAATAAGACCTTCAAACTTTCAGATATGAAGAGTTCCAGATGCAGGCAGCCGTTTCTGTTTTTTAAATATAGGCCTAAGTTGTATCAAGAGTCATTTCTTGTGGATTTTTTTGACTGAAAATTACGATTGTAACGTTTCAGAGTAACACATTTTTGTATCAGATTCTTTTATGCTTGTTTATTATATTTTGTATTCAGGACTAAAATAATATTAATATTATTATATTTAGGGGGAGTCTTTTCATAGGCCATTACTTTTTTTGTATATGTGTAATTGAATAAAAAATCAAAAACATTATTGTTTTGTTTTCTTTCCTTCATTTGTGCTTTGTTTTGCATCGAAAGGGCCAATATCAACACCTTGTTTGTAAGAAGTATTGTGTGGGGAAAGATGATTCTTGCATTTTATTTTATAAACAAAAAGCAAATTTCTCAGTCATAGTCTTGAAACGGTCATGGGTATATGCATGCAAAAATATTGCAACAGTAGGCCTACTCAATAGAATGTAAAAAACTGACATAGGCCTACATACCACCAACATGACCAACCACTCATGGGAATTGGGGAAGCAAATACTTTAAAACGAATTATTCCGAATAATTTATATCAACGCAATAAAATTGCAATACTTTAGTACAGCAATGAAGCCGGCCATAGGCGCGGCTAGGCATATCATACCATACATTGCAAACATCATCATGATCATGACATGCCGTGTGTACGTTGAACACGGCACTACAGCACATACATCTCGTATGCAGAGAAATCAAATAGCTAGCCGGTTTTTTCAATCCCATCATTTCAACCTATTATTATGATGTAGACACGCATGCACGATGATTGCGGCCTAGTCGAGCCTAGCATGCATGCCAGTCGGCCTGCTGACTCACCGCGTATTAAATGGCACAAAAATACCTCAAATTTTGCACAAAACAATCCATGATGTCAAATTATCACATCCAAAGTGTCGCCATGAACGTCTGCTTCAACTTCTCCAGCCAAAGTTTTTCCATTGATAATCAGATTTCATGTAATCATGCAATTAAACCTTGTTTGATGTGTATTCCCATTGTCACAGCATAACTGTTTTCCATCTTGACTTCAACGATAAAGCTGCTGATGAGCGCTGAGGCTACAACCTATAATTAAAGACCGAATTAAAAAAAGACTAGTTTGCGTCTGACGTCATGACAAAGGCGCGCCGTGATTGGTTGCTGGTTGACGGGACGGTATACGCAAGCTAGTCTTTTTAATTCGGTCTTCAATTATACAACAAAAAAAAAAAAAAAAATTCTAATGCATAATTCATGAACTTGATAGACCCGCACCATTGGCGCCACGTGCTAGGTGTTTCTAGAATCCCTATAGAATAAGATTAATTTTAATGCTAATTTATTGCACATGCCGAGGAAGCATGATTACCTTTTTGAACATTCGGAAATGGCGATAGGCGAATTTATGTATGGTGCAGAGAGGTGGGGGATATATATTGGGCTCTCGATATTGGGCGGAAATTAGAGTACTTGTCAGAATATAAATTTGTACAATCGGCCTACATGCCGCGCAATGTGCGGCATTTTAGGTGTCAATTTCAAATCAAACTACCTCCTGGCGGAGGCAGAAAAAAAATTGAGCTAGCGCCATCAATTATTATCCACTCTGGCAATCGCCGACTCTAATTCAGGATGTCAACCATATGTTGAACATACCCACGAGACTGTTTTGCATGCACCATCCATCATGGCGGCCAACAGTGACCAGTTGCAGTACGATGTGCCAAGCACAAACAATTCCTCGTTAGAATTACAACAGTTATCCCCATTATCAAAAACCAATAACTCAGACCATGAACACAATTTGGACGGTAGGGACATCACCGCAGAGATGGATGAAGGTGATCAGAAGAAGGCTGGTGCTGTCGCTAATTCAGGAGCTGTGAAAGGGTTGTTGGCATTTGCCATCCTCTTCCTTGCTTGTTTGGCTGGATTTAGTTCAAGGCTTTTTGCTGTTATACGCTTTGAGAGTATTATACACGAATTTGACCCATGGTAGGTATATATTTGCACTAAATATTCTAAATGTGTCTGTGATCATGGTCATGAATGATGGTGATATAGTTTTTACATGGCATCCATCATCTTGAATTTTCATGAATTGTTGTAATGTCGAGGCAGTGGCCAGTGCTTGCTCGAGAAGTCCAGTGAGTCTAGCCAAGAATTTGCTCACCGATTGGCTTCACATTCTAGGCTAGAGACTATTGCATTTAAAATCTAGTCGAATTCGCTGAACCATGATACCGTGTAAGTGTAACCACAGCGGGAAAAAGTGGGCAATACGGGAAGCTCATTGCCGGGAAATTTTTGGTTTTTGACCAAAAAAATAAAGAAATACATTTATAAGGGAAATATGTCATACTGGAGGGAAATTTGGTAAAACTGGAGGGAAATTCTGGATTGCTTGCAGGGAAAAAAACATTTTTTCAGCCTGTGCGTGTAACACAATGGAAGTTTACAGTTTACCGCTGTCCGACCGAAAAATGATAGAAAAGCACTCTAGCCATGCTAGCCTCGAATGCGTAATTATTGTGTGCAAATTCAAAGCTATAGTTCTTGAGTAAGGCAGTGCCAGTGTTATATTGCAGTAGAGAGCATAAAGTCATTTTTTTAATTTAAGTGCACATAGTAGGGTGTCCAGGTCAAAATTTTAAATTGTTAATTGTGTATTTTTTTAAATTTTATCCTAAAGAGTATGTTGAAAGACACTCATTAAAAAAAAAATTATCAAAATCGGACCATCCGGTCCCCAGAAACAGCCGTTTTAAGGCGTCAAAAAAGCGCAATTTTCGTCGTTTTGGTAAAAAGTGCAAAAGAGGGCGCTTTTGTAGACAATATGTAAACAAAATTACTGTTTCTTTGACACTGCAATGTTTGTTATTGGAAGTATTCATCCCTTGTCTAACTATATTCCAAGTTTTATTCAAATAGCTATAGCCATTCTTGAGTTATCGCACTTTGAAAAACATCGTTTTGCCTCATATTTGATATTACCCATAATGCATTGCTTTCATGGCTCCACCTGTGAATCAAGCCTGTACAATCTCTATGGGGAATAACAAAAATTGTGCTACATTGAAATACATTTTCTAAAGTACTGTTGTGAAGTTATTTGAAATGCAATTCTTATGTAACTTGGCATGTTGGTAGTACACATAATGTGGATCAAGTTTTATGTTCAATAATTTGATGTTTTGTTAGTTTTAAGGCTTAATTTGCATAAATTAGCATATCTTACAGCGATGGTACAAATGAAGCTCAAGATTTGCTATAATAAATTTGTTTGGTAATGTTTGCAATGTGATCTGTTTACACTTGACAGCAACTGTATAATATTGTTGAGAAGTGAATTAAGTATGAGTGTTCAAATGAACTTTTTAAAATAAAAATAACATACTTAAAATGGGATGTTCCATTTAATTAAAGGGGTAATTTTAATTGTTCTTCAATTTCGACCCTTTGTCTCTTGAGGGAACACATGATACATGAATGCTCACATTTTCTATTGTAATGTTGCTAATAAAATATACCTGTACTTGAAAGAACACAATTCTAGTCTGTGTCATTTTTATAATGTATAAATATTTTTGTTGAAGATAATAGAGTAGGCCTGCTCAATTCATGGAACAAGTATAGTGAATCAATCCATGTTGAGGATTTTGTAACTTCAATTTAGGTTCATATGTATTTAAATGTAGGCTTTATGAATTGTTTTGATTATATGTAATGTACATTTGTTTCCTATTTGATGTAAAAATAGGATGGTTGAAAAATAAAATAAAAATCATTTAATACAAGTCTCATTCAATTGCAAACTGAGTGGAATATTCCATTTTGTTTATGGGTATTTCAAAGTATAGACCGAGGAGCAATTTAACCCTTGCAAAATGTGAACCAAAAATTAGAGCTAAGATTAATATGAAAGAACATCAACAAACAATTCTTTAATTGACTTGATTGAGCATATTCAAAACAAAAACAAAACAAACAAACAAAAACCTCAAAGATAAAGTCCCTTAAACTCTCCTGTTTCATGAAATTACCAGTAACTTGAGAACTGTTATATTAAAATAACTGAAAACATTTAAAACACATTTGTGAACAAGTCTTAAACTTTTTTAAAGAGATTTATTTGCATGTCTTCCTTTCACATCTCATGCCCCAAACCCCTTCCCATCCCTCTTTCCCGGTCCCCCTCCCCCCTCTCACCACCCAATGTTGGTGTGTATTTTTTTAATTAAAATATTTTTAAAAAACGGGCTTAAATTAAAAAAGAAACAACAAAAATGTTGTATATAAAATAAACATACTAAATAAATAAGTATTATTTAAAAAAAAAAAGAAAAACTAATCTAAATTTAGGACTTTGAAAAGTGCCCCTCCAATATCATACACATCACCCTGAGACATCACCCCTATTCCAAACAATGGAATAGCCCAGCTACCCCTCGTGCGCGACTCCAATCGTGCATACTTGGCCTGCTGCGTGATACCATATTGACCAGCAATCGTAGTAGACAATTAATGAGGGACAACATATTAATGGTTTTGCGTGGTTGCATTAAAAACAAATCATTGCGTTAGAAATAGAAATAACATTCTATTCACCATCTGCAAGCCTATGATCTTTTTAAACAAAAACCTGTACCACATAACTGCCTGGTTTTTATTGTTTATAAAACTCGGGATAAAACATCTCTAAAATGTACCAGAAGATGAACAGTCATTTTTTTAAATTACAATCACCAACACAGAACCGGCCCCAACCGGCTTCGAAGCGAACCACGTGTTAGTTGAATACGGCAACACATGCAGACTCGACAGCGCGCCGTCATACAGAACAGGCACATGCCTTGGTTTTGCACGTACGCTAGTCATGTGCACTAACAGCGGTGACGATATTGCGTGAGCTAGCTGGCAACACGGCAGCTGATTTTCACCTTGTTTCTCATTGAAACCAACGGGCGGGTATGGTATGACAATGTATGGGAAAGAAAATACACGTGGGCGATTTACAGAGATTTTTTTAAATGGATCTTGTAGCCGACAGAACAAGCTTTATTTTGATATCAAATCCAGTATATTGGGCCACGGGAACCATATTTCCGTAAGTGATACATTTAAAAAAAAATATTAAAATACTTTCCTTTATCAAAAATCTAGGGATTTCAGTATATAGGGCATTGAAGTCTGTACTTAATACACAATTAATAAAAATAATCATTTATAGGCCGCGTGTAGTTTCTATTCTGAGATATAAATCACCATTTTGATTTAAAAAATATTGGAGCCATCAGAAAAAAAACGACCAACATGGCGCTCGGAGTCGGAAAAACCTCAACTTTGGAAAATCGTAGATGCAAAAATACTCATCGGATTTCAATATTTTTGGATTTCTATTTGATTTCATCCCTTTTAGTTGTATTACGAAGTTGTATAGCTCTATCTTAAATATTAAACAAATGAGAGCAATTCTAAAACGTTTGCTTTTTGCGTTCAACAAGCCGTGTGAATGGAAAACAACGGTACGCCGTGCGCTGCACAGTGGACGGCTTTTGTCTAACACACGCGTCACGTCACGTCACGTCACGTCACGTCGCGTCACGTCGCGTCACGTTGAAATGTTATCAAAAGTTCATAATAAATTATTAACTCCACAATTACCCTTATCTCCCACGTGATAAATAGTCCGTGAAATAGTCCATGGAACCTGAGAGGGTGAACACGTGTTCCTTGGGTGATCAGTCCGAGGAAAACATGAAGTACTCAAACATATACTGCTTAAACATGAGAGCCATGCATGGAAAAAAATTTACCAGAAGAATGCCTAAACATGCATGCGCCACCCCAAAAATGGTTTGGTTTTGAAAGGGAAACAATATTTTTGAATTTAGGTCATTAAATCTACTACACAGTCTACACTAGCAACAATGAATGAGCAAAAGGGATTCTTGTCAACCAGTGAAGGCAAGCAAGATACCCAGTTGTGAAATGGAACATTTTCTAAAGCATGTAATGTCAACTTTGAAAATTTTTGAAATACACAAAAAAATATTCATCACAAAAATCAACATGTACTTTGCTTTCTAAACAAACACTAGCTTGCGCCACGCTTGTATTATGCACATGTGTCGCATGGTTAAATAAATCGGCCATCATGATAAAATACACCATCTCAAAGCTAGCTTTACTGCAAATGTTCGCTATAATAAAAACAATTACTTTACCACGACAACACGAGGGATTTGTTTCATTCAATCAGAAATTTATAAACAAGCTGATGTGTACGCTGAAGTGGTGGCTGTACCATACTTGAGACGCGCTGACTGTAAACATGCATGTATCAAAAGTCTTTGTGTAACGCGACGACACGCAGGTACTGCGTGAAGCGGCACAAGATAAAAAGGCGTACATGTACCGAGGGTGAGCATTGAGCAAACATGTTCAAACATGTACATGCAGTCAACATGTCTGGAGCTATTTTTGAATGCATTTTTAAAAAGAAAACTTGTACAAAATTTATGACATGAAAACACCCGAACTTTTTGCGAGAGTTTAGCACAAAATCGCATCTTGTACTCATAATTTGAAATGGAAAAAAATATATCAAAACTTTGAAACACAATCACAACCACATCCTGATTTACTCTTAATTTGGCAGCCAGCGCAGGGGGCACGCTGACGATCTTCACAATGAAAATCGGTTTACACATAAAACATGGAGAACGAAGTAAATGTGAACTTCCAAAATGTCTGTTACTTTTACCAAAACATTTGTTAGTTTCAAAATCATTTTCCTCTTTCCATACATGAAACATTTCCCGATTATTTTATTCAGTGAAGCTTTGCTGTGCTTTGCGGCATTGATGAAAAGCTGGAATTCCATGGACTATTTCACGGACTATTTATCACGTAGGGAGATAAGGGTAATTGTGGAGTTAATAATTTATTATGAACTTTTGATAACATTTCAATTTATTATGAACTTTTGATAACATTTCAACGTGACGTGACGTGACGTGACGTGACGTGACGTGACGTGACGTGACGTGACGTGACGTGACGCGTGTGTTAGACAAAAGCCCAGTGGACACCCTACACATAGTCGTGTACATTGACTGCGTTGAAACACAGTCTCTGATTGGCTGCTGAGGCGATCTGCTGTTGCCGAGTGCATGGAGTGGAAATTTATAATGAACTTTGCGCCGTACATGTTCATGTTGCGTTTGTTAGCTCTGTGCCTCTGTCAGTGCCTCTGACTTTGCAACATCACAGTACTAGTCATGTAGTACGCGCTCGCAGTGCTCGTCAAAGGTTACTGCAAAATAACCAGGTCCACCTCCAGGTCCTGGGACAATAGTCTGGATCTGGTTCTGGGTTGAGTCGGCATATACTGTACTTCACCAACTTTTCCTGGAACCTAGGATTGGGTGCAGATATATCAGAACCGGGGATGGTCCCCCTTCTCTTTTCGAATAACTCTGACACTTTAAACGTGCACAGTGATGAATCCTCCTGAACACAGGACCAACGGCTTTACGTGACTTCCGAACCACGGACATTACACATACGGTACACTACCTATATCTGCACATGCTAAGTAGTGTATGGGGGCGCTTAGAAGAAATTCTACAATTAAATTCAATTCTGCGATGGAACTAAACTTAAGGGGGTACTACACCCCTGGCCAATTTGGTGCCTATTTTTGCATTTTTTAAAAATATTATAGCGCATTTGATATAAGTAAGATATATGTATATATTATAGGGGCAAGGACTACAACCACTGCACTGAAAATCCAGCAACTCAAGGCAACTACATGTATTATTGATCAAATGCTGGTTTCCCTCATTTTTGACTGTAACTTCACAACTGTTGTCTGTGCTGAAATAAAATTTCCAGTGCAGTAGTTGTAGTCCTTGCCCCTATAATATCTTATTTGTTACCAATGCGCTATTTTGAGAAAAATGCTAAAATAGGCACAAAATTGGGCAGGGGTGTAGTACCCCCTTAATTGAAGGATTCCTGATCAGATATAGGAACTTTTTGGGAGGGAAGAGAATTTTCACCTAAGGCAAGCCCAAGGCTCGAATTCTCGCCGATCATATTCTACCGCCCAGCAGCGCAACGTCGTAACCGCTCGGCCATCTCGACTTAGTCATAACGGAACCCGAAAGTTAATTAAACCTGCATACGCACATGTATACGTAGTAGACCTGCTAGGGTGCTCAAGTCTAAAACAATCAAGAACACTGCTTAACTGGCGCTCGCTCAGTGGTGGCGCCACGGATGGGGAAAATGCCCAGTCAGAACTCTTGCCCCACCCCCCCCCCACCCCGTTGCCCCTAGTAAAAACCCAAAATTATGAAAAATTCCACTTTTTTTGTTGCAATTTGGGACGAAATTTTTTGTTTTGGCCCCTTCCCCCAATGCCCCCTGAAAAAAATTCTTGGTGCTGCCACTGTGCTTATTATTAGGCTGCACTTGGAGTATGATGCTGGTGTCTGCGACCCTAATTATGAATCCCAAGTATGTTAACCAGAACAAATAGGCTTGGGCATCGTCAGCAAGGCTCTCGCTAGTCTTCGAAAGCTCTGTGTCCGATCGGATGCACAACTGTTAAACCTGGATGGGAAATGTGCATCCCACAATATTTTTGTGCGTCCGTACGTATGTTGATGTTGTATGTTGATGTGTTGGGCAACAGGCAGTACAATTTTACAAGGCTTCGGATTGCCGGTAAATTGCATCGCATCTCAGTTTGATGCAAATATTTGACTAAATATTTCCTTCCATTTTTCTGATGAGATTTTAAAGATTTATGTAAATTATTCTCTATATAACAAATTATGTGAATGTACATGTATACCTGCTGACACTGTACGATAATTAAGAAATTTGTAATTTTGCTCATTGTATTTTGAGCTAAGCTTATTAAGTGATTCACACATCGCCCTACCGTAAGAATTTCCATTGACAGACTTGACCTGGATGTTGTTTGCAAAATAAGTAGTCTCCACAGCAACCAGTTTGGTACCCAAAATGTTTATGTGGAGGGAACGTCACCAAACTGTAAACTGGCTGCGTAGGAGACTACAAAATAAGGTCTATAATGCTAACTTGTTTACTGATTGGTCTGTTGCTAATTTAATATTAATACATACAAGATAGGGATGTGAAATTTTATTTCATGGGAAGTATATTGAGTAAGCTTAAACTAGCTTAAGATTATTTTTTTAATTCACTTGCGTCCACACGGACGCAGGGCATTGATGCAGCTTGTTCAACAGAGACAGTGCGTCCAACAATAGAATATCGCGTCCTGGATGAGTGACAATATTTTTGTCCCTGCTGTTACTTGAACATAATCAATTGTGCGCTTTGTCTATCGTAGTGGATGCTGGATCACAGATTTTTTCGGGTTGTTTTTGGGAAATCGGGTGCGTTTTCTGGCCTCCAAAATTGCGTATTAGCAGCCTTGCCCTACATAGTTAATTGTCATACTCGATTATTTTTTTATCTTGGTCATGAAATTAACATCTCTTTTAACTGTGAATTAACATCTCTTTTAAATGCTGATAAGTCGTGGTTTGCTGTACAGAATTCAATATGTTCTTATTAATAGAATTCTATCATTCAGAGTTCAGAATTTGACACTAAGATTTGGCTAGATTCCACCCGAGCTCGGCTCTATGCTTAAATGTCACGTACAAACTTTGAAGTTTGCACACAATAAATTGAAATGGCCGATTCCATAAATGTGAAGGCCAACATGTGACATGCACTTTTTAGACCTGAATTCTAAAAGTAGCAGTTGTTGCTCTCATAGTACAATTTAGTGGTTCAGTTTAGTAAATTCCCTTAATTTGGTTTTCTTTTTCAAAGTTTTTAAAAATCAACCATGAATGATTGCAACACTTGGCGCTAGGTCAAGGGACTTCAAGGAACCCTCCAAATCCATGGGTCAGTGGATTAAATCTCCATGATAAATGTCATAAAAACCCGGCTGCTAGCAAGGGTCGCGCGAACTTGCGTCATTGCGTCATGGACGCGTTTCTGAAGCTTCTGACGCACTGAACTTTGTTTTTAAAGTAAAACCTGTGCGAGTGTGACCGACTACATCAAAGGACCGACTACATCAAATAAAACATGTAAACAATGAAACAATGTCAAAACTATCATCATTCTTAGCTTGGTTTTCATCAATATTGATCTGACAAACGCACTTGATTTTACAGTAGATTAAGAATCAACAATTATGACTTTATGGCTGAATTTGCGAAGATCACCAAGTTTCGCAAGTAAATTGATGGAAATTACATAGCAATTTACGAGGACGAAAGCAAAATTGTCACCGGAAAGTGATAATGTTCCCGATCTTCACAAAAAAGCAAAAATAATGGTCACCGGGACCGGGAATTGATCAATTTTCATAACTTTAACAAAGAAACCTTTTTCATGTTTCATAAGAGCATAGGATAGAGTATATTTGACATAAGACTGTTTTGTTGCCCCAAACAGCAAAATCTGAGCAAAATGGGTTGCTAAAAAAGGAAAAAATTGTCGGACTGTGCTATATCAAGCCTGTATGCCGTATGCTCACATTGCTCAATAACAGGCAGTGATTGGTTCATTGTGCTCACAGCTAATGAATATTCATAATTCTATTAGGAGCACTGAATACTAGTAAATAAATAATGCAAATAAAAACCTAATAATTAATAAATAAAAGAAAAGGCAAAAATATCAATAAGAGTACCGTACCATAAAACAAAAATATTAAGCAAATAAATTTTAATGAAATAGATCAAATCAAAAATTAAATAAAAAAGAAATTACAAATAAAATAAGATAAGAAAATGCAAAATTACTAAATAAGAGTAAAACAAAGAATAAAACAAATAATTTATACGTTTCAATGAATTAGATAATATCAAAAACCAAGTAAAAAACAATTATGAAAAATCCAAATAAAATAAAATAAGAAAATGTAATAATATAAATAATAGTAAAACAAAGAACAAAACATAAATAAGCAAGTTATAAACTTAAGACTAAGAGAGCGTTTTTCTGTAAAAAAAAACCCACAAAAAACCTGCAAAATTAATTCAAAATGGAAGCCGATTTTATGCCAGACAAACGAAGAGTCTCACTCTCGTCTTCTGGGTTATGAATTGAAAACCATATTGAAGGGAGTTAACAACAACAACAAAAAAGGTGCAAAACAAATAATTTGTGAATCGGAAGGTACAGTGTGTAATGATATAGCCGAGTGAAATCTTATCAATTCTATTAAAAACCCATCCACCCATTGGTTTCCATGGCAACTGTAATTTTGACCATCATCTATAGCTTGTGGAACTGTGTGTATTAGCACCACACACTAGGAAATGTAAATTGTTTGCGCTACCAGTGCATGTGTGAGTATGCTGCTGGTAGCTTGTGGAATATACCAATAACTATGGTAATGAAGTGGAAAAAATTGAAATTAAACACTGGAAAGCGCCATTATTTTAAAGAAAACAGCACTTTAAAAAAGAATAAAAATATTCCTGTCATGTTTGGAGGAGGAGATATCATGGTGGTTCTCCTCAATTGTTGATTAGTGTATTTAGTGGGTTTTTTTTTCACATGCCGTACAGAATTTTTTTTCATTTTTCAAAATATTTGTAAGCAATGTAAAATCAATAAATCATATGAAAACAAACCTAAAATTTTCCTTTTTTAATTTTATAAAACAATTTTCTGATTTATATCAAATTTGGAGTGTGATCAACTTCAAGCAAATTAAGTTACATTTTGCAGAAAACCCCATTGAAATTGGACAATTTGTTCCAAAGATATGCACAGTTAGAGGGTTTCCAAAACAATAGGAGAAAGAAGAAATTATTTCCTTTGTTTGACTATATCTTAAAATCAATATTTCCGACTTCTGACTGATTGTGCTTGATCACATGGTATCATAATATCCTGGCTCTAAAAAATCAAAACTAAATCAATCATATTTCGCATTTTGGTTTTCAGAAACAAATTTGCTGTGATTTTTAGCGTAAAATTCATGAAAATAAAACCCTTGCGATTAGGCCAAAAAAAAAGGTTTGTCTCAAAGCTTGCGCGCGTGTTTGTAAAATCGCACGATTTGACAAAAAAGAAATGCAGAATTTTTTTTTTAAAAAACAAATAGTTTTTCCAGAAAAAATTGGCGAAAATCAGACTTTTTCTCAAAATACCATGAAAAAGTTGGGGGAAAAAAATCGCATTTCGCATTTGTTTTTAAATTTCTTGTGAGCTTTGAGACAAACCTTTTTTTTTTGGCCTTATCACTTTAGAATTGGATAGAATTTTAACCTCTTTTTTAGACCATTGTAGGGAGCAGAAATTGTAATGTGAAATTTTAATAATTATATAATATATTGTACACATGGTACATGATGATGACTTAAAAATGCAAATGTAGGCATCATTAAAACAGCAAAATACATTGTATGTTGCTATAATTAAAATAGCAAAACATGTTGCATAAATTAACAAATAACATAATGACCCAAAAAAAAAAAAAAAAATGGCTGATTTGGACCAGATGCTTTTGAAAAATGTTTGTGCTTTAAAAAAAAATATATATATGGTTCTTTATACAATAATCATTTAATTTATTCCTTGCTTTCTACTTGAGGCTGTCTGTTGGAAAATTATTTCTTTTCTTTTACCGTCAAGGTGTACTGCGACTTTCAAAAGAATGTCTTCAAATGCCAATACCAGGCTACTGTGTCTGAGTGTATAACAGGTTATTTTACAGTACTGTGGCTCAGGGGTGAAAATAAGGAGTGATGGACCAGGGACTACTTTTAAATTTAAAAAAAAAATGGGCACCTGGTTCAACAATTTAACTAGGAACAGGGTTGTAGCTAGGATATTTTTAGTGATGGGTGTCAATTGATAAAAATTTTGCATATTTGGCAATTTTTTGCCAAAATGGTCCAAATTCTTGGTGCAATTTTGGCCTCCGAGTAGTGGGCTCCAGTGCTAAAATGGCAGGTGAGTGGCAGGCTCTGCCGCCCACCACCGCTACAACCCTGACTAGGATCCTGTTCACATTAGCAAATTTCTTCATTCGACGAAGATAAGTTAATCTTGATTAACTAATTAAGCATGCGTACAAATACGCTGAACGAAGACCGAACGAAGACATTGCACTGTACACATTTCATGAAAATTAATGAAGCTCGATTGAAGCTATTAACGCCCGTCTATTATTAAAGCCGGCGAAGGTCACTTGTCACATGATCAATTTCCTTCGTCGAACGAAGCGAGCGTACACATTACAAAATTAGCTTCGTCGAACGAAGTATTCCTTCATCGAAACAACCTTTGTAGCTTCGTTGAACGAAGCAATTTTAATCTTCGTCGAAGGAAGAAAATTGCGTACACATTAGGAAAAAACGATTTTTAATCTTCATTCGAGGTAAGGGGCCAATAAAAATAAGATGTGTCGCATGAGTTAAAATAAGCAATAGTTGGTTTGAATTTGATATATTTGTTTCACTATCTAGGGGGCCAGTTTTGTGGGAATACTAGTAGTGCGGTCAGTGTCCCCTGGTCAACTAAATTGAGATGGAACAAGGGGGCATTTCTGAGTTTCTGGGGGCCAAATGGCTCCCATCTCCCACTTGTTTTCACCCTTGCTGTGGCTGTCAAAAGCCTTGAACATTTCAAAGGAACCAGATGGGGATAATTACAAATAGGGGCAGCGCCAAAGGGGGGAATGGGGTGGCTTCCCCCGGCCCCCTCCCTATGATTTGCAAAAAAGAGGTAAAAGGAAGAGAAAGAGAAGAGGGATGAGAGAGGGAGGAGAGACAGAGAAAAGGGGGAAGAAGAAGAAAAGGAACCATTTCCCTCCCACCCTGGCCATTAGAGGAAAGGAAAAGCTCCCCTATACCTTTGCACTGCATAACAATCTTTCAAAATTTTGAAATGCATCGCCCCCTCCTATCAAAATACCCTGGTGCCGCCTCTGTTCTATAAACACAAGTTGTACATCTAATTAATATTTTGTTGATTTTCTCACTCTAGGTTCAACTACCGTGCCACACATCATCTAGTTAGCAATGGATTCTACAACTTTCTCAATTGGTTTGATGAGAGAGCATGGTACCCACTAGGAAGAATTGTTGGTGGAACCGTAAGTGTTACTTAATTTAGTGTTGAATAATTAGGCCTTTAAAAAATCTGGACATCTGTTTCATTTGGCGCACCCAATTTCCAGAGAGAGTAAACACTGATGACAACAATGAAAATGTGGACAATTTTCAGGAAATTTAGCAGATTTTGGAACTTTCAGATTTCCAGGTCACAAAAACTTGTTAAATTAAATTCAACTGAATGACTTGCCTATTTTTAACATTCTGATTGATTGATTGGTTGGTTGGTTGGTTGGTTGGTTGATTGATTGATTGATTGATTGATTGATTGATTGATTGATTTGATTGATTCATTGATATGTTTGTTTTTGTTGTTGTTACAGGTTTACCCTGGGTTAATGGTGACATCAGGAGCAATACATTTTATCCTCAAGTCAGTCAATCTAGAAGTTCATATCAGAGATATTTGTGTGTTTCTGGCACCACTTTTCAGGTATGTTATGAAAATGTAATTAAAGGAGTATTTTGTTATCCTAGCATCCTCTTTTTATGACATTTTTCAGTAGAGATCCACAAAAAAAGCTTACTCCCAAAATTTCAGTTGATTCCGATTTTGCGTAAGAGAGTTATGCATGATTATGTGTATGTATTACACTGCTCCATGGACAATGTGTTGTAATTTCGTTCTGGTATACCAGAACGAAATTCAAATTTCACGTTATCTTTGCTAAATGAATTAATCTGCAAGAAATTTTTTGTGCATAAACATTATGTAGGGCTACAGAGGTTTCTGGCTCCAGAGGTTTCCAGTGATATAAAAATCTCAACTTTTTTTGAGAAAAGTGGGGGATGCTGCTGTGGATCACGAAATGCCCTTTTAAGAGCTGAACCAAAATGTTTTTTGTCCACCAATTTGATATCGATTTGTTAATATCGGCTGATATCTGATTTCGATTAATCTTTGAATTTGTTGGTAATTTTTTCAATTTTTTTAAATCAACTACGAATGATCCTAGCAAGTCCAGGGACTCTCAAAAAAAAAAAAAATACAAATACCGGTAATAAAAAAATTCAAAAAATATGAGCTGATATGTAATGTACCGATGATGCATATCGGGCCAATCCGATATCGGATTATCGGTTCAGCCTTAAATATAAATTATAATCATCTTTTGTATTATAATGAAGTCTTTTTCATTTAAAAATACATTCCAACAGGTACATGTACAATGCTTGGCAAAATTGTTCACAAGTCGCACATGTAGTTGAAAAGGCAGTCTGATACACTCTTGCTTGCTTAAATATTTCTTTACTACTGATGTTTGTTTAAATCCATAATTGTAAATATAATTGACTAGAAAACATTGATTGCAACTAGCTACATGCAGTGCCTTAGGAGGGTGCAGACATGTACCTCTAGAATACTCTACCTGGTTTTGAAATTTTCAATAATAACTCAATGTTTGTAGATCGGTAATTGTAGGGAGAAGAATGTCACTAGTGTTTATTTTCATTCCCCCAATCAAATCCTGCTACTGGCTTGTTTTAAGGTTAAACAAAGTGTTGAAGGGCTTTACCTCCAGAAAAAATATATTATTACCTTATACGTAAGAAAATATGTCTACTTATCATGTGAAATAAAAAATCCGGAAAAAATGTGTGAAAATGTGTTTTAGCCTATTTTTTAGCTCTTGTCAAGCACTATTATTCGATTTGTTTACAAGCGCCAAGCAACTGTCGTCTAGTAGAGTGATTGACATCTTTATTATTAGAGAAGAATGGAATCTGTATAGTTCATGAATATTCATGTAGTATTTATACAACCTGTATCCCAGCCATTTTGCTTAGCTATCATAATCGTTCATATAAGACGCCCATATGATCCATGGTGTTAAACTGATATTCAGCAACTTTATATCTCTCGATCTTTGCGATCCGAAATATTGAATTTCAACTTTAGGCACATCTCTAGCAAGATAATTAAATACCTGTCACAAATAGAGGTCTTGAAATGTTACTTGCAACGTTAAAAATGTGAATAGAGAACAAATCGGGTTCTCCACCGGGTTCAAACATGCTTCAAAAATATAGGTAATTGTCAACGCCTACTACCAGAATAGCCGGAAGAGGGCAGACTTCATAAGGGAGTGTTCATAATATATTTTAGTGGGGACAAAGAATTTGGAACTTATTTCGGAAATGTCCTGGGTTTTTGGTTTTGTTTTTTATTTTATCTTCCTGTTAAGGTGTTTGGTTGGCACATTTTCGGGCATTTTCATGCACTTCACAGGAGTTTTTTCGTGGCTTCTCTGTAGCTGTCGTGTGTCTTTTTTCCCCACGTACAGGGTATAAATAATAAATGAATAATGAAAAAAAGAATCTGGAACTTCAACGTCAAAAAACAAAACAAAAACAAGACAAACTGTACCCTGCTAAAAATATCAACCCCTATCCTCTCTGAGAATAAAAATAATAAGACTCCAACCTCACCTGCAAAAAATATTTTTTCGGGGCGGATAATTTGGGATAAGTTCGGGCCTATTTTATTGCGACAATTTTCAAAATCTATAAGGTGAAATGTGTCGTGGGGATGTGCGACAGATTTGGGGTGCATTTTCAGCCATTTAGTTTAGACTCTGTTGTATTTTTAGCCATGATTTTATTGACCCTCAGTGTCATGAAAATTAGGTTTAAGAAGGGTATTTTTCAATAATTTTCTCGAAAAAGTACAAATTTGCGACTTTTTTCAGTCCAAAAGTTGATACAATTTTGGGTCTGTTTTATTCAAATTTGGTTTAAAATCGCATCCTTACCCAACTTGAGAAGGTTCCCCCGGGGTGTGTGCAAATTTGCAATTTATAGGCCTACACTCATCATTAGTAAGCCTAAAATCAAAGTGTTAATACCATTAACACTACCATGGCCCGCTTTTGTCGTGATGACTGGCTTCCAAAATGTAGGCCTATTTAAAATTATAAATCTGGTCCCGCTTAGAGGTGTGTTTTTACCCGCTGGAGGTCTCTCCCTCGGGTTCGTGGATGTGCCACAGTTTTGGGGTAGGCCTACCTTTTCAACGACTATGATGGGTGGGTTTACAGCGAAGACCAACTTTTGGGCGCATTTTGGCAAAAGTGCCCTTAAAAAGCGTCAAATTAGGCCAAATGTGGGTGACTTTGATCCCATGGTACAAATGTTTTGAAGAGACCCGCCGAGGTGTTTTTATAAAAAAATGGTCGGGCCTGCTAAAAACCTCCCGGAATCAAGCATGGGTAGGCATACCAAAATGCCTTGAGACCCCCCCCAACCCAGCGCCGGGACCTCCATGACATGATATTCTCCATGAGTCCACCAGAAAATATAAAAATATAACATTTTGATAGGCTTACTAGGCCTATATTTGTCTGTAAACCTTTCTTGTAGTTGTAGGCTACCGCGTATGTCTACCGTGATGACAGTAGCGTAGCTGCCGGGGGGCAATTGCAAAATTGCCTATTTGGGCCCCGCCCCTAGTGCAAGGAAAAAAGGGGGAAATAGGGGGGGGGGGAAGAGGAAAAAAAAGAGAGGGTGAGAGGAGGGGCAGAGATGGGGAATCCAAGCGATATGCAATACAGCTCAATAGGCCTACCATATATTATTTATCAATAAGCCTGGCAAAATTGTCTATTTGGGCCCCCGCCCCAGTGGGAAAATTTGGTGGATTTGGGCCCGCCCATAGAGCCTACAGTCTTGCCCTCCTGGAAAAAATCCCAGCTACGCCGCTGCGTGATGATGTTGCAAAGTTGCGGAAGTTCATTCATAAATTTCCCATTTCCACTCGACAACAACAGGCCAGCACATGCAGCGCTGCAGTAGCTAATCCCGAGCTAATCAGAGACATGTGCGTTTCTCTTTCAACAGAAAATATGTGACCATGTGACTGACACGATGTAGGCCTACGCTTCAAATAATTATGCTCTCGGCGTCGAAAGTATGAAAATGGAAAATATTTATAATGAACACTCCCTTATTTAGCCACACCTCTGTTCCTTTCTCGGGTTGCCTGGTATATATCAGCAAAATCCTACACCTATCGCCTTCCCTTGGTAAAATCCCTGATAAAAACTCGTGATATTGAAATTGAATTTCAGCGCCAGAACTTCCGTCATTCTAGCATCATGGATGGATATGCAGTGGCGCCCGCTAGAGGGGGCAGTATTTCCCCAATATTTTTTCTTTCCCACTCAGTTTTTAGGCAAAATCCCCACAATTATGTAATTTTCCACTTTTTGCGGCAATTTAGTGCAATGATTTCCAAGCCTGCCCCCGTCTCAAATTCACTTCCCCATGCCCCTTGAAAAAAATTCTGGTTCCGCCACTCACGGGTATGGCCATAGCTAGGGGCTTTCCCACCCCACCCCAGTTGCCCTTGGTTATGCTGGACGTATGAGAAATTTAGAGCTTGTTCAATTCCACCAATTTTAGAAATTTTAAAGGTATATACAGTGTATATAGCCTATTAAAACGGATCACAGTCAAATAAAATATCGTGAGGCCTAATAATTTTACCACTGGCATTTATTGAGCTGCTCACTTCTTGAAAATTATATGGTTTAATATTGATATTATACAATTGAGCTCCTTGTCAAGCTCCTCAGTACACATAGGAGAGTGACTAACTGAGCTCCCGCTATTTTCAGAAATGCAGGCCTGGCCTATTAAATGAATAATTAGGATTGAGGCAGCCTTTTGTTTCATTTTACAGAACTTTTTTTAATCCCCAAAATTAGTGTTTTTTTTTTTTAATGGGGAGTAGGCTTTTAAAAGCGAAATTCAAATTTGGCAATATTTTCCATTGCTTAATGAATTGATCTGCGTGAAAATGCCTAAACATGTGGCCAGAGCGGGATGAGTGGTATAAAAATCTTAACTTGTGAGAAAGGACGAGGCCTATGGGGTTGTATGAGGCTGTGGATCACGAAATGCCCCTTTAATGTGTGCTAGGTAAAGTCATTCTTCCTCCCTTTCGACTTGCCAAAATTTATTCCTCCCCGCCCCGGCTTGCCAAAAATTGCTTTCTCGAAAGGCTGTGCAATCAGTACCGGTATTAGCCTACTAATTAGGCCTATTATAAGCCAAAATTTCCAAGCGACTCGCTAAAAATCGCTTGCCTCCCGTCTCGGCCAGCCAAAAATCGCTTGTCCGCACCCCTGGACTGCCAAATTTTGTGGCCCCTCCCCTTGGCCTGCCAAAATGCCCCCACCCCTTTGCATATGCCTAGGCCTATATGCCAATTTTTGGGATCCCCAATTTCCATACCCATACCTTAAATGGATTTCTAAATATCTACCTGTTGCAAGCGCAGCAAGCATGAAAATGTGCACATTTTTTTCGCGCCCTAACTACCCCCCCCCCCACATTTTCCCCTCCCATGCACCAGGTTCATTGGCGCTAGATTTTAAGCTAGAAAATACCTAAATATTTTAAAATCCAAACTCGGCAACACCGGCGGCAACACCACAAATAGAGCCCGTCGTACATGTCGTAAGTAAACAGCGTGTGTAAAAAAAAATGAGAGTGCCACTTTTGTCCAAAAAATTTCGAATTTGGCCTTGAGCAGCGACAATCAGAGGTAAGAAAAACACAGTATGGCGCAGCTTGAAATATAGAATCACTATATCAATTTTGAAGTTTGTACTTCAAAGCACAAGCGAAACGAGGTGAAATGGTTCTAAAAAATATTGATTTCGCTGTATCTTTTTATCGCGAAACTAGACAATTTGACAGCAGCGAGTCGGAAAAATAGCAAATATCTCAATTTTCTGCTATCGAAATAAAAATCTAAATAGCACCTGCATATAGAAGAGGGTTTATAGAAATAATGTAGGTCAGAATTTTGTCTATGAAATCGTGGACGGAATTATTATTGCTGGTTGCAAAACGACATACAAGGGGAGGCCATTTTACTTCAAATTCGGCCAACATGTAAGCTTACTAAAACAAATCGAGACAAGCAATATCAAGAATGAATATGCACATTCTTTTATTGACTTGTTTGTAATGTGAGTCGTAGTTCCCAACAAAATCGCCACTTCCACTGAGAAATTATGGCCTTGTTCCCACAAAATCTTTATGCCTACGAATATTGAAAAAAAATTGAAATGTTTGAAAAGTACATTTCTTTTTGAGCCAAGTGGAAAATTCAAGCATAATAATAACCCTTACACTTTCAGCTTTTAGGCGTAGTTTGCGTTTTCTCTCTCGATATTTATTTCCAGAAATAGATAATTTTAAAGGGGGCTACATGCAGTCTCATTCTGGATCGATCATTACAAAGTTTAGTATAACCTTAAGGTGACAGTGTGTATAGTTTATTGCCTTTACAAACTTCTTTTTTTTCTCTTTTTTGTTTGTTTGTTTGTTTTTAGTCCCTGCTGCATTATAATGTGACACAAGCAAATTCTGTTTTGTGTTAAATGTGGCTGAAAATGCTAAACATTGAACTTTCCACACTGAATAATATGTCCTTAAATTATCTCAAATAAAACAATAATCAGTTTCAAATTCCACATGTTGGTAAGATCGTTCAAGATCGATCAAGTAAGGTAGAAATGATGCACAATGTATGAATGAAAAAAGTCTCTCTGCCTCTTTATTGATTGTTAATTGTATTATATGTTAACATATGTTTTGTTACTGGGTAATTCCTTGAATCTTGGGTATTTATAAGACAGTTGCTGTGTATATTTTGGTTGCCCCTTCTCGAGTCTCCTTCAGAACAACACACTTGTCTCCTTTACCAAGACATGATAGGGAGAGGTGAACATCACCAACATGTACCATGCATGATGATTCCCTGATGAAAGCTTATGACTATGTATGTTTACCTACATTGTATGAGAGGCGCTGTTGGATATAGAAGAGAACCTGGCTATTTGCATACCAATGCCTTGAGATATCACTGATAAATAGCATATTTCTGCACCATTAATTGGAATCAAATTTGTTCAGTTAGAAGTTCCATTATATACAGCCTGTATTCGCCAGCAAAGATACGTAATTTAACTATGTCAATGGGATAACACGCTTGAGTAATGAACCACAATCGAAATAATAACCACACAAAGTATATGGCACTCGAAGGCATACTAAAATAGCTTGATCCCGTAACCAAGAGAATTACGTAACCACTTCGATGCTGAATACAGGGTGTTTCAAAATGATTGACACATACCACAACCTGTAAAAAGACATTGTAGTGTCAGTGTAAGTTACACCAGGTGATGATGACAATATAACATTGAATTTCAGCTATTTAAAGTTGTAACAAAATATGAATCATGCAGTGCAAATGAAGGAAAAAATCATATCATCTTAATCCAAACTCATGCTTTTTGGCGGAGGGGAATGGGGGAAGAAATAAGATGAAGATGAAGAGAAAAGTTGTTTTCTCCGGTCTAGTTTAAACCAAGGACCCAGGTGTCGGTTGCAGAACGCATAAGACTGGAGATAGCAAACTATGAGTCTTTACGATGCCTGGCCAGCATTTTTCGACTTTCTGTGTGTATGTTTGCTTGGATGATTGCACAATCTGATCACGTTAGATGCTTGGGGTTACAGTCGCTTTGGGCTGTAGGCACAGACTACTACAGACTAACCACAAACAGTCAAAGTCTCAGCATCACCCGACAATGAAGGCCAATTGTTCCATGAAGTGCGACAGATGAAACTGCAATGCACATACCACATACTTTTACGGTTTTTCATGTAAACGTGAAGACACACAATGATCTTGCGTATACGCAAAGGCAAGCCACGCTTGGCATGATTGTTAAACACATTCATGACTGAACAATCGGGCCTCATGAATATGAGATAATTCACAGCATACAAAGCACAGGGACTTTGACTGTTGATGGATAGGCTATATTAGTACTCAAATCCACATGAAATTTGCATGCAAAGTGAGTAGAAAAATATTCCCCAGGTTCATCAGAATGGTTCCTTTATTACGATTTTTAAGTATATGAACAGATGAGAATATTAGATGGCTTCTGCTTGTAGGCCCACATGATAATTGGTCCTCATATCGATGTCTTCCACTTGCACCAGGAAAAACGCATTGTCAACCTCAAGCCATACAGTGAATTGCCTTTTCAAAACACGCCATTGATGCCCACATTACATGTAATGCATTGCAGTCACTCGGCAAGGAAGTTTTTTCATATTTGACGATTCAACACCCTAAAGAACACTCTTAAGCTTACAATACATTTTGTAGGAGACCCAGTGGCATCACTTAAAAAGGGAGAAAAAAATGATGAGATGCAGAAAAGTAGGTCAGGTTCACAGCTTTTGATCATGTGATAGGGAGAGAAGACAAGCAGGGGGTTGCCACATTCGCATATTGGTAGCCCAATTGGGTGATATTGTTAAAGATTTTATATATAACATTCAGCCGAAGCCAGGCGATGTCCAATAGTGCTCAGAGGCTACTACATGTAAATTCATGGGATGCCAACTGAATATGATGGGACAGGGATATGGGAAGAGGTCCGATTTTAGAAGGAGGAGGAAAACCAGAGCACCCACAAGTGTTTGTCTACTTCCTAGCCCCTTTTGGAAATTCATAACAACTCATGTCACTCATCATGATTGGAAGTTCAGAACGAGAACCGCTCCCATCCAAAAACTGACGCCCAAAAAGAGCTGTCACTGGGGATATGTTATGTTTTATGGAATCGCATAGCTGGTGTGAATTGTTCGAATGCAAAGCAGTCTACCACATGTGTTGACAATTTCCTGTTCTGTCTAGATGGTGAAGAGAAAATTTGCCAAGAGAAACTCAAAATGGTGTGTCTCTTGATGTGTATCGACTGACTCCAGCATCAAATTATAATGCATACTAGATGAATAACAAAAGAGACTGGTTAGTACCGTATTTCTTGGAATAAACGCCCCCGAGGGCGTTGCATTTTCGTTTATCAGAGGTCATTTTTAGCACAACAATTCCCTTGACGGAAATGACGGAACTATGAACTAGAAACACCGACCTTTGGTTCACTTTCGGGTTTCCGATGCAGATTTTTGCCAATTATTGCTGCTATTAACGACCATGTGAACAACTTGGTAAGCTTACTACACAAGATAGCATGGAAATATTGGCCTTTTTGAAACATCTTGCTTGAAAAAAGTGGTGGGGGCGTTTATTTGAGGGGGGGGCAACTATTCGAGGAAATACGGTATGTAGCATCCTGAGTGGGTCTAGGTGGTACATGTATACGCATCATACACTGGAACATGGAAACATTACACACCAGCATGCTGCCATGCAATGTATATCAAGTTCATGATGCTTATTACCCACAATTCCTAATATTAATCAATAATATACGAGGGGGGAACAATGTAAAATTTTCTTACACCTTACACCGTGCAAGAATCCACATGGATTCTGGCATTTTACAAAATTACATGAATCTTTAAATTATCCCCCAGTAAGTGTGTTGACTCAAAAAATTGAAGAAAAAAAAAGATTCTCGCCAACTTTCTGAGCCTGCTCAGCCTGACCAGTGTATTTTTAAATGTTCTAATGTGTGATGCATGATTGTATGTACAATTACTTTAAAGCCATATTATAACATTTGCGGAGGAGAACGCCCTAAAAAAATTTTTAATTCAGGTTTTTGCACGATTGTAATGTACTTTAGTAAACAAAGATTCTCTGCAAAAATCAAGACTTCAGGTGCTATAGTTTTGTCAAAATCCGAGATTTTGAATAAACCGACTGAATCAGCGTTTTATTATTACGATGGAAATATTAGACACACGAGAATACGATGTCAACACACCACTACGTAAACGGCGTGCGTGACACACACACACATGCCAGAGGATCGTACCA
This sequence comes from Amphiura filiformis, assembly GCF_039555335.1. Taxonomy (NCBI): domain Eukaryota; kingdom Metazoa; phylum Echinodermata; class Ophiuroidea; order Amphilepidida; family Amphiuridae; genus Amphiura; species Amphiura filiformis. The sequence goes on along the minus strand of NC_092647.1, from coordinate 2,766,334 downwards.
TATTACAACCGCCGGAGTAACATGCATTGGCGCTAGTAGTAAATTCCAATTTTCTTTGCTTTACCTCACTTGTTCGGCTCAAAATTAAAGGAACATATCTGACAGTAAAAGCTACCATTTTATGGAAAATAAATACTAATCTATTTTTAAAGAAATGTTATAATATGGCTTTAAGAGAAAATTTGGGTGACAATTTAAGTGTTTTGACTGCAATTGAGGCCGACAGTTTTGCCTGATGATTGGGAAGACAGGAAGGCATCTGTAATAATGTCTTAACCCCCTGAGCACTACATGAACCTGCCGATGCGGATCTAACATTTTGCCTCTTGATTGGTCAATTACATGGTATCTTCATTTTAATCACCAATCGGAATGGAGTTTTGCAAATAAAATTCACCCCAATGTTTTTTGTGTGGTGAAATTATTCTAACAATGTTGCTGATTGGTCCAATTTATAATGAAAACTTCATTTTTGACCAATAGGCAGGTAGATCTCATGGGGTTAAACACAGCTTTTCCTCTGGCTTATAATACCGGTAATGGTCACTTTAAGTAATGGGCTCATCTGCAACTTTGACATTGCAGGTTGGTTTTTGTTTTCAGCAGTAATTACTGTCAGTCAACAGAGGACAATATATGTGACACGATCAAGGGGAATGAGTCGGATGTCGCTAACATCGATTTTGAGATATTGCCAGAGAAAGTGTTAAAATTCTTTTGTTTTATATTGTTTTCAGCGATTGATGAAGTGATGTAACTTTGCAAAAAAAAGTCGTATCAACATGGGGTTTTCAGTTTTTGAAAGCTCTAAATATCCTCTTTTAGAAACGTATGTAAAATTCATTTTCGACCAGGGTCGACATGTGACCCATTCCCCTTGATCATGTCACATATGTATGTGGGTGTAAGAGAGCACAACACTAAAGTATTTTTCATCCGGATGTGGCAGGGACGTTAACGCTGCGAGGCAGCTGTTTCGCGGACACATCTATGCGGCGTAAAGCGTGTGTGTGCGTATGCCAGTGATTTAAGCGTCCGCTAGCTACTTGAAGTTGCACCCAATGAAGTGCGCAATGATGTCACTGCCACATTGGTGTGAAAAATGGTATAAATTCTGCAGCAGTTTGTCATTTTGTGTAACCTTGCATACTGCATAGTCTCTGTAAAGCCAAGTAACAGATTGTGAACAGCTTACCTCCTGCATTGTAAATGCAGGAATATTAAAATATTAAAGACTCATTCAGTGGTCCCAAAATAAGCGCAACAATTTTAAAATTGTGTATAAATTGAAGGATTTTAAAAAAGGGCATTTTGTGATCCACAGCCTCGTCCCCCTACTTTTCTCAAAAAAAGTTAAGATTTTTATACCAATGGATACCTCTGGCTACATAATGATTATGTACCAAATATTTCTTGCAGATCAATTCGTTTAGCAAAAATATCGCCAAATTTAAATTTCGTTCTGGTATACCAGAACAAAATTACAACAGTGGCCTGTGGAGCAGTGCAATACACATAATCATGCATAACTCGCAAACGCAAAATCGGAATCAACTAAAATTTTGGGAATAAGCTTTTTTCGTGGCTATCTGCTATGGGTCGTTCATAAAAGACCCCCATTGAAAATCTACAGTGGTAGGGTATTCTAAAAGAAATCCATACTCTGCAACTTGAGGTCAGTGTTTGCACTATGGTTGTTTTTGAGGTTATTGGACTATGTCATTGGGATGAGGCCATTGTGGTCCATACTGATATAACAGTGTATGAATTGGTTAGTTGTGTACAGGTTCTCATCTACATGGTACCTCTCTAAAGGTCTGAAGATAAACATACATGTAGTCATGCTCAGCCTGAGAATCGTCATGCTACCTACTGGTGATGTTCACCTCTCGCTATTATGTCTTAGTAAAGGAGACAAGTGTGTTGTTCCAGGGGCAATCAAAATATATACTGCAAGTTTGCAACTGTCTTATACCTGAGATTCAAGGAATTACCAAATCCCAAATTAGGTCAGGTGATGACTTGTTGGATTGAGCTCATGTACACCAGGCACAAAAAGAAACTCGTCAGTTATATTCATCTTTGCTGTTCAATAACTTGATAATTTTGGATTATTCTGAAATATACATTTTGTTAATTGGACTTTTCTTTCTCATTTGACACCCTGTTCGTGAACATTGAGCAAGTATTGACCAAGATATGCGCCTCCAAACTCTCAAACCCCAAAATGAAAAGTTGCAATTTTAACGATTCAATTGTGCCTGTTACACTGTGTGCTTTATTGATTGGCCCGTGGTGCGTGTGTGTAATACAACGATGCGTTCCCATTGAAAATCGTTGAAAATGCAACTTTTGATTTTGGGGTTTGAGGCTTTGGAGGCTCATATCTTGGTCAAATCTTGTTCGTTTTTCACGAACAGGGTGTCAAATGAGACAGCAAAGTCCAATTAACAAAATGTATATTTAAGAATAATCCAAAATTATCAAGTTATTGAACAGCAAGGATGAATATAACTGGCGAGTTTCTTTTTGTGCCTGGTGTATGTTTTCAAAACTCTTCTAAGCTATCAGTTCTGGTATGTTTTTTTGCTGGGAAAATGCAAAGATTTTGCACCAGAGACCTACTGAAAATTGTCACTGGGAGTCGGAGTGTGAAACTTTTATTAAACAATTTGATACTTAAGATTTTTTTTATGTCAGGCATATCTATGCATTAAGGGATCCAAAATGAGCGTTTATTGCGTTTCGACAGTATTTTTTGTGGTACATGAGAGCACCTCAGACCTATCGAATTGCATTCTGAATACTGAAGCATGTCTTTCTGATATCAAATAATTTTCATTTTTGAAAATCACAATATAATACAAATTTTATGACAAATTATAAAAATTTGATATTTTTCAAATTTTGATATATAACAGTCCTCGAAGTAAATTATATAAATCTAATGATACATTCTTAAAGTGTATGTAGCAGGGAGGAAAAGCCGACGGTCAATTGAAAATTTTGACCTTTCATATTGAAGATATGGATTTTTTTCCCAAAAAGACCTAATTTTTTTTTGGTGTTTTGGGAAAAAAATCCATATCTTCAATCTAAAGGTCAAAATTTTCAATTGATCGTCGGCTTTTCATCCCACCTACATACACTTAAAGTATAAATCATCAGATTTATAAAGTTCACTTCAAGTACTGTTAAGTATCAAAAATATCAATTTTAATGATTTGCCATAAAATGTGTATTAAATTGCGAATTTCAAAAAATCAAAATTATTTGATATCAGAATGACATTCTTCGTATTCAGAATGCAATTCGATATATCTGATGTGCTCTAATGTCCCAAAATAAATACTGTCCAAACGTTCATACCCCAGCCCTTAACAGCTGAAATTTATGTAGATATAATAAAAAGATGAGCTGTCAATCATACAAAATGAATAAAGAACAACAACAATATGTTATTATATTTTTAAACCCTAATGCTAAACATAGTTTTTGGCTATCGGAAAGGAAGGAATGAAAAAGGAGAGAAAATGAACCAAGAAGTTACTTCCAGGATTTGATTCTGTGCATATGACTTGAAATATATTACTAAGAAATGCATGCATGTGCAGTGGTTTTCTTTATTAGATTTTGTATAGAGTTAGGGTTAACAATGCCCCAATGAAGGGAATATCTAGGCTTAATTAACTAATGCTAAACATGGTTTTTGACTATCAGAAAGGAAAGAAGGGACAAAAAAAGGAGAGAAGATGAACAAAGAAGTTACTTGGCACCCCCAGGATTCAAACTTTAGACCCTCAGATGCCAGACACAAGATCACCGACCAGTGCCCACAGGGTTTCGCTGGCCCAGCCAGCAATTCCATGCGTATAACTGATTGTGGGTGATTGTGTCATTGCATCACATGGAATGCATGCGTGCACCCACGCACGCACACCGGTTTTCTTTGTAAGATTTGGTAGAGTTAGGGTTAAGGATTTTTTAAAGATCTTCTATAAATTGCCATATACGGGCAGTGCAACACCTTATAGAAAAAGGCATTAATTTTCCCCCACAGTGTGTTATTAACTTTTGGCCACAATATGTTGATTAGATATTCGTACTGCGTCTTGTGTACACCATGGTATTCTACGTATGTTAGGCTTCCACAGTGCAACTTCACACCTTTGAACTCAAAGTGTCTGCCCTGGTCACTCACTATATAACTAGCGTGAATGGCAACAGATGCTGTCAAAACTACATAGTTTGAATAATTATGCATCGCCAAAATTTGTCTGTTATCTGCAGAATCTTTTCAATTTTCATGAAGGGGTATGCATTTCATATATCAACAGGCTTTGCAAACGTGGACAATGTAAAACAAATTGTTGCCTGGTGATTTCACTAGGATCCACAACATGCTCATCTATCAGGGCACAGTTCTTTACCCCAGTACATTTATGCATTCATTGATTGACCTTTGAAAATTTGGGTACAAAAACTCATACTCTGCAACTGCAACATGAGGTCAAATTTTGCACTATGAGTGTTTAATTCAGGTTATTAAACTATGCCATTGGGATGAGGCCCTTGCAGTCCATAGTGTTTACTACAGGATATGGTTGGGCAACGTTCACACCAGGGTTGGAGGTAATGTCAGCCCTGTGTAATTTTGTGCAGTGGTGCGTTTATCATGTACACATGTAGGTTGTTGATTCGATCATGGTTGATGTTTGGGCAGACAGTTTATCAATAATCTAATTTCCTGGTAGTACCTACATAAAATGAAAGGTAGTTTGTTTTGATGAGTTCTGGTGCTGTACATTGTAGTTTGGTGTCATGTTATTTGCATACTCATGAATATTAATTAGCTTGTTTGCATTATTGATAAACTTTATATTTTTTTAAAGCACTGATATATATTATAAAATAAAAAGTGTAGTGTGTCGTTTAATTCTCTTCAAATTTCGATGTACATTCGCCGGTAGAACATGGTTTCTGTTTTATCACTTTATTGGCCAAAAAAAAAAATAACATCCAAAACATTTATAGCAGTAATAATATATTGGAGTTGTGAAGAACAAGAAATATAGTATAGATTGTTATATTTTGACCCCATGAAAACTACCTGCCGATTGGCTAAAAAGAAGTTTTCATTATCAATTGGCCCAATCTGCAACATTGTTAGAATAATTTCACCACACAAAAAATTGGGGCGAATTATTTGCAAAGCTCCATTCTGATTGGTGATTAAAGTGAGAATATCATGTGATTGACCAATCAGAGGCAGTGTTAGATCGGCAGGTAGTGCTCAGGGGATTAATATGACGTGTAATTCTTAAGATCAACCAAAATGAAAGGCAGTTTTCACGTTAATTATTTGAAGTCAAATCAACTCCGTATCTCGGTGGTCAAAATTGGCGAGTCGCCTATTTTCAATAAACTTAGACTCCAATGCAGGATAAACCAGCTGTCGGTAATTGTTTCGGGGAAATGGACCCCATTCTGATTCTTTATTTAATGGTTTGTGTCTCCAAAATACTCTGGGCAATGAGACTTAACTCGGAGAGACTTGTTATTCTGAGGGGTTGTGTCTGAAGACATGAATTATTCCAATGTCTGATTGGCCGTCCAGTGTAAACAAACAAAAAAATGAATTGGCAATAAATGGTAATAAAACCCATACATGTACCTATGTTTTGTATGCAGTATTTCAACCTAATAAGGACCTCATCTGTAATTAACCCTAACTCTATACAAAATCTAATAAAGAAAACCACTGCACATGCATGCATTTCTTAGTAATATATTTCAAGTCATATGCACAGAATCAAATCCTGGAAGTAACTTCTTGGTTCATTTTCTCTCCTTTTTCATTCCTTCCTTTCCGATAGCCAAAAACTATGTTTAGCATTAGGGTTTAAAAATATATACCGTAACCACTCGGGTATAAGCCCACCCCCCTAGATGGCAGATTTCACTTCAAAATGGGGGTGGGCTTATACCCGGGGAGGGGCTTATACTTGAATTTAGAAATAAGAAAAATCATCCCCTGGAATCATCCCCATTTGTATATGCCCAATGTACCAGTAATTTCTATCATCTATGTCAATTTCTTAACATTCTAAGTGTGGAATGTTAATTATCAGCTGATATTTTTTTTTTATTTGTTCTTAAATGTGAGAGAAAAGCATTGATTTGATTTAAGAACTTGGCCAAAATTTAGTACTGGGCTTATAGCCAAGTGCACCCTTGTTCCCAGAATGTTTTGAAAAATAGGGGGTGGGCTTATACCTGAAGGTGGGCTTATACCCGGGTGGTTACGGTATATATAATAACATATTGTTGTTGTTTTTTATTCATTTTGTATGCTTGACAGCTCATCTTTTTATTATATCTACATAAATCTTAAGTATCAAATTGTTAAAATAAAAGTTTCACACTCCGACTCCCAGTGACAATTTTCAGTAGGTCTCTGGTGCAAAATCTTTGCATTTTCCCAGCAAAAAAACAACATACCAGAACTGATAGCTTAGAAGAGTTTTGAAAACAGAACTGATAGCTTAGAAGAGTTTTGAAAACAGAACTGATAGCTTAGAAGAGTTTTGAAAACAGAACTGATAGCTTTTTTTTTCGATTGAAAACCATCCAAAACATAAGCAGTAATAATAAAGTTGTGAAGAACAAGAAATATAGTATAGATTGTTATATTTTGACCCCATTGAAAACTACCTGCCGATTGGCTAAAAAGAAGTTTTCATTATCAATTGGCCCAATCTGCAACATTGTTAGAATAATTTCACCACACAAAAATTGGGGTGAATTATTTGCAAAGCTCCATTCTGATTGGTGATTAAAGTGAGAATATCATGTGATTGACCAATCAGAGGCAGTGTTAGATCGGCAGGTAGTGCTCAGGGGATTAATATGACGTGTAATTCTTAAGATCAACCAAAATGAAAGGCAGTTTTCACGTTAATTATTTGAAGTCAAATCAACTCCGTATCTCGGTGGTCAAAATTGGCGAGTCGCCTATTATCAATAAAGTAGACTCCAATGCAGGATAAACCAGCTGTCGGTAATTGTTTCGGGGAAATGGACCCCATTCTGATTCTTTATTTAATGGTTTGTGTCTCCAAAATACTCTGGGCTATGAGACTTAACTCGGAGAGTTTGTTATTCTAAAGGGTTGTGTCTGAAGACATGAATTATTCCGATGTCTGATTGGCCGTCCAGTGTAAGAGTTACAAACAAAAAAATGAATTGGCAATAAATGGTAATAAAACCCATACATGTACCTATGTTTTGTATGCAGTATTTCAACCTAATAAGGACCTCATCTGTAATTAGGGCCCCTGCCCTCTTTTAAATATACACATTCCTATAGACGGATGCTTGTAGCATGCTTTGGATGGAGAATGTTTAATGCAGGAAAGCAAACTGGACATTACAGTAGATCAGAATAAAATAAATCACAACATAATTTACAAAAACATATGGTCCACTTTAACACTGACATTTGCAGCGACAACAGAACTTTGTTGCTGTGTGTTTAGTACGTTATTCCAACTTAACTCCTTTATCTTGAATAGTGACACTACCTTGCATGGAAAATACAGGTTAGCCATTCATAGTATAGTAAATAATAAATGCCTGTTTTAAAATGGTCAAATAGGGTTTATGTAACCTTTATGTTGGCGTCTTTTAGGTTGTGAAGTATCACACAGGCCATCGATCTGTCTGAGGCAAATGTGTTATTGGATCTTTGGAGTAGAAATAGTTGAGGAAATCAGAATAATGCTCACTACAAAATGCTGTTTAATGAATAGTGGATCCAGATTGGTGCAGGGGTGTGAGAGTTCCTCTTTTCAGCTGATTTCCTCTTTTTTTTGTCAAAATTTACGCATTTTCTTTTATTTTCAGCCCATATTTGGCATTTTTACCCAGATTTTACGCTGTTTTTCAGCATTTTTTTAGTAATTTTCCTCTGATTGGTGTGACCTGGATGAAAACAATAAAACTGTATTGTGAGCAGGGGCCGCAGCAAAGGGGGGGGGGGTGCATATTCTACTGACTCAATTGTTTACACCCCCCAGTTTCTCTCCCTCATCAGGAAAAGAATACCAGAAAATCCAATATTGAGTGAAAATTGACCTATTTTGAGCAAAAATGGTCCTATTTGGGGCAAAAAATCAAACAATTTTGAACAAAATTGTCCTATTTGGGGCAAAAATCTACCCATTTTCCCAATTTGTGCCCCCAAACAAAACAAACAAATTCACTTTGCCCCCCCCCTCCTTGTCCCATACAAGAAAAAAAATCCTGGTGCCACCACTGATTGTGAACACTAGCAGAGAAGTACATTCATATTCATGACATTTGAATAAAGATGAGATGAATATTCATCAGTACTGATATCGTAATAACATAATTTTATTCATAAACAAACAAAATAAAACAGGTATCAAAACAAATAATATTAATAAGACAACATACAACAAAGCAAATTCAAGTAATGATGACAATGGCAACAAATTAATAAAAAAATGCTTGGTTTTCCACATCATTGGGACAGATCTGTATGATGTCATTAATGACGTAAGTAGCCTAGATTTGCTGCAGTTAACAAACACCAAGGGAGTCTGTATATTTTACCATAACTTAAAATGACTGGTTTCATATTTACCAGACCAGGGCTAACAAATAGTACTAAATTAATATTGGCATTAATGAATCCTTGCATTTCTATCATTAAAAAATCAAATCTTTATTTATACACGACAGTGTCGTATTTACTGAACCAGGGCTGACATATAGTACTAATTAATACTGGCATTAATTAATTCTGGCATTTCTATCATTGAAAAGAAGCCGTCAAATCTTTATTTATACACGACCGTATAAAAAGGTCACAATTCTCGGTATCTGTGCGACTAAGTCATTTCTACAGTGTAGATGTTTGAAGCACATTGTTAAACGAGCACATTGTTAAGCGGTCAGTGCTTCAAGTCGGTAAAAGTAGGTTATATTTGCTAGGAAGACACGACTGGCCATTTCAGTCAATTATTGGGCTATTCCAGTTGAAATTCTTACACCCCTTAATATGGAAGACATCCATCTCCCACACAGGGGGTGTAGATTTCAAATGAAGTCACCCATTCAGGTAATCCCATTTGCTAATCACACTCCCTGTGTGGAAGATTATGGGCATGTTTTCCAGGGGGTGTATGGATTTCAAAGGGAATAGCCCAGTTAGGAAGGAGAGTCAGCCGGCTGGCTGGTGTGAATCGTCCAATATTTAAAGAGGGTAAATTTCTTGGTCAACAAATGTATCCCAGTAACTGCCACTGGTCACACATTTTGCAGTCTGGATTGTTTCATGTTATTGCAGACCAGGCCTCAAATTTATTTTTTTTGGGGGGGGGGGGGTGGGGGGCACCCATTTTTAAGGCAACTGGGCAAAGACAAAGAAGATAATTTGTTCCAATGTGACTTAAGGATCCCAGCATCCTCTTTTTATGACATTTAAACTGTAGATATCCACGAAAAAAAGCTCATTCCAAAATTTCAGTTGATTCCAATTTTGTGTTTGTGAGTTAAATGCATGATTATGTGTATTATACTGTTCCATAGAAAATGTATTATAATTTCGTTCTTGTGTACCAGAACGTAATTCAAATTTTGTGATATTTCTGCTAAACGAATTAATATGCAAGAAATTTCTTGTACATTATGTAGCCATAGGTTTACAGTGGTATAAAAATCTCAACTTTTTTTGAAAAAAGTTGGGGGATGATGCTGTGGATCATGAAATGCCTTGTATGTAATGAAGAAATTCTCAAACTGTTACAATGTACATTTGGCAGATGTATTCACATTAAACTTGAATATTGAATGAATAATTCATTACATTATGAATTATTCATTGTTTATGTGTGTACCGGGTACCAAAGTATGTTCAGGTGTGCACCAATAGAGCATGACCACAAAACATTGATAACTATGCACACAGGTATTCAAACATGCTTTTATTAATGTGTTGAATTACAAGTTTGTCGTTTTGACATTTACAGGTAGGATATGGGTGTGAAGGGACCTGTCCCTTGGGGTCATTATCTCCCCTTGCTGGTAATAATTATGGGGAAATTATAGGGGAGGTGGTTATATAAATTGTCAGTGTGATACCCTTCAGGTCATTATCCTTAATAATTATGGGGAAGAGGGGTGCAATTTATGAATTTAGAGGCAGGGTTCTGACATTTTTTCCCATGAAAATATAAAATGTATGAAATGTGTCTTTTTAGAGAACCATAAAAGAGAGCTATCAGCTATATGTCAAGGGTTCGCTATGTTGAGAATGTTTGCTTTGTCAAATATGAGATGAGGTTCGCTATGTTTATGTCGAAAATAAGGTTTGGTATGTCAAATATGAGATAAGGTTCGCTATGTCGAATATGAGATACGATTCGTTCTGTCGAATATGAAATGAGGTTCACTATATCAAATATGAGATATAATAAGGTTGGTTAAGGCTACTTTAACCCTAAAAGTAATGTAACCCTAGCCCTAACTTTAACCCTAAAAGTTAGGGCTAGGGCTAGATTCAACATAGCAAACATTTCATAATAGACATGCCAAACCTTATTTCATATTCGACATAGCGAACCTTATTTCATATTTAACTTGACAAACTTTGTTTCGTGATATTTGACATAACAAACCCTATTCCATATTTGACATAACAAACCCTATTTCATATTCGACTTAGCGAACCTTGTATTTGACATAGCGAAGCTTCGACATAACAAGCCTTTGTCATAGCAAGCCTACAACATAGCGTGCTGCAAGGATCCATTTAAAACTACCCAAAGTGGAATAATTCAATGATGCTTCTTAGGTGACTATGGCAGCAGTACATCTTTCATGGGTTGACTGTAAATTCAGTGTGTTTGAAGTGCTTGCCTGGTGCTAAAGTGTGCATTTTTCACACTACATATACATGTTAACCATTATGAGAGCAGGTTGTCAAACGCATTGGGGCTATTCCAGTTGAAATCCATACACCCCCTATGATAGACATGACCTTAATAATCTCCCACACAGGATGTGTAAATTTCAAATGGGGTTACCTGAATGGGTGCCTCCATTTAAAATCTACGTACCCCTTGTGTGAGAGATTGAAGTCATGTCTGCCATAAGGGGGTATGGATTTCAACCAGAATAGCCCATTGTCATTGGCCAAATAAAGACCAGGCAGGGTTGCCAAAAGATTTCAGCCCGAATCGCGGGTCAAATAATCGAAAAGTCGCCCAATTTTTCTCTTTACCATTGGTTTCTATGGGGCAGGAAACTAGCGGAAGTCGCGGGAGCCAATGTTGAAAAGTCGCCCAATTTTTTTCTTAACCATTGGACCGGAAATTGTCAAAAGTCGCGGGAAAAATCTTCAAAAGTTGCCTACTAAATCGCGGGTTTGGCAACCCTGAGACCAGGACATAAATTCCATGAATGGCTCTGGTCCAACCTCTTGACTTATCTTGAAGCAGCATGCTGTTGCGCAGTGAACTTGAGAGAGAATGATCAATCTATCGAATGGAAAAGCGAGAGAGGGATAGACAAAGAGACATAGCAAGTGTGATTAATCAATTAAATGAGAGATAGAGAGGGGGGAGAAAGCATTATTTATCGTCCCGGGGGAGGGACTCTCAAACTCAATGTGTTATCATCGAGCATAAAATTAGTAGAGATCACAACCAACATTGCAGACTATGTGTGATTCCAATTTTCACCCCAAATTTCACATACAAACCAACAAAATCTTAACATAATCCAAGGTCAGTGAAAAGCTATGGGTCCTATTTTTTACATGAAGCTGGTCAATGTTTAATGTTGCAAATGTGAGGGTCTTGAGGATGGTAACACATGATAGTGTATGAGTGCCCCTTTTTCTTGGACAAATTTAAAAAGAAACCAGTATAATAATAAGGGCCTGCGTTCAGAATAGACAGGGCTAAGGGTGAACCCCCCCTCAAATTACAGGGGCTATTTTTAATAGAAAGTAGCTCCTGAAAGGAAACTATTTTGAGGTTTGTGGCTCAAAGTAAATGGGAATTTAGCGTATTTAGCCCCTGAAATCCTGAAAGAAGCCCCCGAAAGTTAAATTACAGGGGCTGATAAGGGCTTCATTTTAAAATGACCTGAATCAAGTGGATGCTTACTTGGTTGCAGGGGTAGCGCTAAGTTGCTTTTTGGGGTCCCGGACCCACCAAAATAGAGTTGGGACCCCCTGTTTTTAAATTTTCTGCAAGTTCAGGGGTCCCTGCAGACCCCCAGTTTTTAATCTAGCGCTATTACAGACATACTATTTATGCTGCATTTGTTCAACTCGGACTCACCAAACTCTACTCCGGACCCCCTACTTTTTCATTTTCTGCAAGTTCGGGGGTCCCTGCGGACACTGGAGTGTTTAGTTCTAGCGCTACCCCTGCTTGGTTGAATACCGTAAAAATTGAACCTCATTGATAACTCTTTCTACTGAATCAAGACAAACACATTACCAGGTACATTCACTCACTAGATCATAGAACAGGATCCTTAAAACACTCTGTGGATAGTGTCAATCACTCCCTGTGGAGTTCCTACGTAGCCGTTTGATTTGACTCAGTACACCGGTCGATCTTACCGTTTCCGATGTTGATTAAGATACTTCTTGCATCGATCCCGAGATGCGGAAAACCAATAGTCATTTTGTCCCACATAAATGAATAAATAACAAAACCCCCGATCCCCGGTGGACTCACCCAAAAGGTGACGTCACACCATATGATCGTCCCTTATCCTCCTTGGTCTCCGACTGACACAGGCGTGCCTATCGATTGTTCATAGCACTGTGTATCAATTTCTCGACCAAAGGCGAGATATACGGTTGTAGTTTCACACCTTAGGTAAAACCAAACCGGTATTGTTCGGCTGAGGATAGTTTTGACGGCATTTTCTGGCGAAAAAGTGACAAAAAACGATCCAAAACTTAGCTACATATCGTGCCTCCGTTTGTATACGGGACACACAAGCAATTTAAAATGGCGCTCGTTGGCGCCATTCATTTTGTTTCCCACGTAAAACAACCATTGCAACCTGTAAGTTACAATAGATGTTTGTACATACACATTGTATTTCATGTACGGTAGGTTATTGTTGCTATGTTAGGGTGATTACTCTATCGTTATGTCTTCATTACCGTCCAATAAAGACGAGTTAATCAGATATTCATACGGTGGGGATTGGTAGGGACCGTCTGACATTTTAGTAATAAAGTTAGCCAGTCCTTACTTTACCACTAACGTTAGCGACCAGCCTCCGTGCTCAGGTTTGCTTACTGGGCTTGAGTCGCGTGTTGGGGGGTAGTGCCCCCTCCCTTTTCTCCTCGCCGCCTCGGCCCTGTCGGGCTTGCCCTTCCCTGGTGACGGGCGGGACCCACACCCGCTCTGTTTCACCCACAGGAGTGCTCACGATCTTCTAGATGTCTTTCTTTTGCTTAGGACTCTCCGAGTTCCAGCTTGACGATTGGGATAGGCTCCGCCATCGCCATAAGACGAAGAAGAAATCTACCAAGGGCACTGGTAAGGTCGACACGGTGGATTCTGCTGTGACAGCCCCTATGGGTCATGGCAGGTCTGCTTAAGGAGGCTCCGGTCCCCGGACAAGCAGGCGGTTCCTTCGGGGACTGCTAAGCGCGTCAAAGGCTCAGCAGCCAGCGAAAGCACTGACTATACGTCGGAGCAAAGTAGCAGGCAGCAGAGCGGTAACCACCAGCGAAAACCCTAGCCGGTTTTGCAGCAGGAGGATACCAGTCGATACGGTAGATTCTGCTGTGACAGCCCCTATGGGTCATGGCAGGTCTGCTTAAAGGGGGCTCCGGTCCCGGACAAGCAGGCGGTTCCTTCGGGACTGCTAAGCGCGTCCAAAGGCTCAGCAGCCAGCGAAAGCACTGACTATACGCCGAGCAAAGTAGCAGGCAGCAGAGCGGTAACCACCAGCGAAAACCCTAGCGGGTTTTGTAGCAGGAGGATACCAGTCCTCCAGCGAAAATCCTCACGGGTTTTTAGCAGGAGGACACCCGTCTGTTGCAGGCATATCTACGGGCTCAAACAGCCACAGTAGTAGCCAGCGACGGGCAGCATGCAAGGGTCCCCCGGGCTTGCCTGGGTTGAACCCTAGCATGCATGGGTTCAGCAGAGACGATACGCGGCTAACGCTGTGGGTGTAGTCTTAGCAGAACCAACTGGGGTTGTCTGCGGCAGCGTTCCATGGCGGGACCGCCGAGTGATACCCTGGGCCCTAGAATAGCTGCTGGCTGTCCACAGGGACTGGCTGGCGATTATTCAGGGGTTGGGCTCGCAGTCTCTCACGGGACAGCGACCCAGGTGCATTCGGTGGCAGCTACAAAGGCGAGCTACGGCTTGACTTCAGTGGTAGCCGCTATGCACCCGCCCATAGCTGCCGTGAGTGGTCCGCCACACACAGCGACCTTGGGCGAAGCTCTAGAGGGTACAGTAAGTAGCTTGAACAGCCTAGCTGATCAACAACCCACTTATGTCCTCGAGAGCCAGCGGAGCGTGGGTGATCCATTACCGTCAATGGGTCAATTACCCTCTCTTGATCGATCACTGTCAAATCAACAGGGCATAGCTCCATTGATTGACGCTGCCTATTCAGGTGGCGAGGTGATTGAGCGGGGGTATGCACGCTCAGCTACCCGTGGTACTAGGCAAGCTCCCTCTAGCCAAGGGACAGCCGGTATAGCGGGGTACCCATACACACGGCTTGATCCTTGCGGGGAGCGCAGTGAGGCATGGGTACAGTGGTACACAGCCGGGAGCCCTCACGGGCACCTACGCTGGAACCACGCATACAGCGGTACACAACAGGAACCCTCACGGGTACCCATGCTAGTACCAGCGCCGGTACACGCCAGCACACAGCTTGATCCCCAAACAGGGAACGGTGTGGCGAGGGTACAGCGGTCCACAGTTGGGAACCCTCACGGTACCACGCTGATACCGCACCGGTACCGCAGCACCGCCTTAGTCGCCACAGTCTCTGTGGCAACAAGGGGGGGGGGGAGGCGGTGCTGGTACTGCAGTACCATGGGGTTACCCTGGTGGCGGATCCTTTCAGGGTCAGCTGCCGGCTGGGTATGCCCCGTGGTACCCGCCGCAGGGTGTTTCTTCCACGGCCTAGCACCGTGGCAAGTGTCGACTAGCGATGGCCACGCAGTACCAACATCAGCTGTTGACCAGGCCAGCTGGCATGGGGCGAACCCAGATCTTGATCAGGGTAGGCCCGTGCTGCTAGCGCTAGGGACGGCGGCTGCGAGAGCATGCGGACCCAGTGGTGCCATGGCGGATACCTCAGGGTCTTGCGGAGTACTCCCTCTTCTGCTGGCAGGTAGTCGGCGAGCCACACAGTGGTTATGCCTTCTTACCCGCTTTCAGATGCCCGTCCTCAGTTACCGTCATCATCGGAGCATGATACGGATACTGTGGGCGAGGGAAAGGAGTCGAAGCTGAGTCCGTAGTGACATCACTACAATCTCCTTCCCCGCTGCCCAGCGAGGGGAGCAACAGCACTGATCTTCCTCCGGACACCCCCTAAGGGGGAGTCCATGGAGGAGGACCAGGGGATCCTTTCAGTAGGATGCTCAGCTGCTGCTTCCTCACAGGGGACGCCGGCACTCTCATTCCCGGCAAACCTCACGGGTAGATATCGTAGGGCTGTCGAGCTCAGTAGAGCTATGACGCCGCGTGCTTGCACGCTTCCTCTGCGTGTAACGCGGGAGGACCACGGGACCTACCTGAGGGGATCCGAGAGGGACCCAGATGTCGTCAAGCGTATCACGCTCAGACAACATCTGAGCTCTTCCGAGGTGAGCCTATTAGCGGTGCTAACAGCTAGCCTCAACGAGAGCTCCATGGGCCTAGCCCATAGGGTGTCCACTCAGCGCCGGGGAGGGGCCTGCCACTCCAATCGCTCAACGCGATGGAAAGGCAGGGTCCTTTTTCTCTTTGGATGCTTCTGCGCCACGGTGGAGGACCGTGCAAAGAAGCTACCAACGAGGAGCACTCTGAAGAGGTCGGAAACTGCCCTTACCATGGGTAGGAGCTCCGACTTCAGCAGGCCGTGCACCACCAACAGTACCGAGCCCACTACCTCTGCAGCACCCATTTCTGGGAGGCGCAAGGGTAGCACAGGAACAGCTGGCAAGCCCGAAGAAGAGCAAGCGCTCTTCCAAGGGAAGCTAGGCAGAGCATTCCTGGGGGCTCAGCGGTTTTTTCACAGGGGATCTCCCAGTGGGCGACCGCTTATGGCTTTCACCCAGAGGTGGGAAACCATCTCTTTGAGCGCCTGGGTATGGTCAGTGGTGAGTGGGGGTTACAGACTGGCAACCCAGTCTCCCCACATTCGTCTGCACATTTCAGAGGTCCACAGTAGTGCCGTCAGGCGGCCCCCAGCGTCGGGCACTACTGACAGGGATCACACAGCTTCTCACAGGCGGGCGATTGTCCCGGTCTACCCCCGTTCTACGGGTGATCTTGGAGCCATTGGCTCCAAGGAAGACCGGCGACAGGAGCCCCATCCGAACCGCAGGCTGTTGAACACGTTCTTCAGGCCCAAGAGGTTCAGAATGGGGACTCTCGCCTCGGTGCTAGCCTGCCCCATCAGGGGCATGGGAACAGCATCGCTAGATCTCTCGGACGCCTATCTGCATATGCCAATCGCCTCTCAAGATAGGAGGCATCTGCGCTTCTAGGTACAGGATCAAAATTACCAGTTTTGATACCGGCCATCCGGCCTGTCCATCTCTCCCAGGGTGTTTCACACTCTTGGTCAGAGCGGTGGCAGCGTACCTGAAGCACAGGGGTGTCAACATCAGTTGCTACCTGGACGTTTGGCTCATATACGGACGCACTCCACTGAAGACTACGGGTCTCATGGGGTTGATAGTCCGTAGGGTGCGGGACCCTGGATTTTTGATCAGCTCAAAAAAAGTCCAGCGTGGTCCGGACGCAGACACCACTATTTGTAGGGGCCCAGATCACCCTCACGGAGGGGTTCGCGGTGCTCTCACCCGGCGGGTGGCGAACATGGTGCGGTGTGCCTGACTCTTGGCGAGTCTCGGGCAAAACCCGCTGTGGCATGGATGAAGGTGGTAGGCCTAATGGCCAGTATGGTAGACCTCGTACTGTACTGCCGCTTTCTCGTTAGGCTTACCCAACTACACCTTCTAGCCTGCTTGCAGGCCCAGTCGTCACCCAATCTCCCTCGCGGTTCCGTTGTCGGAGATCGCGCGAGAGGAACTCTGGTGGTGGACCCATCAGCCCAATTTGACCCAGGGTGTCAGGTTTCCTGCACCCCGGTATGTCACGTAGTGGCGACCATAGCGTCAAAAGCGGGGCTGGGGGTCCACATCCACGGAGACTCCGTCTCGGGCCTATGGGGGCCATAGAGACAGAGTTTCACATCAACCTCCTCGCTTACGAGGAGGTGATCGATGGAATCACATACCGTTGTCCTGACGGATAACACAACCGTGGTAGCCTACCCCAACAGACAAGGGGACTCCGGGCCACCACGATTGAGCCTGCATGCACGACACCTGATAGGGGGGTGCAAGTTCAGGCAGATTACGATGAGAGCGATACACATCGCGGGCGTCACCAGCATCCTCGCGCACAATCTGTCACGAGGAAGGGTGTCGGGACCAGCAGAATGGTCCCTTGCTCGCAGGTCGCTCAGGCGATCTTCAAGGGATGTACCACCCCTCGAAAGATCTGTTCGCATCTCATCGCAAGCATCCACTGCCGGTGTACTGCTCAAGGGTCGCGGACCCCCAAGCATTCACCGTGGACGCTCTGTCCATAGACTGGGGAGGATGACAGCTTATGCAGTCCCTCCGATCTCACTACTCATGAGGGTGGTGGCCAAGATCGGGTGGGAAGACTGCATTGTCATTCTGCTAGCGGCAAGGCCGCTGGCACTCCCAGTACCAGATCTACTCCGGATGCCCGGAGCGGAGGTACCAGTCTATCACTAGAGCACCTGCAGTTAGCTGCATGGCCCTTACCAGGAACACGCAGCGGAGGATACTTTTCATCAGAAGCTGTTTTTCTCATCGCCGGGGCTAGACGGAAGTCTACCCTCCGCACGTATAGCCAGAGTCTGGCTCCATACTACGCTTGGTGCAATGAGACAAATAGCTCTCCGCTTAGAACCTCTGTGCTGCTAGTTCCGGAGTTTCTGACAGAAAAGTTCCAAGCAAGACTTCAGCGGGCCACTGGGGCCAGCTATAAGTCAGCTGTCCTCTCCATTCACCGAGGTTTCGAGGCGGGTCGACTATCATAGCCGATGGTTACCTTATTAGTCTACGCCCGACGGTATGTTCAACGAGTGTCTACCAAAAGGAAAGTGATCCTCCTAAGGGATCCCAACACAGTCTTAGATTACTTTAAGGGTCACCCTTTTGACCTTCCGTCAAAAGCGGCGCTTAAATCGTAACTCTCAAGATGGCTTTCCGGTTTGGCGTTGGCTTCGGGACGGCGGTGCTGAGTTGCACACGGTCTCGAGGTTAGCTTCGTGTTCACAAACACTGGAGCGACACTGTTTCGGGCGCTCTGTTCTCGTGACTCTGAACGGGCGCGGTGCATACCGACATTCGTCCCTCTCCAATCCCCAGGGTTGGGCAAGGTTGGCTGAAGCCAAAGATAGGCTGGGGTGTCCGATAAGGCGCTGCAGCACTATTTCTTCGAACACAAGCCTTGCGAGGACTCACGACCGCATTCATCACCCTTACAGAGCCTATCGGTCCAGCCGCTGTCGCAATGGCTGGTCCAGGTGTTGGTGGGGTCCGGGGGATCGCGAAGGTTTCGCGTCCCACGACCCACTCGACACGAACTATCTCATCATCTTGGGTATACCGTTCGGTTGTCCCTTGAGGAGATCTAGCAGGCGGTGTCCCGGAAGCCACCTTCGCCCTTCTCTACGATACTTCCGTTTACGTTAGTAATCAGAGATGGGGCGGGAGGTTTACCGGGACATTGTTCGGGCGATCATAATACGGTGGTGTACGGGTACCAGGTTTTCAGACTATACAGAATACTCAGCATGGTAAGAACCAGTGTCGCTATTCTTAACCACCAAACTTATTAAGTAAGGAGGTTTATGTCTGTGATCGCGTGGTCTTTTTGTTTCCCGACCGTTGGGGGAAAATATTTTCTGACCTCGCGAAAACCATCGTTACCCGCTCCCGATCCCTGATCAGATGCTGACCAATCTTGTACCTCCATCCGTCGGTTACTTGCTTGATCGATCTTTCAGATGTTGATGCAAGAAGTATCTTAATCAACATCGGAAGCGGTAAGATCGACCGTGTACTGAGTCTAGTCCCAAACAGGAATGTTTGGTAGACTCATAACCGGTGCGATCTTACCTTCCGATGTTGATTATCCCGGACCCCGGCCACCCCCTACAAGTTTGGTCCGAGTAGGGGATCCCAAGTCGGATAAGGGGCGATCATATGGTGTGGCGTCACCTTTTGGGTGAGTCCACCGGGGATCGGGGGTTTTGTTATTTATTCATTTATGTGGGACAAAATGACTATTGGTTTTTCCGCATCTCGGGATCGATGCAAGAAGTATCTTAATCAACATCGGAAAGGTAAGATCGCACCGGTTATGAGTCTACCAAACATTTCTGTTTGGGACTAATATGATGTGAGAAGAAGCATGAAATTTCATTATGGTAACGTACTTTGGTGTTGAGCTGGGATCGTATGAGATTTGGAACATAATCGGGTCTGTGGGACGGACTTGATTTGCTACCTTAAGAATGAAGGAAGATATTGCAATTTCTTACGTCAGTGAAATTGTCTTCATTTGGTATTACGAATGCCTACTGATTTCAAGATAAACTTGACACTTGTTTTTTTTTTACCAAATAATTGGTAGATTTGGATGCTGTAATCACTCCACAAACAAGAGATAGCTTTTCATTAAAATGTGATTTGTAAATTTGTCAATAACACACTCATTTCAGAGAAAAATAAATATTTTGTAATTGTTTTCAAATTCATTCTCTATGCGTAAATTGAGTTTTTAACTAGCATTTAGTTAACAAAGTCACACAGTGGAGATAATTGTAAAAAAAAAGATTAGCCGAAAAATATTGATTTCTGAATTCTCTTGATTGTGTATTTATGTCGAAAATGAATTTTTTAGCATTTTTTTATGTCCTTTGCACTTAAAAATATTCCTGAAAGCCTAAAAAAGACACCATCTTACCTCCGAAGATGACATTCAAGACAATGATGAATGGTGATGGTTGAAATTGACATGGATTGGTATCACTCGGATATTCCAGCTGAAATCCATACACCCTCGATGGATGACACGATCTTAATCTTCCACACAGGGAGTGTGAATTTCAAATTGAGTCACCCATTCAGTGTCGTCTGCTCCAAAATGGGTTATTCCAGTTGAAATCCATACACCCCCTATGGAAGACACAATCTTAATCTCCCACACAGGGAGTATGAATTTCAAATGGGGTTACCGGGAATGGGTGACTCGATCTGAAATCTACACCCTTGAGTGGGAGTTTGAGGTTATGTCTTCCACAGGGGGCTTATGTGTTTCAACGGGAAGAGCCCATTATTGTGATCATATTACTGCTTACAGCACCAGCCCTTTGATTAAAATGATTTCGCTTGTGTTACAAGCAATTGGTAACATCATTCTGATCCGCTCACTAGCAGGTGACTGACTGCCTAATCTGCCAACGTGTCTGCGACACAGATTTTAATAGCTGATGAGTATTATGTTCAGCTTTTCAGGGGTAGGATTTTGTGGGTTTTTTTTTAGTAAAGGTGTTGGTTTGTTGAACAAAAGAGAAAGTAAAGCTCACATACAATGGGCACTGTGTCAACAACCAAGGACAATTATTAGGGGACTTTAATGATTTTTTAAATAGTTTTTCCACACAGTTCAAGTTCTTTTTAGCCTAAATATTTGTCTTGTTGTAAAAAGTTAATTTTGGCATAGAGGATTAAACTGTGAAAGTGTGACAACTGAGGAGTGAATTCCCTGTTTGGTGTGAAATACACCATGTATAAGGTCCCATGGGCCCACACACACCCCTGTTTGTAAATACGTTCAAACGAGGACCCCGACTTAACAAGGATCTAACCGAGGACTCACACACCCGTTTTTAATCGACACACCATGGACCTCACACAGACACACCAGACAACTTACTATCCAACTGTGACCAGTCCTAGTATAATACCCCCTATGGGGGACCTATCTTATATGCTATCTTATATGCATATTTGCATCATTTACGTAATCCTGGTCATAGTTTCAAACCGTTACATGTGTAACTCTTAGACTCGGGGCACGAGCACACATCATGCCGATCACAACAACCATTAAAAAAAATCAAATAGTAGGATTCACCATCGTTGCCATCATCATAATCATTGTCTACATTATTATCTTCTGACCATGATCTGACACCGTTATCAGAATTAAAGCAATAATGTGTGACTTGCATAAAGAAGAGTTTCCTATTTAAATGTTAGATTTCGCTGATCACATTGTACCCTTTTAAGTTTGAGCCAAACAAATTACGTAAAATAAAGAAAATTGCTATTTCATTCCAGTGCCTGCAATAGGTGTATTAGCTCACCGATTGTATTAATATGATTATTGGCGGAGCTTCATGCAGCTGGGATGTACAAACAAGACGTGAAACAAATAGCGATATGTAACGGTACACAATTTATACAAGATGTAAGGCGAATGGCAATATCCACACAGTTTATATGTCAGTGCTTCAATGATTCAATTCAATGATTCAATAATAAAATGTACACGATTTGTTTAGCCATCACTCAATCGGTTAACTCTGAATAAAATCGCAGATCTCCGGATTTATTATAAAATCTTAAATTTTACTGTAATTAAAGCACTTCAGGCTTTGTCTTTCACATGGTATTTTAATATACCACTGGGCATTACAATCAAGAAAAAAGTAGAAATTCAAGAAATATTGATCGTGTTGCTGTGGAGCAAGTCACTCAATATGGTTTGAAGCATAATATTTATCAGTCAAAATTTTCTGATCATAATTTCCATCAATCTGGCTTCCACTAGTGATTCATTTAAAAAGCAATTTCAAACCATAGTATAACACACGCTAAAGGCTATTAATTTTCTTAATCAAGCATTATAGTGTTCCAAAGTGCCCTTGTGCTGTTACAAGCTAAATGCATGCATACGCATATTTGTACACAGTGACAGTCAGCACACTTATAGTATAGCTTACAAGCCACATTGCTACACGTGTAATGTTTTCTACTCTGTGTTTTAATTTGTGTGAGGGCATGCGATTCATTATGGCAGCACTGACAAGCAAGTGGCAATATATGAGGAATAAGAAATAAGGATGTCAACCTTATGCATTGTGCATCTGACATGGTTGATTACTGTCAGTCTTGGGAGTTGATGTGTAGATTTCAATTGTCAAGGGCATCTTTCATTCTTTTGCATACCTGTGTGGTGTGAATTGAACTTGTTAGTTGGTGTGAGGTGAACCTAGTAATTGGTTCTTTTTGTTCAAGTAAATAACACAAAAATAAGCAAATGTAATGTATTTTATTAATAGTATTGTTATTATTATCTGATTAAAAAGAATTATTGTTGAGTAGGTTCATTCCTTCTGAACTGAAAAGATTTAAATGTCAGACCTGCCAACTGTCTCTCAAAAGTTTCAAAAATGTGATAAGCTTACATCTCACTTTTAGTTCATTTCCTGATTCAATTTCCTGGTTGAAATTCTATATGGCCATGCCCATGTCACAACGTGTTGTCATGATTTATTGGCCAATTTTAAGCTTACCTTAGATTTATAACAGACATAAAAAAAAATGATAAAAACACAAGAGACATCAAAAATAAAGAAGCATTTGACTGATGTTTCCAATATTAAATAGGACAAGCTGTTACAGTTAGAAGTAAAATGAGCTGTTTTGCAATTATTTTGGTCATATTGCTACAATGCAACGATTTAAGGGCTGGGGTATGAACGTTTGGACAGTATTTATTTTGGGACATTAGAGCACATCAGACATATCGAATTGCATTATGAATACGAAGAATGTCATTCTGATATCAAATAATTTTGAATTTTTGAAATTCGCAATTTAATACACATCTTATGGCAAATCATTAAAAATTGATATTTTTGATATTTAACAGTACTTGAAGTAAACTTGATAAATCTGATGATTTATACTTAAAGTGCATGTAGGTGGGTTGAAAAGCCGTCGATCAATTGAAAATTTTGACCTTTTGTATTGAAGATATGGATTTTTTTCCCAAAACACCAAAAACAATTAGGTCTTTTTGAAAAAAAATCCATATCTTCAATATGAAAGGTCAAAATTTTCAATTGACCGTCGGCTTTTCCTCCCTGCTACATACACTTTAAGAATATATCATTAGATTTATATAATTTACGAGGACTGTTATATATCAAAAATTGAAAAATATCAAATTTTTATAATTTGTCATAAAATTTGTATTATATTGTGATTTTCAAAAAATGAAAATTATTTGATATCAGAAAGACATGCTTCGTATTCAAAATACAATTCGATAGGTCTGAGGTGCTCTCATGTGCCACAAAAAATACTGTCGAAACGCAATAAACGCTCATTTTAGATCCCTTAAAAGGAAAAGAAAGAGAGAGAGATTTGCGAGGGAGGTTAACAAGATCTGTCCTTTATGCAAAGGCCTGATTTTGTGGTCATTCGTCATGTTACATGATATAAATAATACAAATGTTGACTTTATATGCTCTTTTCAAAGTCGGAAGTGTACACTAAAAGAAGGACAAGTAATTTTTTCTCTCTCGGAATCACTTTTGCTTTTAATGTTTTATGCAATCTGTCAGTGCAGCATCACCTGAAATTAAAAGCAAATCTTGACTTGAGATTGACATGACTGTGTATTTGTTTAAGGGGGTAGTTTTCTCAAAAATTATAGCGCATTGGTGACAAGTAAGATATGTATATTATAGGGGCATGGACTACAACTACTGCACTGAAAATTCAGCAACTCAAAGCAAGTAGTTATTGATCAAATATTGGTTTTCCCTCATTTTTGACTGTAACTCCACAACTGTTGTCTGTACAGAAATAAAATTTCCAGTGCAGTAGTTGTAGTCCTTGCCCCTATAATATATACATATCTTATTTGTCACCAATGCACTTTAATTTTTGAGAAAAATGCAAAAATAGGCACAAAATTGACCAGGGGTGTAGTACCCCCTTAAGTAATAGAGCTTTGTGCATATTTTTATTCTGGTGAAATTTTATGCCTATCAGACACAATGCTTTACCTCTTTAGTACATTCTTAATTTGACTACTGGCTGGAATAATTGATACTATGATTTTTTCCGTATTCTGTTGATGAGCCATACACGTAAGCCATGCATTGCAATGTATTCTGTCACATAGTCAGAGTTCCAAACATTAACTTCATATCGTACACTGTCTATTTTAAGTTATCTAACCGAGCATTAACGTATACTCTCTAGTTTGAGACGGAGCTTATAACATGCTTCACACTCAGTGCAACCAACCGAGATGGTCTCTCACTCCATGTTTGGTCTAAGTCCTTCAGGGCCGTAGACTGTAGCTAATAAATAAGTTTCCTGACATGGTAAAGGGAAGTTGCATTTGGAGGTCTGTTTGAAATATGTTTGTTGTAACTGGAGAGCTCCCACATTACTGCTGATAGCAGGTAGTTTATCAATGCCAACATCTACTGCTGGTAACAGGTAGTTTATTATACACCCACACCCACATCTACTGCTGATAGCTGGTATTTTATTATCAGTGCCACCATTTACTGTTGGTAGCAGTTATTTTATCAATGCCCACATCTATTGCTGATATCAGGTAGTTCATCAATAACAACATCTACTTCCAATATTAGGTAGTGTATATACAATGTACATGTATTATACTGCTAATATCAGGTAGTTTATCAATTCCAACATCTACTGCTGATAGAAAGTAGCTTATCAATGCCAACATCTATTACTGATACCAGGTAGTTTATCAATGCCAACATCTACTGCCGACAGCAGGTAATTTATCAATACACAATAGTGATATCAGGTAGTTTATCAATGCCAACATCTACTGCTGACAGCAGCAGGTAGTTTATCAATGCATCTACTGCTGATATCAGGTAGTTTTTGAATGCTCACATCTACTGCTGATATCAGATTTTTTTATCAATGCATGCATCTATTGCTGATACCAGGTAGTTTATCAAAGCCAACATTTACTGCTGGTATCAGGTAGTTTATCAATGCCAACATCTACTGCTGATATCAGAAAGTTTATCTTTTAGCCAACATCTACTGCTGATATCAGGCAGTTTATCAATCCCGACATCTACAACTTATATCCGGTAGTTTGTCAATAACATCTGCTGATAGTAGGTAGTTTATCAATACACACATGTACTAGTGGTAGAGGCTAGTTTATCAATGTCAACATCTACTGCTGATATTAGGTAGTTTATCAATGTCAACATCTACAGTAACTGCTAATAGCAGGTAGTTTATCAATACCCACATCTACTAATGAATAGTGATATCAGGTAGTTAATCAATGCCCACATCTACTGCTGATAGCAAGTAGTTTATCAATGCCCACATCTACTGCTGATAGTAAGTAGTTTATCTATGTCAACATCTACTGCTGATAGCAAGTAGTTTATCAATACCCACATCTATGTGAATAGTGATATCAGGTACTCCTTGAATAAGTTCATCAGGATTGTAGATATCAATTATTGGTAAATTATGCTTTACAAATCCACTTGATTACTCACGTTTTTAGACGTTTCATCTTCCTACGGAAGACTTCATCAGTAATGTGATGAACCAGCAACACTCCTACTCTCATCTCCAGAGGGTGTAGTTCTTTGCAATAGCTGGTCATATACATGATTGAGTGAGTATGTCCCTTCATCGCGGTTGATAACGTTGGCCCCCCGTTTTCTGATCCACATTGCTTCTCAAAAATTGGGTGTAGTCAGAACATTGCTTGATCGGAAAGACGCGATTGTAACGGAAGAGGAGGATAAACAACAGGAGGAGGAACACATCAAGCATGCGCTAAATCAATGTGGATATCCTAACTGGACGATTGAAAAAGTGAAACAACAGATCAGTGATAAGACCAAAGCGAAGAAGAAAGCAAAGGACAAGAACACACAAAGAAGTAAGGGCATGGTAGTGATACCCTATGTCCAAGGCGTGTCGAAAGACTGCAACGTGTGTTTAAAAAGCATAACATCCAGACAGCGATGAGACCACACAATACGCTGAAACAAAACCTTGTACACCCCAAAGACAAAATAGAAGCCACCAAAACTTGCGATTGTGTTTATGAAATACCATGCAAAAGTTGCAAGAAGTCGTACATTGGGGAAACTGGCAGACCTTTCGGGGTAAGACTGAAAGAACATTTAAAAGAATCTGAAAAGTTAACAGAGAGGAAATTCACACGCGCTGTTCGAAAGGAGTCGGTCGATGAAATTAACAAGTCCGCCATCACAGATCATGTATCGCAACAAAACCATGTTATTGATTGGGACGGAGCCAAAGTAATCGACAAAGACTCATGTAAGCAAACCAGATGGATTAGAGAAGCAATGTGGATCAGAAAACGGGGGGCCAACGTTATCAACCGCGATGAAGGGACATACTCACTCAATCATGTATATGACCAGCTATTGCAAAGAACTACACCCTCTGGAGATGAGAGTAGGAGTGTTGCTGGTTCATCACATTACTGATGAAGTCTTCCGTAGGAAGATGAAACGTCTAAAAACGTGAGTAATCAAGTGGATTTGTAAAGCATAATTTACCAATAAGTGATATCAGGTAGTTTATCAATGCGAACATCTACAGCTGATAGCAAGTAGTTATCAGTGCCCACATCTACTGCTGAAAGCAAGTAGTTAATCAATGTCAAAATCTACTGCTGATAGCAGGTAGTTTATCCATGGAGGTATATAAATAAATGGAGAATGATCCAGCCAAGCCTCTTTTGTACTACGTTGGTTATGACCAATTTTTGTTGAATAGGCAATTTCAGGTTTATATTGATTATGCTACGCTGATTACATTGTGAAGTCTGCTTCACTGGCCATTGATTTCAATGGGGTAAAATGAAGTTTATACTTATTGGAAAGTGCTCATGTTTCATAAAATTTTGATATCAAAATCTCATTTTAGCCAAAAATTGAGTGCTTAAATTCTGAGACTAGTATACCTAGGTTTAGGTATACTAGTCTCAGGTAAATTGCATCAAGAAATCAGTCTTTTGAAAAAGAAACACCTTATCTGTTGTCATCTTGTGACTCCCTACATTTTGGTCATGAAAATTGAATTATGACTTTTTTTTCCCCAAAAAGTTATGACCCCCCCCCCGTATATTTGGAACCCCTCCCTCCAAAGAAAATGATAGCCTCCTAATAATATTAATAATCATTTAGGCCTAAATACTGATAATTATTTATTATAAAATGAGAAGTTTAATGATGATGATTTAGACGGCCTATACGATTTCATGACAATAGGCTACAGAATTAAAAGTTTAAAACAATAACATGACATATCCGTCATGGCACTCAATCAATTTGACCCGAAGCTTCAACCAAAATAACGGTTATCATACACTAAACTGAGAAACTGTTTAAACAAAGTATGTAGGGCCTATACATTCCGTATATCAATTTCTCTCTAGAAAAGATTGTCTGATCATCACTTTTGCTTGAATTCAAGTACTTCCGTAAATTTTGCTCGTCAGAACTCAAATGGCCCAAATTGGCCCAACATAATTTTTTTTCACAATCGGAAGGTAAAACGTTTTGCTTTCATTTGCACTATATTTGAACTCCCTCAGACCCCTTAAAAGCTTAATATATGAACATGAAAACTAAGTATATTTGTCAAGTTACGGCACAACTAGTGTAGAAAACAGTTTCATAACTTGAGAACAGAACATCCGAATTTTTTTCGGGTTTTCGCATACGATCATACATTGAAACTATAAGCTATCAAAACTGGTGACTTTGAACATCTGATTGACTAGCTGACGTCATTATACAGTCTCTTTTACAAGGCTTCCTGTACGGGTCAATGTAGGGTCAATTCCTATGAGGAAATTTTGGGAGTGACAATCAATGAACCATGGTAGAGGCTCATAACCATCGTGGAGATCAATAGCTTGGCTGAAGTGGCTGGTCAATTCAAGTTTGGTGACTCATTGAATAGAGGTAACGGGATAATCTCCACTTAAGAGATTAGAATTCTGGCGATCATTCTCCATTTATTTATATACCTCCATGGTTTATCAATACCCACATCTACTACAGTACTACTGCTATCAGGTAGTTCATCAATACCGACATCTACTAGTGATAGCAGGTAGTTTATCAATGCCAACATAAACTGCTGACTGCAGGTAGTTTATCAATGCTTGAATTTATTTATTGGTAAAAAGGTTTTTCAGATGCATGCTAAAAGTATTGAAAATGTGCAGTTTTTTATCCTTCACAGGTGTTACTGAAACATGAGAGAATATTGAGTTTTCCGGATAATTCAATGCAAGTTCCCCATTTACTCGCTTTGATTATAACAAAGTAGTTCATCAATGTGATTGTTTCTTCTCTTTTATCACAGTGGGCTGACTGCGCTAGCAGCCTATGGTCTGACTACAGAGCTATGGAACCCAAGTGCTGGGCTGCTTGCTGCCTGTTTCATTGCAATTGGTAAGTAAATCTAAAACTCAAAGAAATCCAAAAATTGGGACGATATTAATCATGTGGCACACCCTTCTTTCATTTGTTTTACATTGGTAACCCCCTCCCCCCTTACTCATGGGGTTAAGCCTCTTCAGTCCTACCACTATACTTACCATGCTGCTGATTGGCTCAATAAATCCTAGTAGTTCGAGGACACCACTCATCTTAAGCAAGTAAGCAAGTCATATCACGCCAATTTAAATCATTGATTTAAATCACGATTGGGCCAATAAAAAAATTGTTTGTTTGCCCTTTGGTCATGGGCACTTATGCCATTTTGACATTGAAATTGACATTGAAAGTGAAACCACATCTTTGAGCACTGTTGATATCTGATTTTAAGGCTATACTAGTTTCCAGAGGCTGTCCTGATGTGATGATGTGATGTTTTGATTGCATTTTAAGGTAGTTGTAAAAAGAGGGTGAAATAAAGTGTAAAAATTAGAAAAAAAGTGACCCAAGATTTTCATGTTTTTTGGGTCAGTTGCTGAGGGCATAAAACATATTTTATTGACCTTCTGATCAATTAAGTTGATTGATTTTCTCAGCTGTGAAATTTGAATCGAACATTTAGCTGTAAATTTATAGACATAAAGTATTGAATTTAATGTAAATGTATCAGAACATCCGCAATACTGACTATTCTCTATAACGGAAACTTTTTAAAATGAAAGCTTCATTGTACAGCAAACATGATATACTGTTAAATCGTGCATTTTATTAGCTTTGTAATAATTTCTTTGAACTTTCTTTTTACTACTCTCACTTCCCCTTTTTAATGGAATTGGTATGGGCAATAGGACATCAGTGCGTTTTAGTTTCACATATTATTTATGCCTCTGGCACACATTCAGTGTAGTGGAAAGATAATGAGACCGGGAAAATGTTTACAATATTTTTCTGAAGCACGTAGGTCTGTCTATACTGGAGTGATATTGAGTAAGAAAAATGAGAAATATTCAAAATGAAAGTGCAAATTAGCTGTAAAAAAAAAAGGAAAGAAAATAATTACCTGGATTCCAAAGAGGAGAGACTGTACATATATCTTTCAGGACTCACTTCGGAGCACTTTTGATATAAAATCGGATTTCATATTTATTGATCAAGCTAATGAGTTTTCAATGTTGGACGAATTGTAGTCGAGTCCAATATAACTCTTTTTGAGTATTGGATGTAAAATTATAATTGTCTATTTATTAGTCATTAAAGAGCACAAAACAATTAAGTTATGTTGTTTACAGCAATAAACTTTGAATGAGCAGTGAAAAGTCACGATAGACTCCCTAATATCAATTTGACAAGTGATGTTTTATAGTACCAGTAATGAAAAGAAATGTACATCAATAATAACTTCCTAGGCAGATATATAAAATCCAACATCTCATGGGAATTGTGCCAAGTTAAGGGCTGGGGTATGAACGTTTGGACAGTATTTATTGTGGGACATTAGAGCACATCAGGCATATCGAATTGCATTCTGAATACGAAGAATGTCCTTCTGATATCAAATAATTTTGATTTTTGAAATTACGCAATGTAATACACATTTTATGGCAAATCATTAAAATTGATATTTTGATATTTAACAGTGCTCAAGTAAACTTTATAAATCTGATGATTTATATTTGAAGTGTATGTAGGTGGGATAAAAGGCCGACGATCAATTGAAAGTTTTGAGCTTTCGTATTGAAGATATGGATTTTTTTCCCAAAACACCAAAATGAAATAGGTCTTTTTGGGAAAAAAATCCATATCTTCAATATGAAAGGTTAAAATTTTCAATTGATCGTCGGCTTTTCCTCCCAGCTACATACACTTTAAGAAAATATCGTTAGATTTATAAAATTTACTTCGAGGACAGTTATATATCAAAAATTTGAAAAATATCAAATTTTTATAATTTGTCATAAAATTTGTATTATATCGTAACTTTCATAAAATGAAAATTATTTGATATCAGAAAGACATTCTTTGTATTCAGAATGCAATTCGATATGTCTGATGTGCTCTCATGTCCCACAAAAAATACTGTCGAAACGCTCAAAACGCTCATTCCAGATCCCTTAATACAGTTGGTACAAAGCTGCAGCACATCTATGCAAACTATATGTTGCTGTTATTTTAACATATAGAATTTTGACATTTTGGGACATTTTGTGAGTTGTTCATTTCAGGGAATGGGTCAAGTGCATTGTGGCTCTACACAAAATAGACGTCCACTTGCAAAATTCACAAAAATAAAACCGCACAAAATAACAGGATACATGCACATGATACAATTGATTATTTTGATGCTATTAAAACTAATCTAAGTCAGCTGTCACAAGTATCAGGTTTTGACTTAAATACACACTGTTCCATTTGCATGTTATAAATTTATGCTAAAATTGGGCTGTTCCGGTTGAGATCCATGCACCCCTGTGGAAGACAATTTCTCCAATTCAGAGAGTGTGACTTTCAAATGGGGATACTTCAGTGGGTGACTATATGTGACATGATCAAGGGAAATGAGTCGGATGTCGCTAATATTTATTTTGAGATATTGGCAAAGAAAGTGTTAAAATGCTTTTGTTTTATATTGTTTTCAGCGATTGATTAATTGATGTAACTTCGCAAAGAAAGGTCGTATCAACATGGGGGTTTCAGTTTCTGAAAGGTCTCAATGTCCTCTTTAGAAACGTATGTAAAACTCATTTTCAACCAGGGTCGACATGTGACTCATTCCCCTTGATCATGTCACATATTTGAAATCTGCACCCCTTGTGTGGGAGATTAGGGTCATGGCTCCCATAGGGGGGTGTATGGATTTCAACTGGAATAACCTGTTGCTTGTTTGTTTGTTTGTTTTATTTCTTCTTCTGCCTGGGTTACTCATTCAGTGGATGTTTTAAGGTATCCTCTGTTCTTCCACGGGGCCCAGGGGAATGCTAGCACTGCCATCAACATTGAGTTACTTGTTTCTTTCATACAGCCTGTCTCAAAAAAAATTGTGCAAGTGAAAAGCGCCCTCTTTGGCGATTAGAAAATACCGTTGTGACATGATGCTTACATCAACGTCAAGGGCACAGTCTTATCTCTCAAATACCGTTTGTTCTGTTCGATTTGCTCTTTTTAATCTCGAGATATGTTTAGTTAAGAACGAAAGGGTAAAATCACAATTGTGCCACTTTTTACTAGGGAATAGGGCTGTATGTAAATCAATGATAGCTGATGTTGATGCGTCTAATGCACGATACCTGTGCATTAGACGCATCAACACCAGCGCGCGTGCATTATTTTGTCTAATTTCATTAATTTGTCAAATTTCATGAACATGTCAAAGTTCATTAACCCATAAGTGTGTAATATTTATTTGTTTTTTAACATTGTCTTGAATGACAAAAAGAACAGTATTTACCATGGTAAAATCAATGGAATGCACATGTATTTAATTTTACAGCAGAATGAATTATTTATTTATCGTTTAATAGGTCGTTAGTGGAAAAAGAGAATCATTATACCTTTGTAATGATAAAACATTAAAAACAATTTTGTATTGTTGTGTAATTGATGCGTTCTTTTGATTTGTGAAGGAACTCTTGATAAACTTGATGCTATTGATTTACATGTACAGCCCTCTTCCCTAGTAAAAGTGGCACAATTGTGATTTTACCCTTTCGTTGTTAAGTAAGCATATCTCAAGATTAAAACAAGCAAATTGAACAGACTAAACGGCATTTGAGAGCTACGAATATGCCCTTGACGTTGATGTAGGCAATATGTCACAACAATATTTTCTAATTGCCACAGAGGGCACTTTTCACTTGCACAATTTTGTTTGAGACAGGCTGTAGTGTAGCTGGAACAGTTTAAAACCAAAGGAAATTAAATGCTCTTTTTTTGTCGTATCTCAAATGCAGTATTCTGTGCATGCAAGTGGCTGTGCTCAATTGCATCATATTTTAGTGCTCCAAATTCGTATCTGCAGTTATTGGATATAACTGCAGTACGACTTCGGAGCACTAAAATGTGATCTGAAGTTATTGGAGCCCACATGGGCTACAAATCACATGTTTGGCAACCCTTAGTTTGTTGCCACTCAGTGTGTGATATTTCTATATTTTACATCATAGTGAAGCAGTAACATTAATTGTACTCCCATGTCACACATCAGAAGGTTCATCAAGTTGCCAACATTGAATGCCCTGCCCGACCTTCCTGCAAATATTTGAATTCAAATATTTGAATTTAAATATTTGAATTTTAACTTCAGTTTTTAATAAACCATATTTGTTATTAGAAATGTTGCAGTTTGCATTTTGTCTCTTTTTCTCGCTTTGAATATTATGACCAAATATAAAAAAATTAGAAGAAAATAATACCAAATTTGATTCTTGTTGTTATAATAAATGTTGGTATTTATACAGCGCCTTTCACATGTGAACATGTACCAAAGCGCTTTACATTTATTCCGCCGTCGTTAGAATATGTCAGCTGCCATACAATGCCCAAGGCATGCTCATACCATTAGGCGGCGCTCAATGGACAGTATTCATAACAGCTCCCCATTTCACACCTGGGTGGAGAGGAGTAATCGAGATAAAGTGCCTTACTCAAGGGCACAACACGATGGCGTTGCCGGGGCTCGAACCCGCAACCTTCCGATTATGAGTCGTAGCCCGTTCCGCTCGGCCACCGTGTTCCCAACGAAAGCACGGCTTGAATTTTGCCTTACAAGGTATAATTTTACAGGCTGATTCTTATCCAGCAAAGAAGTACCAATACAGTAAGCCAAAAATTAAGGTACCAGTTATGTTCACCCCTTTCTAAACAAAGACAAATATTTTATTTAAGACCTTATTTGTTGAAATTGGTTGAGAATTAAAGAAACAGTGATCTAAAACCTGAAGAAGAAACAAAATCAAAAGTTGCAATTAAAGCATGATGCTAGTTTTCATGCTAATCAATGGCTAGGTCTCTTGTTCATGAATGCTTTGTGTACAAATCAATAGGGCATGCAATGAAGCAAACTGCAACTTTTTAATTTGCATCTTACTTGGGTTTTTGGATTTTTGTGTCTTTATTTCTTGAACGATTTCAACGAATGAGGTCTTAAATTCGAGCTAAAAGATGCAGCTTTTGGCTGCTGGTTCCAATTATGGCATATAAATCTTAATTAATTATTTTGCTTACTGTATGTACTGTATTAATTTTTTGTCTATTATCTTGCCATTCCATTACTGTTGTTTATAAAGTATACAAGATGATTGGCACTTGCTGTGAGATATCAATTTGCTCATTCATAGCCAAGTTATTAGCACATTCAGATAACCAACGATATTCAAGTCTAGTGGGAATTTTTCATGCGTCTATTTTTGTGCTTTTATGACAGAAAAGTTAAAGCCGAAGTATCACAATGCATGAATATATTTTGTTCCGTGTGGCTGAGTTAATGGATTGTATGGACTTGAAAAATTAAAGCCATTTTGTTTCAGACTATATAAATATTGTAAGAAATTAGCACTGCATATTAATTATGATTAGTTGGAGAGGCATTGCCTGCTCTTCTGAAGCTATTATATCTGAAACCTGATGACTAAAGTCCAATTCTGACTCCACATCGCAGGATGCTTTTAAAACATTGCAGCATCGCATGATGAAATTAAAATGTACATTTCAATTTTTCATTGCGCGATGCTGCAATGTTCAAAGCATGTGGGGTCTGCATCTCCTTTTATGCTCATTCTACCGACCTTGATTTTCCAGCAGCCAATCTCAACCATGCACGGCTGCGATATCGCAACTTCGGTGCTATATAAAGTTGAACAAAATCCAACTCCATTGCGGACCGAAATTTCCACAGCGCAATGAGAATTTTCACTGCCAAGATCGTAAAGCCTGGCTCAGATTTCAGATTTTATAGCATCGCAGCATTGCATCGCGCCACGATGAGGAGTCAGAATCAGACTTTATGCATTTAGGCAAATTATCAAATTATTAAGCAAATAAAATGGTTGACTTTGTGGTTTCCATGCTTTCTCCAATTGTAGTGTTGGCTCAAGTTGTATTACATCAAGCTGAATTCAGTGGCATTGAATTGAGTAGTGCTAGGTTGCATTTTGGGGTCCCGGACTCACTGGGTTCAGGGGTTCCTGCAGACCCCCAGCTTTACAATCTAGTGCTACTGCAGACATACTATTTATGCTGCATTTGTGCAACTCTGACTCGCCAAATTCTACTACAGACCCCCTACTTTCAGATTTTCTGCAAGTTCTGGGGTCCCTGCGGACTCTGGAGCACTTTGTTCTAGCGCTACCCCTGATTCAGTGGCATTGAATTGAGTTGTCAGAGCAACATGTCTATTTTGATCTGATTTCCAAGGCTGTTTGGATAATAAATATCCTTGAAGTGTTCAAATTCAGTTGTAGATATGGATTTTAAATACCTCGGGAGTTTCCACACTGATGGAAGAGACTTAAAAGATGCACAATAACAGTAGTTAATAATGACTATGAGTGCTGGTTTGGCCTAGATACCATCACTGTGTGAGGTTAAATTATAAAGTTGTAACCAGTTTTGCTTCTAACAAATCCATATTTTCCTGCGCAAATGTTCAAATTTGATCATTGGATTGCACATACTTGGAGTGTATTGCAAATATTATTACCTTTGCATTATAGACATCATGTAATCGGATGTATTGAAATCATTATTAATGCATAAAAAACTTCTTTCACACATCGTCTGTCTACACACACCCACTCACATACTGTGATATCAATTCGTATCAGACAGTATAACTTGACTGAGACGAAAACAGAACTTCAAGGGGCTGTTACGTGAAAATGGGCCTTGACAACTCACTGGCACTAGTAATTATGTGGTGTGATCGAGCTTAATCAGTCTAAAGTCAGGCATATTCAATTTTAAGTTTCTACATGATTGTATAAAGCATTTGCAAAGGTATATTGTGCAAAAAAACCCATAGATATCAAATATTTAGTTCCGGAGATATGAACAGTTGAAGTGTATCCAAAACAATAGACAGCAAAAGAAAGTTTTTACTTTGTCTGTCTATACCTGGAAATTAATATTTCCGACTACTGATTTTGCTTGATCACGTCACATTTGATCATATATTGGATTGCACATACTTGGAGTGTATTGCAAATATTATTTCCTTTGCATTATAGATCTTGTGTAATCGGATGTATTGAAATCATAATTAATGCATAAAAAACTAATTTCACACTTGGTCGGGCTACACATACACACGCATACTGTGATATCAAATTGTATCAGGCAGTGACATGACTCCGACGAAAACAGAACTTGAAAGAGCTTCAGTAGATAGTGCTCTCAATTGGACTGGGCTATCTTCAGTAGATTGTGCTCTCAATTTGACTTGGCTATCTTCAGTAGATAGTGCTCTCAATTTGACTGCTATCTTCAGTAGATAGTGCTCTCAATTTGGCTGCTATCTTCAGTAGATTGTGCTCTCAATTCGACTGCTATCTTCAGTAGATAGTGCTCTCAATTTGGCTGCTATCTTCAGTAGATAGTGCTCTCAATTTGGCTGCTATCTTCAGTAGATATTTGTCTCCATTTGACTGTGCTATCTTCAGTAGATAGTGCTCTCAATTTGGCTGCTATCTTCAGTAGATAGGTGTCTCAATTTGACTGTGCTATCTTCAGTAGATAGTGCTCTCAATTTGGCTTGGTTATCTTCAGTAGATAGTGCTCTTGTGTGGGCTATCTTCAGTAGATAGTGCTCTCAATTTGAATGGGTTATCTTCAGTAGATAGTGCTCTCAATTTGACTGGGCTATCTTCAGTAGATAGTGCTCTTAATTTGACTGGGCTATCTTCAGTAGATAGTGCTCTCAATTTGAATGGGCTATCTTCAGTAGATAGTGCTCTCAATTTGACTGGGCTATCTTCAGTAGATAGTGCTCTTAATTTGACTGGGCTATCTTCAGTAGATAGTGCTCTCAATTTGAATGGGCTATCTTTAGTAGAAAGTGCTCTCAATTTGAATGGGCTATCTTCAGTAGATAGTGTTCTCCCTTTGACTGCTATCTTCAGTAGATAGTGCTCTCAATTTGACTGTGCTATCTTCAGTAGATAGTGCTCTCAATTTGGCTGCTATCTTCAGTAGATAGTTGTCTCAATTTGACTGTGCTATCTTCAGTAGATAGTGCTCTCAATTTGACTTGGTTATCTTAAGTAGAAATTGCTCTCAATTTGGCTGCTATCTTCAGTAGACTGGTCTCCCTTTGAATGGGCTATATTTAGTGGATAGTGCTCTCAATTTGACTGCTATCTTCAGTAGATAGTGCTCTCAATTTGACTGGGCTATCTTCAGTAGACAGTACATTTGACTGGGCTATCTTTAGTAGATAGTGCTCTCAATTTGACTTGGTTATCTTAAGTAGATATTGTTCTCAATTTGGCTGCTATCTTCAGTAGACAGTGGTCTCCCTTTGAATGGGCTATCTTTAGTAGATAGTGCTCTCAATTTGACTGGGCTATCTTCATAATATACTCTCAATTTAACTGCTATCTTCATTAGATACTCTCATTTTGAATGAGTTACTGTGGGTGCTTGTGGTTTTGTTCATCAAACCTGTGTAAAGTTGAACAAAGTATTGTCTTTTGTGGTCAGCTAATGAAAATTCACAGACATTAGTTAGTATGTGTTAGTAGGTGTCAAGAGTGATTTTAGAATTGATTTAGTGAAGTACCATAAGTTGAGCAGTTTAAACTGTGCTGTCTTCAGTAGATAGTGCTCTCAATTTTACCAAGCTATCTTCAGTAGATAGCACTGTCACAATATGACTGCTATCTTCAGTTGGAGGTTAATAGCTGTGACTTTGTTTGGAGGGGATTGCAATAATTGTAAACAGTTTGCCTTTGTGCTAATGAGCAATTTGATTGGGACATATTTGTGGTGTGATACACGCAGGTTATGAACGGCAATTAAATATTAAATTTAGCAATATATTTAGAACTTATAACTTAACTTGCTTAGTTCCCTCGGATCATGATGCCCGAACAGTTGGATGGATACATTGTAGCCCCAACAGCGAGGCACGTAACTCTCAATCACTGTATAAGAGGTCACAATCTTCATTCTTCACCTGTGGAGTAGAAAAGTTATCTCAAATCACATATTTTAATTTTTAGTGATATTTTTCTTTTACTTGTTTTAAAAATAAAACTTAACCCACACACAGGAAATGTCAATCAGTTATACAAATATTCAAATATTGATAAAATGAGTACAAACTCAGTGGTTTAACTGTGCAAACAAAAAAAGAACTGCATATTCACTATACGCATCTTTTACATTGTAAAAAATTAATGTATCAGTCCAGTTCATTTTGTAGTGTTTATTTCCGTATTGTATCTATTAAAACATTGAGAAGAGCAAGATTATGTTATGATCCCACCCACTTGATTCTTAAGGTCATGCTTGGTTTGGATTGGTTGAAGTCTACCCCATCCCAGGAAAAATCATGCACATAGGGACTGGGGGAATAAATCCATTACAGTGAGCCTTGTGATCTCTCGTATTAAAATCATACTTTTCCCTGTGCGTGTGGGCTTTCTCAGGGACTGTCTTCTGGAGCCTTCAAGGAGAGCCGTTTAGAGCATTTACAATAGAATGTTACAAGGAGAGAATGATCAACTGAGAGGTAAAAATCACTCTCATATCAGAGTGATTGCTCTCGCTCTTTTCCAAAGGCAGTTTCTGCTTTATTTTTCTCAATATTTGAGCACAAACAGCTAGCGCAGGCACCGCTTTGATCCGCCTTGAAATTGATTGTTTTAGTATTTTCAGGGTTCCCACAGTTCTTGAAAGTCCTTGAATTTGAAAACACCTTTTCAAGGCCTTGAAAGTCCTGGAAATTTGCACAAGGTCCTTGAAAGACCTTGGAAATTGGAATTTCACCCAAAGTACAATTTTGACAAAATTTGATAGGAGCTGTCACTTTCGTTAATACACAGCTTTTTGTGTTGTGGTAAGTCCTCATGCTTTTGGACCTTGAAAGTCCTTGAATTTTAAAGGCTTCAAGTCAGGGTGTGGAAACTCTGTATTATTGGGTGTGTGAGTTTGTACTGCTGAAAATTTAGTTAGTATTATTCTCACAGCAAATTCTTACACACATGTGAAGAAAACTGACAAATCTTTGGGAGTCCCTTACAGCATCATGTTTGATGTGGACGGGATTCAAAGAGGTACTCCACATAGGAGTGGTGATGTGAATTGATGCACCATTATGGGGGTACTACACCCCTCGTTAAATTTGTGTCTATTTTTGCATTTTTCTCAAAAACTAATAACTCGGTGGTAACAAAAGTTATGTATATTATAGGGGCAAGGAATCCAATTACTACACTGGAATTTCAGTGACCCAAGACAAGCGGTTCGTTATTTATGATAATAAATGAGGTACCGCTAGGATGTACCTCATTTCCTATCATATATACTGAACCGCTTGTCTTGAGTCACTGAAATTTCAGTGTAGTAATTGCTTACCTTGCCTCAATAATATACATAACTTTTGTTACCAGTGTGTTTTTTTTTGTTGAGAAAAATGCAAAATAGTCCCCCCCTTAAGGTCCAGATGAACATTAAATAATGAATACCGTATTTTGTCAAATAGTCGCCCCCCCCCTCAAATAAACGCCCCCACCACTTTTTTCAACCAAGATGTTTCAAAAATGCTGATATTTCCATGCTATCTTGTGTAGTAAGCTTACCAAGTTGCGCACATGGTCGATAATAGTGTCAATAATTGGCGAAAATCTGGATCAGAAACCCGGAAGTGAGCCATAAGTCAGTGTTTCTAGTTCATAGTTCGTCATTTTAGCGTGTGTTTTTACTTTACCTAATGATTTTAACGGGAATTATTATCTAGGGATTATCGTTCTAAAATTGACCTTGAATAAACGCCCCCCCTTGGGAAAATGTAACGCCCCCGGGGGCGTTTATTTGACGAATATGGTAGGCCTATATTTTGTATAAAATTGAATAGATAATACCAAAGTACAGAGGTTTCCATCCGCAAAGTGAGAACTAAATAAAAATACTATGATTGATAAGTAATTAAAACACTATGCACACACAGTACATTGACAGCACATAAATACATTTATATGGTCGCGATTCTTAGTTTTCAACTAACATTGATCGGATTGAATCTAAAAAGGCTAGAACGGATCAGAATGAGACTAGCAGAAGTTTGGAGGGTCAGTCCAGTGTGCGAA
The DNA here is from genome assembly GCF_039555335.1 of Amphiura filiformis. Classification (NCBI taxonomy): domain Eukaryota; kingdom Metazoa; phylum Echinodermata; class Ophiuroidea; order Amphilepidida; family Amphiuridae; genus Amphiura; species Amphiura filiformis. The sequence continues at coordinate 2,726,156 of NC_092647.1, read as the reverse complement.
AAAATGTAATAGGTCCAAATCGGGCAGGATCATTCCCAAATTGTTCTCGACGGGTCAGTCAGATTGGTATCATGCGGTAAATGCCGGGATTGGGGTGGAAAAATGTTGCCCCGCAGAGCACTACTTTTCCCTGGTTTCTGAATTTCCTGTCGCTTATGCTCGTTTCAAGTTCATGCCCTAATTGAATTCATAATGGTGATTTTTCAGAAATTTAAAATAAACAGTGTGTTTCGAGGTAATTCTGAATTTGTGCCTTTTATTTTTACTTGGAACACAATCTGTATAGCAATAGCATGCCTCCTTTCTATATTAGGTAAATTGATGAACATATAAGACTGTAATTCCGCATTGTGACTGATAATGAAATTGGGAGAAATAATGAACAAAGTCACCTCACTTGTTTTCTGAAAATATGTGACGGGAAAACTCGGAATCAAGCGCAAAGGGCTCAAGATACACTTCTGATACGCACTGCATGACATGTATTGACGCGATAAAGTTCGCTGTCAAATGCTACAATACTCACACTATAACTGTGTGAGATTTGCTCTGTGTAGACAGCCAGTTCACGAACTTGTCTATAATGATCTGGATTACAGTAGCCCACATTGGTGTGGATTCAGTGTGCAGTGTGGACTGCTCAAAAGATTTCAACTACTTGAATGGTGCTTAGAACCCACTACATTAGTAGTCCAGTATTACACACTGTTGCCTGTAAATGGGTATTTTCATATGGACTGGAATACCAATGGGCTATTCCTGTTGAAATCCATACACCCCCATACAGAAAACATGACCTTAATATCCCATACAAGGGGTGTAGATTTCAAATGAAGTCACCCATTCAGGTAGCCCCATTTGAAATTCACACTCCCTCTGTGGAAGATTAAGGTCATGTCTTCCATAGGGTGGGGGGTGGATTTCAACTGGAATAGCCCAATGATCTAGAATTGAGTATTTGACATATTGTTAAGCTGATCATGACCTTGTGGATGATAGAGTAGTTTCGCACACAGTTACGGCAAGTATATTGTCTGACGTTTGGTGGGCTTATGTAAATATTTCAGTCTCACAGAACGGTTAGGAGTGGTAGAACCCACTACATTAGTAGTCCAGTATGCCTCATCTATAAAGACTTTCAAGATACTCTTAAAACCACACTTGTTTTGATTTTTGGTTCTTATCGCTTATGTATTTTTTTCTCATGTTATTTTTGTAAACGCAATGGTGCTTTAGGGAATTGCATTTCTAAAACATTGTAGAAACTTTGAAGATCATCGCAAGAAAATAATTCTGTAAAACAGTGCTGTAGCCTATAGTGTAGTCCATGACAGTGGTATCTTAGGACTCGGGAAGACCTAGTCCTTGACTCTCAAAATCCAAGTGCAAATCAAAGAGTCTTCCGCAGTGTTTTGGCTCTTTCCTTGGGAATTCTGAATTATTAATACTGGTTTTGACTAATAATTATTTGCCTAAAGCAACGTAAACTACACTTTATACTGGCAGAAAAGAACTGCACTTGTTTACATTCTGAGAGCATACACAGCTCGTAAACATGGAAACTGGATTCTGATTGGCTAATTCAATCATCTTGCAATCATAACAACAGGCCGGTAACTGATTGGCTGATTACGTGCCAAAGCGTTAGTGGCGCAGAGTGGCACTCGTGAAGGGAATGCAAAGCCATGTGTATGTTGCCCATTAACAGGATACTCGCATCGATCAGAGCAATAAGAGAGCCATTCTTTTTTGAAAGCCAGTGTAACTGAATCTGCATTGTAGCTTTCTACATGTAAGCCCAAGTTTAAGCCAGAGTTTTAGACCCAGGAAATACCTGGCTCAATGTCATTGGGCAGAAAAAAACCTCCTGTGTCAATGGCCCTGAACATGTTTAAAGTGAAACCTCCTATGTAACCTCTTCCTAGTTTTGTTATAAACATGTTTAAGGGCCACTATAGTTTAAAATAAGTTAAAATAAGTCAGAGAGATCTGCTGTAGGAGCAGGATTTCACATTTTCATGTGCTCAAGTGACCGAATGTTTACAATGGAATAAGATTCTTTCAAAATCTTGGAATTTAAAGAACTCTTTAATCACCATGTGGATCACCATGGACAGAACTTTGGCATAGTCACTTTTGCCTACGGTCTTGTTTGCAAAAAAAAGAGCAATTTGGAATGAGACTACTGTATACGCTGAAATTTTTGCGGTGATTTTCTTTTCGCGAATTTCACGTATTAATATGTGCCTGCGAAAATAATAACTCGCAAATTTGTTAAAATGAAGTAATTTCTTACATATCTTATAACATAAGTTGCCAACAATTGCGAATTTAACACCTCGCGAAATTGTCAGTGATACTTGAAACCACAAAAATATTTGTACGTGAAAATATTGGTATATAAAGTATCTAACTTTGTATCATACAATTCGACAATTTCGTACGCTTCAAAATGTTCTCGCATATATCAGTGTATAAAATACCCCAAGTAGAGAAATTCAAATGTTGAAGCCTAGTGAATATACATTGCACTTTGCATGTCTATTTTTGGCTCATTGCATCTAGAGATAATAGGCTAATAATGATGAGAAGGGAAATAGCGGAACACTTCACCATGTTTTCATTTATATACTTTGTACCTGTTATGGCTATTTATAATGGCACAATGTCGTCTGCTAGGCTACAGAATATCCCTGTGTATGAACTATGTTTTAATAGCTATCACCAGCAGGTCTTGAATTGGCGTAAAATGAAAATATTGTTATTTTATTCAGGTGTCAGCCGGTTTGGCTTATTTAGTACTATCATCTAAGGATAAAGCATAAAGCCATGAAAAGTTCAATTGCTGTTTTTGCTGGGCCTTATGTCATGAGGCCTACTGTGAAATATCTGAATTCGTAATACAATGCTTTAGAAATACACATTCCTGATTCTATTTTTAAAGTCTTTTCCAAGAATGTAGGAGTTATCAGAGAAATGTCAAGAAGGTGTCAAAAATGCTGGAGGGTTGAGCATGACATATGGTTCTGAAATTTCAAATCATGTTGCTGTGACTGCCACTGGTCACTTAATATGCCATACTATCAAGAGGAATGAGTCTAATGTTGCTTATGATTGATTTTGAGTGATACATTCTTATGTTTTACTTGATTTTGTTTTTTAAAGTTGGAGAAAATTTTTCCAAAATGCAAAATTCGGGTCAGTAGAACAGAGTTTTTTTTAAACCAGGGTTCCTGCGGTCCTTGAAAGTCCTTGAATTTGAAAACACCTTTTCAAGGCTTTAAAAGTCCAGGAAATTTGCACAAGGTCCTTGAAAGTCCTTGAAAATTGGAATTTTACCTAAAGTATAATTTTGGCAAAATTTGGGGAGTGGAGAGGAGCTGTCACTGTTGTTAATACGTGTCACATTAAAGCCGCATCATGATTTTTGTGTTGTGGTAAGTCCTTGAAAATCATGCTTTTGGACCTTGAAAGTCCTTGAATTTTAAAAATCATGCCAGATATTTTGAATTAGAAAATTTGTGTGCAGGTAACACAAGTATATATTTATAGCCACATTATTTAGTTTGAAATGGCAGCATGTGTGATGACTTTACTTTCTGTAGTGTTGAAATGAATTATTGATGCATAAGATGGCTGTATAATATTTTTTTAAATCAGTAAACAAGTGGGTGTGCATGAAGATAGCTGTGACATTTCTGATGACATAAGATTATGTGGGGCAAATATTGGTTGTAAACACCTTTTCTGATCATTTCAGATAAATAATGATGAAAGAAGCTGAGAGAGTGATTTGTAATAGTTTGTGGATAGCTCAATGATGTATTCCTCTAGTATGAAAGTTTATTGTTTTAGCAGACTTCATTCAAATTTATGATCTTAACACTAAATTAAGAACCACCTCAAATTTTCGGTCACAACTTGACCTTCATTTTGAAACTTTGGTTGCTAGTCTCCTGATGAAGTTGTGACTAGTCTTCTGTAGTAGACCATTTTAATTTATATTCCCTCTGAACATCCTCCCTCCACCAATCTGTCCTGGTCCAACAGCTAGCTATCCATGAGAAAAATGTTTTTTCTCTGGGCAGGGCAGTCACTGGGGATGTGTTGTGTTTTATGCATGAAATGGTATGAATTGTTTATCAAAAAGGGAATGCAGATCAGTCTAAGTTGTGACTGAATATTTGAGGCACATCTTTGTGTGGAGATCATAAATTTCAATAATTATGGTCAATGTTTGAAATAAGCACTACCCCAGTGCAATTTGCGAACCAAAATTTGCCTGTTGCCCATACACAGACCTGAAACTTTGCTCTTTTCAGCGGATTTCCTCTTATTCCTGAAATGTACACCTTTTCTTTTATTTTCAGCCCAATTTGAGCCATTTACCCCAATTTTATGCTGTTTTTCAGCGTTTTTTGAGCATTCTCAGCCTTTTCCTCTTGTTTTTTTACAAAGACTCTGTTTCAGGTCTGCATACAACTTTAAAAGTGTGGTGCAAAATTGTCATATTGTCCAGTATTTTGATTTAATTCCATATTTCATGTTACTACAACTGGATGACTGAGAACATTCATCAATTTACATTGTTATTTCATCTTGTCCATTTCTAAGTGAGAAATCATTAAAAGAATGGCACGGTGGAAAAGAGGCTGTATCTGGAAAATCTTTTCTAATTCCTCGGAGTGCCATCATTCATATTTTCTTGAAATCTGTGCAGAAACATTGTCTTATGATCAATATTGGATATGGGAAGTCACAGGCTATAATTTCATATGTTAGAGTATTTTGAGAGATACTATCTAAGGCTTGTCAATTTTTCAATACCTTGCAACCAGTATTCGAATTAAGGAAAAATAAATGGTTGTCCCACGGACAACCAGGTTACAATTTCTGGTTGTCCGTCTAAGTTTTTGGTTGTCTGTATGTACAAAGGTCCATTTTGGCTACAGATTTATGGTTGTCCGGCGGACAACCAAATCAGTATTTTTGGTTGTCCAGCCACTTTTTAGTTGTCCCGGGCAACCGGACAACCAAAATTTCGAACGCTGCTTGCAACCATCAGTTAATCGGGGACTTGATGTTGCTTTAACACAGTGAAAATGTAGGATTGTTAAGATCTCTGGAGATTTAAGAGGACAAAGGAAATGTCAGTCATATGATTAAAATTTACAATTTTAACATGTTGAAATTGCTCATTCTTTAGAGTTTGAGAAATCTGTTCCCAGCAAGTCACCACTGGGATGATTGATGTCTTATTCAATGCGTTTCTATGAGGAAATGGTTGCGAGGAATACACGGTAACGGCCCCAGCAGTAACAGATCAGGTGAAGGTGAATCTGCCAACCACCAGTTTGGTTCCGCTCCCTCCACACAAACAGTCTGCCAATGATCACGAACTGGTCCTTTTTGATTCGCTAACGGTTTTCTGCCGGCGTCATCCAGCTTGCGTCAAACAAAGCTTTCAATTGGTCGATCGGCTAGTCGGCTACTTTATTATTCTTGAGCAATTTTGACCTGCCATCTCGCCAGCTGAGTGAGGTCAATCAAGTTCCCGTATGTACAGCTCTGGCTACTTTCGTGTAGCCAATCAGAAGCGGCGTTATAAGTGGCAATTGGCAGACTGTTTGTGTGGAGGGAGCGTAACCAAACTGGCTGCGGAGGAGACTACAATCGCAGCTGTCTTTCACATAAAAACTTGCAAGTGCCCAAAAATCATATAACTACCAAGCTACTGGTTGTGAGCTCAAATGTATAATTAGTAGAAATTATTTATCTGGTTCGGGTTCATCCTTGTTATTAGTGGAGTGACATGACCTTGCATATTATTGGATGTGATGACTAATTGTTGCACAAATTCCTTGCGGAGATCAAGTATCAATAATCATATTCCCCCACGAACAGCCTAAGCTTCAACCAAGTTGTTGGTGCTATTAAATTGATTAGTGATGTTTTAGCAGTCTTTGTGTTGAGAGGTTCTCCCAGGTGAATGAATTCAATAGGTTGGAGTTTCTGTACTAATATAGTTACTAACATTCGTATATGTTACCAAAGGCTTGTTAAATTAATGAGAGTTATCTTCAGCACTTACTTGGTGGTAGTGACCCTGGTAGTGAAGGGAGTTCCAGCAGGCAAAGGTTCCCCTACTTCTTTGCATCAGCTTACAGGGTGACATTGTCAATACCTATAAGTGTTACCTTGTAAGTTACTTCAGTCAAAAACTTTTTGAGTAATAAACAGATGCTATCATCAGTAGATAGCACTAGGGACTTCTCAATAATAAGACTAAACCCTCTGGACTGGATAAGGATGTCGTCATCAGTAGTTGATACTTTCAACTTGCATGTTCACGGAGGCCAAAGATTCTGTTGACTATCGATATTGAGCACATTTGGCATGTAAGGTTGCCTTATAGGTCAATATAGGCCAGTAAAATAACTTAACATCTTGTGTATCGATGTCAGCTGGTGCGTGTACATGAGTTTAAATCCTGTATTCTCCATTCTCATGGATTGTAGTTAAGAATGTAGGATGTTACTCTCACAGGTGTGAAAAACACATGCAAGATGTCAGGCTGTATATTGGCCTTTATACTATCAGCTAGGCAACTCTCAAGGATTTTTATGTAACCTATATTGCTGCAACGGCTATGTTTGCCATGATCAGTGGTTTCCAAAGCTCTCATCATGCTTGTAAGGAAAGCCAATAGGTCAATTGAATATTTAGTAGGATATTATCTGCTTACTTAGGCCAAAAAAAAATTGTTTGTTTGTCCAAGTCCGACCGACCGTGTACTCTGGTCCACTCTGGTTTTTAATTTGTGTTGAATGTGCTAGTAAAACAGTGGTTAGTATAAATTTAAAGAAAGAAAATGTAAAGAAAATGAACAGTATAACATGCAGAACCATCTCAAGAGTTAAACCAGTAAAGGGCTGTGTGTTTTGACTTATTTACCAGTCTTCAAATTGTCAGTTTCAAGTGCAATATCTGTTTTTAAAAAAATCTGACCTACCGACCCAACTGTTTCATAAGCCTCTATGGACAAACACACTTTTTTTTTGTTTTGGCCTTAGCACAGTTCAGTTAGTGTTGGAATGCGGTAACAGGTGAACTATCTGTCAACAGTAGTTGATTAACCACCTATGCCCTTTGAACTACTGCTTTTATTACAGCGTTCCTGATTGGTTAATTAAGCAATAATTTCACCTGACTGACCAATTAAAATACAAGTTTTTAAATTCGATCCACTTTAGCTGTACAACATATTATTACCATGTTGCTGATTGGCTAAATAAATCATGTATAGCCTTTTTGCATGTTTGGTCTGAAACTATCAGACAATATTTTTAACATTAATAACATCACAAATTCGCAACAAACCCAAATTGTGAAAAAATCACCCGGGCAGATTTTTGGCTTTTTCTCCATTTACGATCCTGCCCAAAAGTGTCTCCTTTTGACATGACACGTCACATATAAAGGTAGTAGTTGACTAGTTAGGTCAGATGGATAAGTTAGCATGGTTAGAAGCTGGGGGAAATCAAAAGAGTAACTGTTGAGATGTGTCTGCACTGTTCAGTTGAAGCATAATATGTGACATGATCAAGGGGAATGAGTCGGATGTTGCTAATATTGCTTTTGAGATATTGGCAAAAACACACAACCTGAAATTTTTCCTCTTTTCAGCTGATTTCCTCTTTTTTTATTCCTGAAATTTATGTGTTTTCTTTTATTTTCAGCCCAATTTGAGCCATTTCACCCACAATTTTATGCTGGTTTTACACATTTTTGGAGTATTTTCAGCCTTTTTCCTCTTTTTTATAAAGACCCTGTTTCAGGTCTAAAACAGTGTTCAAATTCTTTTGTTCTATATTGTTTTCAGCCATTAATAAATTGCTCATTACTCGGTAACTAGATGGGGTTTTGATTTTGATGGGGTTTGCATCAAAATGTAGCATTTGTAAACTGCCAGAAAATTATGAAAAAAACTTCTAATTGAATATTGCCGGCATGTATATATCTCATTCCACTTGATCATGTTACATACATGTATGATCTTGTCAATATTACTTCGTTCATGAAACAACAAGAACAAATACAAAATTAAACAAAAGCATCTTGAAATTGGAATATTGTTGTACGTATATATAGCTTAATTCAGTATGTAATTAAATAACAAATAAGATAAATGTAGATATTTATATAACGCTTTATGCCGTAAACAGCCTCAAACTCAAAGCGCTAGTGCAAATAGATATCAAGTAAAATTGTAAGTCAATGAAGGGGAAGGTGAATAGCAGTTTGCATATGCAATATGGCGGGAGTTGTCTTCAGTAGATAGCACTGTACTTACAATGGGTAAAGGCTGTCAAATTTGCAAATAATATATTTGATGCATTCACATTTACTCCTGAAATAAGCAATAGATCCCAGCTGTCTTCAGTAGATAGCAAAAGAATTGAGGTCCATTCAAGCTTTGTAAGTATTCATTGTATACAAGCTATCTTCAGTAGATAGCATTGGACTTCAAATGTGACCGTACACCACGAATGAGCCGTAAATGTCCTCAATTGTATTCTGAGTTACAGTGTAAAATGGGCATGAAGGTCGTATTCATAGGTACCTCAATTTGGTGCTACGTGTACCTCATTTAATGAGATACGTAGCACCAAATTGAAATACCTATGAATACGACCTTTATGCCCATTTTACACTGTAACTCAGAATACAATTGAGGATATTTACGGCTCATTCGTATGGTGTACGGGTCACAAATGAGGATTGAGGAAAACATTCTTGCTAGTGTATTTCAGGAAAAGGTGTACATGCTATTTTCAGTATATCATTTCATTACAATGGACAAAAATTCTTGTAAATTGCTGCAAGCCATCTTGAAGCTTAATCTTCATTTCAAGGTTTTGATGATTTCGGTGAATTTACTTTCACACTCGGAACTAGGTTAAATAAAGGCTGGCCGCTGATTGGGGAAAGATTAATTGGTGGTTGAAACTACCTGTATGGCATTAGGTTTTTGTGAGCCCACATTCCCACGTTTTTATTTATTTTCAGCCCGATTGGGGGCTTTTGGCCTGCATACACATGCTTTTTCAGGTTTTTTGAGTGAAAATGACTGGCATCTCTGATTATAAGTGAATAACTGCCAATAGTGGGAGAACTAAGGCAAAAGAAACAAATTAGTTCGATCTTTCGATCGACCATGGATGCTTGTTAGGTCCTTAATATTTATGAAATCAATTAATTTACTATTTTTAATTGTGATAAAATATTAATTTGTGCCTGTAGTGATATTGACCAATATAAATTTAGCGTTAATTCTGATTAATTAGTTGATAATTCATTAATAATAAGCGTCGAAGCAGCATCGAAGGTCGATCCAAAGATAATCCGGGGGGCAAAGATCAAACTAATTTGTTTCTGTTGCCTAAGCAAACAGTAGTTAGCATTTTCTTTGTAGACACTAGAACACTTTCCTAAGATTCCATTGCCTGATGGAAATATATTATCAATTTTACATTAACAAACATTCGTTAGAAGATATAAAAATTTCTGGAAATAGGATGGAAATATACTTGTTGCATGGAATATTTGATGTTGAATAAAAAGTATAAACACAGGCTATAAGTGTGGAGGGAGATACAAAAAAGTGGCTCTACTTATTACGAGTAAGAGTTTGTTTTGTGTGCAAATAACAGATGCCATGTAGGCACGGTATGAAAACAAGGCTTATTACAACCTGAGTATTAAGTAGGTGAAGAAAAATAGTACAATGTGATGCTACCAAGCAAGCAATGTGAGTACATTTTCGAGCAAAATCAATTGTCATTTTTAGATCTTCTATTCCTTTATGTTGTACAGGTACAATGTGATGAAATTCCCATCAAATTTGGATTTTGCATTCCTGCGATATGAAAGACTTCTTTGGTGCCAAAACCATTAGATTGGGCTATTCCATTTAAATTCCACACTACCCATGTGGAAAATTTAGCTAAAGTCTTTCTCAGAGGGAGTGCAAGTTTCAAATAAAACAGACAGTTGGGTAACTTTAATTCAAAATTATACTCACTCTGTCACTCCCAACCGAAGTGCAATTAAAACCCTAATATAGCTCAGTAAGGACTCTAGGAAAAACAATCAGACGGACCAGTGTATACTATAAATTATTTACAAGTAATTTAATTAATAATAATAATAATAATAATTCATTGAGTTTTTCTCCATCAATAAAAAAAACAATACAGAGTTAACCAGAAAACTGGTTACAGGATGATATAACCTTATGCTTATGATCTTATTAAATCACACTGATTTCCTAATACAATTTGTTATGAAAATGGACTAAGTCCACAATGACCTGGATTAATTAATTACTTCATGAACATTCCAAAATTTGTCAAAGTACAAACACTTTTGATTCCAAAATTCAAATTACAAATATTTTCAAAGTACAAATAGGATCTTTGTTGAATAATAATCAACTATAAAATATTGCAAGTCCAAATATGAATGTTGATGACAATCAATCTCAGAAATATTCTAAGTCCAAACGTGAATTTTGATGAAAAATTGATCTCAGAAATATTCTAAGTCCAAACGTGAATTTTGATGAAAAATTGATCTCAGAAATATTCTAAGTCCAAACGTGAATTTTGATGAAAAATTGTAAACACCAATATTATTGTTTTTAAATACTTTTCCCTTCCTTAGTGTACTACATTTTTAACAATTTTGATATAAACCCCAAACTTAATTTACTTGTGCACATTCGTGATAATTAGCGATGGATTTGAAGAATCTTTTATAATTTTATAAATACCATGCAGGCGAATACAGCGTATGAAAATGCATTGAAGCGATGACTTGAATAATCGTTGTAGTTACGGTGAAATACAGTTCATAAAATTGTAGCGAAGAGTTCTGATGTGAAATGTTGAGTTGACCTAGTTGACCCTCATGTAGACTTGACTTTGACCCCAGTTGTTTCCGGTTTTCCAAACTCAGGATAATCAGATAATTACAGGAACAAAACGGTGGAATTGGATCCAAACAGAAAAAATGGTGACTTGAACGACTTCCCTCACACGGTGGTCAATTTCTCGGTACTGCCATCATCAAACACAGATGCAAGACCTAGACGGCAACCCTTGAGCTCGCAACCACATAATTACATTCGTACCAATACCTTTATTGGAACCGTTATTTATGTACATACTCTCGTATAATTTGCTTGGATGCAATTATAGTATGTATTAGTGGCCTTTTACGCGACTCATTGAAATCAAACCCGATTATTCGGGGAGGTGGTATAGATTGAAAACCACGTCTTTCCTCGTTGGATGTTAATGATCAAGTGACCCCAGTCATCCACGCGCTATCATTCAGCGGGATTGAAACCTCGGCCTTTCCCGTACAAAACTAAACAATTGGTATTCGCATCCGAACATCTACTTTTTATTGTTCTGAAGTTTTCCCGATCGCCGTTTCGTTGCTCCTATTTCGCTTTTGACTGAACACGGTCAATAGGCATTGAATCTTTACAACTCTTGGACGCATAGCACAAAATCGAGGGAACTATTATTTAATGGCTAAATATTTTCACGAAACTCAAATCTGACGTGACACACTCTAGTTGTGGAAGATATAAGTAAAGCCATAATACAGGGGGAGTATGGGTTTCAAAATGATGTACCCTGACCAATTACATTTGAAAAACATACTCCCCCTGTGGAAGATATATCCAAAATCTTCCACAGGGGTAGTGTGGATTTCAACAGGAATAGCCCAATTACACTACAGAAGCCAACGGATTGTTCATTCAATTTTATCTTCGTATGAATTACTTGTGAATTGATTAATTTTCGTTGATTGTGTTGTAAATGACTTCAATCTTCAAAGGTGAATCCTTTTGCAGCTTTAAAAGCTATACTAGGATGGTGCAGAGGTGACGTCAACAGGCAAAGTGCAGAAAAGTGTAGGTGAAGAAAAGGTAACGACCAAACCAAACGAAAAACTTAGGGTGCGGACAAGACAGATATGAGTGAAAATGTAAATATGCTGTGGCATCAGTTAGGGAGTCTTTGTGGAAAGGGGTAGTGTTTTAGGGCTCATATTGAAATACCCTACCACGTTTTCACACAGAAAGAAGGCAGGATTCCCTCGCTAAGCGGGCGCCTCAGGAAAGCTCAGTCATTAAACGGATGGATTATATGCATCAGTGATACACCCTGCCCAGGATTTTAACAAAAGAAGGCTAGCACAGGAAAGCTGCAGGATGGCGCACACCTTCCTGTGTAAGGGAATTTCAATATGAGCCCTTATAACAGAGCCACACATTTGTAAGAAAAGGAGGCAGATATAGACTGATAGTCTGTTTAACCAAACCACCAAATTGATGTGAAGAAAAAAAAAATCAAGTCTGACCCACAAATGAAACACAAAAATTTTTGAAGAAAATCATTGTGAAAATGGTCGACGAATTATCAATTCATATTGATCAATTCTGTGTGATTTACTGTTCAATAAAACTATTAAAAGTAACTTTTTACTTTTATTATCAGTTCTTAATTTAGGAACCATGGTAGCTAACCTAAAATGCTAGTTGTCGCAGATGGATAGCTATTTAATGAATTTACACTTCCAGTCCTACACAGCATGTTATGTTGTACAAAATAGATAATATCAGTGTTCTAGCCACGCCGGTGGGTGCCGGTCGAGGATATCCGACACAGAGTCTTCCCGACCGGCACTAAGCTTAAATTAAAAATATATTGGTCACCGACCAGCACAAAAAATCTTTGAAATCACAAAAAATGCACAAGTTACAACCAAGATGTTGTGTTTTTCTTTTGAGAGATGATTGTATGGTTAGATGACTGAGTAATGTGAGTATAGAGATGAATTCGTCTGTGTGGAGAGATTAAGAGATAAATTCATCTCTTAATCTCCTTCTTTACACACACTCAGCTACTAAAATTAGCAGACACTAAAACTGCTGGCTGTAACTCAGGTATTATGATCAAATTGGCTTATAATCGTTTATCTCCGATAATTCCATTGATGTGAAACACCTCTAACTTTGTACTTAATTACTAATGGAAATCAGGTCACTTCCGATTCCTTTAAGCTGGAAGTGGTTACTTTTTTTGTCTGCTGACAGTTTATATTTAGCATAACAGACGCATGTTTAATACGCTGTTAATTACTCTAGTGGGAGGTAATTCATGGTCTGTCTAACTTAAATGCAAAAATTGGTCAATTAAGATGAATATTGACTTCATTCTTAGCCACTTCTTATGTCCACAAATACTTCATCCATAAAAGTATTAGAGAGGAAGGTGCTTACTTTCCTTTGACTGGTGTGGTTAGTTTTCTTTGTGTACCAGAAAAAATACTTCACTCGATGCCTAAGATTGGTTTTATCATAGTGTCTATTTATTTTGATTAATTAACACTAACCATACTAAACATCACAAAACCACACTTCACAAAGCATATGCACAAGCAGGCATCCCATGTGATGCGATTGCGTCATCGTGCGATCAGTCATATGGTCGTGGAAAGCTTGTGTTTGGCATCCAAGGGGAAGTTGGTTCAAAACCGCACCTGAGATTTTTCTCATCTTCTTCTTTCTTTCTTCCTTCTTTCCTTCCCCCTCGCCAAAAAGCAGCTAGGGCATTACTAGGGCTGTATTAAACATCACAAAACCACACTTCACAAAGCATATGCAAGAGCAGGTATTCCACATGATGCAATTGCATCATTAGGTTGTTTGCTGTCTACTGTAGATAGCATCTGGTATTGTATGGTTAGATGACCGAGTATAGAACTATTAGGTTGTTTGCTGTCTACTGTAGATAGCATCAGGTATTGTATGGTAAGATGACTGAGTATAGAACTATTAGGTTGTTTGCTGTCTACTGTAGATAGCATCTGGTATTGTATGGTTAGATGACTGAGTATAGAACTATTAGGTTGTTTGCTGTCTACTGTAGATAGCATCAGGTATTGTATGGTAAGATGACTGAGTATAGAACTATTAGGTTGTTTGCTGTCTACTGTAGATAGCATCTGGTATTGTATGGTTAGATGACTGAGTATAAGACTATTAGGTTGTTTGCTGTCTACTGTAGATAGCATCTGGTATTCTATGGTTAGATGACTGAGTATAGAACTATTAGGTTGTTTGCTGTCTACTGTAGATAGCATCTGGTATTGTATGGTTAGATGACTGAGTATAGAACTATTAGGTTGTTTGCTGTCTACTGTAGATAGCATCTGGTATTGTATGGTTAGATGACTGAGTATAGAACTATTAGTTCGTTTGCTGTCTACTGTAGATAGCATCTGGTATTGTATGGTTAGATCATTTAGATGACTGAGTATAGGACTATTAGGTTGTTTGCTGTCTACTGTAGATAGCATCTGGTATTGTATGGTTAGATGCCTGAGTATAGAACTATTATGTTGTTTGCTGTCTACTGTAGATAGCATCTGGTATTGTATGGTTAGATGCCTGAGTATAGAACTATTAGGTTGTTTGCTGTCTACTGTAGATAACATCTGGTATTCTATGGTTAGATGACTGAAAATATAACAATTAGGTTACTATAATTGAACACAGCTATTAAGTAGACATCTAGCTGCAGGCTTATCTTATTTGTAGGATAAGTAGTGCATCTTTTCCATGTAAAAGGCAGGGGAACTTAAGTGCAGATTAGTGATGGGCAGTAATAAGGCCTCAGGGTCACCTTATCAGTGGACACCTCTACTTTGTTCCACTAAAAATTGGCCGCACTGTTTTAATGGGTTGGTATTTTTATGCACCACATACTTGAAGCTAGTGCTGTGCACACTGCTTGCTTGGTGTCTGATGTTGTGCTATGTGCATGCATTCAAGGAGAGTCAATTTTGGCAATTTTTGCCATATTCAGACAGACTTGATATTATATACATGGCTGTCTACTGTAGATAGCACTTTTGTGTTGTTGTGTCTCCTTAGTGTGTGTTATACACGGTGGCTATTTTTGTCACAATCCCCATGGAGATGGTGCCTTGACTTTATTTTTGTTCTGGGTGCACATTATCAACATGTGCTACGAACAAAAATGTTGTTAACACTTATTAATTTTTGTATTTTATTTTATTTTATTTTATTTTATTTTATTTTATTTTATTTTGTTTTGTTTTGTTTTGTTTTCCAACAGCCTTCAAAATACCTAAATCTGTTTCAACAAATGATTACTTTAGGGCGCCGTTCATAAAAGGGACTCTTCATATTAATACACATATATAAAATTGTATGGTGATATGCAGTGGGAAATATTATGCTTGAATATGGCAAACTCCAGTCTGCAGCAAGCCCTAGTGCGTAATCCAATTTGTTGCATTCACTTGAATTATCATCACTTCGAAAGGCAGTGTGTGCCATTACAACTAATTCACAAATAAAGCTACATTCCATTTTTTAGTTTATTTGCCACACTCAGTCTTAATTACTTGAACATGTAATTTTAGACATCGCAATAAGTAATCATCATACCATTTATTATAATTAATCACTGCCATTTCCAGGTTTTGTGAACAGCCTCTCATCGTCTTTTGAAGAATAAAACAAGCATAGAAAAATGTAAATTTGCCAGATGCAGGATGTAACACTGGGCCAGGTTTGCTGTATTAGAGACGCATTTAAGGGGGTACTACACCCCTGGCCAATTTTATGCCTATTTTTGCATTTTTCTCAAAAATTATAGCGCATTGGTAACAAGTAAGATATGTATATTATAGGGGCAAGGACTACAACTACTGTACTGAAAATTCAGCAACTCAAAGCAAGTAGTTATTGATTTATTGATCAAATATTGGTTTTCCCTCATTTTTGAATGTAACCCCACAACTGTTGTCTGTGCTGAAATAAAATTTACAGTGCAGTAGTTGTAGTCCTTGCCCCTATAATATATATCTTACTTGTCCCCAATGCGCTATAATTTTTAAGAAAAATGCAAAAATAGGCACAAATTTGGGCAGGGGTGTAGTACCCCCTTAATTCATGGTCCAGGTTTGAGAGTTCTTGAATTGAGGTCAACGTGGTAAAAGTTTACAATTTTGACTTTTATACTGAGAGTGCACATGGTTAGATTTTCCACAATAATATGATCAATTTGTTACTTTTCATACTGCTGCTGAGAATTTTGAAAGAGATTGTTACCGCTTATGAGATCGAAAGCCTCCCAAAATCAAAATGTATGTGAATATATGTATACCGGTACCTGAAGTGTTACCATAAGGCCAAAAAAAAGGTGTTTGTTTGTCCTCCACCGCCCGCTCCTCAGATTAAGGCCTGACCAATATTTTATTTTTTTTTCAATTTTTTATAAAAATAAGTAAAAAATTTTCAGATTTGGAGTATCTCTGGACTTAGCTAGAGCTAAATACTAAAATCTTTCATGGTTGAAAGTAAAAAAGAGCCCCCAAAAAGCATTTTGTGTCTTCAGTATGCAAAGTTATAACTTGTGTTCATGTCATAGTCTATTATTTTTAGTGACTTCAAAATACATTGGATTTGAAATCATTAAAAGACTATGACATGAACACAAATTATAACTTTAACTGCATATAAAGAAACAAAATGTTCTTTTTATTAAGTCACCATGAATGATTGTAGCATTTAGCTCTAGCTAGGTCCAGGAATACGTACGCCAAATAAAAAAAAAAAAAATCCGCCCGCCCGCACATCCTCTTTCAAAGCTGTGGAGGACAAACAAACAACTTTTTTTTTGCCTAATGGTTGGTATTCAGTCGCATATTCCAATTGAAATCCATACACCCCCTGTGGAATACATGACCTTAACCTTACACACAGGGAGTGTGAATTTCATTATGGGGTTACCTGATTGAGTGACTCCATTTGAAATCTACACCCGCTGTGTTGAAGTTTAAGATCATGTCTTCCGTAGGAGTGTATGGATTTAAACTCGAATAGCCCGTTTAATGATATGATTCTGATGTGAAGCGATCTTGCAATTTAATACCTCATTTATTATGCTAATAGAACAAAGGCAGATTCGATTACACCAAATTACATGGTATAACAGAAAATATTTGCGGGGTTTAATTTTCACGGTTTTTGCGGTTACACAGCCAACAGGAAATCTAAAATGCTGTGAAAATATTTGTAACCCATTGACTATATGTATGCTAGCTGTTTCAAACCTTGATTTAAAGAAACCACAAAACTACTCAAAAGTCAGAACAGTGAAAATGGCAAAAAATTAACCCAACAAAAATAATTTGTTATACAGTAGTTGGCTTTGGCAATCAATCATGGGCAATAACTGTATCAGGTTAAGGGGGTACTACACCCCTTGCCAATTTTGTGCCTATTTTTGCATTTTTCTCAAAAATTATAGCGCATTGATGACAAGTAAAATATGTATATTATAGGGGCAAGGACTACAACTACTGCACTGGAAATTCAGCAACTCAAGGCAAGTAATTATTGATTTATTGATCAAATAGTGGGTTTCCCTCATTTTTGACTGTAACTCCACAACTGTTGTCTGTGCTGAAATAAAATTTCAGTGCAGTAGTTGTAGTCCTTGCCCCTATAATATACATATCTTACTTGTCATCAATGCGCTATAATTTTTGAGAAAAATGCAAAAATAGGCACAAAATTGTGCAGGGGTGTAGTACCCCCCTTAAGATGTTCATTATAACTGCATCACACATGAGGTATTGATTTCAATTTATTCATTATTTTCAGAACTTTGTTTTACTTGTAGTTGACATGATTAGATTCACAATTAATTGGGAAAAAAATTGTAGTTAAAATTATGTTTAATCTCATCCATAAAGCTGGATCAGAGTCATTATGTTTTCATGTGGGAGTTGTTGTTTTGGATATTTTTCCCCCTTTGAGAATCAAAAGATTATAAATTGAATAAAGGGTAATTAAGGCATTATACCATTTTCATATAAGACCTTTTCTCACAAAATGATCAGAAAAGAAGATATGGTTCATTGCACATGTCAGATCATGTTATGATCCAGAGAATATGATCTGGACATTATTACTCAAAATGAAAATCTACACTTTATTCTTGTTTTTAGTGAACAGGCAACAGGTTTCATATTGTTGAGGATGACGAACTATCTTTACCATACACTGCTTTAAAAGTTTGCCATTAATAACAGTGCAATCTTGAACATTCATTGCAGAATTCCAATTCACTGCCAAATTTTAATTTCCTTTTAATTCATTCATTTTAGGGGGTTTGGGGGAATATAACTGACTTGGCAAATAGTTTCATGTCTAATTTTAAGTAAATAAACGTAATGCTTTAAAGTAAAGTAACTTAAATTTGAGCAAGATCAAAAGAGAGTGCCTGTATAGAGATGGGACATTAATTTCCAACCTGGTAGACAAAAATGAACCATGTGTAATGCTGTTATTGGGTGACAATGATGGGTTTGAAATCTTAGCAATAATTGGAAGTAGGGACGTTATTTGCTCCATAATGCTCATTGTTGGATTATTTGAAGGAAAAGTCTTGATTCAGAATCCATTTACCTACCCTAATAAAAACTTGCATGTTACTTCTAGCGGAGTGAGTTGGCAGCCCTTTGTTACTAGCAAAACAGTGTTAGCTTGTGAAAATATAGATGAGAACCTATTTATTTCTGTAAAAAGTTATGAAGTTCTAATAATTATAGTGACGGCATTTCATAAGTCATAATTTGTCTTACTGATTACTATAGAGTTTCACCATGCTGTGGTCTGATTTTTGTTGGAATTTTTCAAACCAGCTGAAATTAAGCCTGAAGTGTCTGAGTGATTGAAATGTTCCTGATTTTTGCAGTTAATGGAATACTTGAATGGCAATTACTTGATGCCACACTGGCATTTAGGGAGGGTGGGTTAGTGTAGTGGACTAGTGGTCTTCTCACTCGCTTCTCATCGCTGTGGTCGGGGTTCAATTTCTTGCGGTGCCACATGTGAGTTTGGTTGCCGATCCATGCTCGTCCTCGCAGGTTTTCTCCGGGTGCTCCGGTTTTCCTCCTGCATCTAAAATCGGACCTATTCCCATATCCCTGTCCCGTCATATCTGGATGGCATCCCTTAAATGTTGTAGCCTCTGAGCACTATTGGGCTTCTAGCCTGGCTTCGGCCGAATGTTATAAATTTAAAAAAAAACTGATTTCTGGTATGATGGGAGTTTTGATTTGTCATAAATAAACACAAGTGTTTACGATACAATTTCACTCTGCTGTGGGCCGACTTGATTTTGCCAAAATTTGTCAACCCAGGCTTATTAAAGCTAGAAGTCTCCAATGAAGTAACGAATGAGTGACATGTTCCCGATGTTGTTGGAACAGGATACTTGAATGAAAGTTAACTTGATCCAGGAGATGTACGATTTCTAAAATCACCAAGAGTCTAGTGTAAGAATGCCGTATCTGCCCTACAGACATTTGACTGCATTCTACAAGCTGTATCAAAATGATTGGTGCCCATCAGTTTTCATTGATTATGGATGAGTCCGATGCATCAAAATTCAATATAAGATACAATTAATTTGTAGATTAATTGTAAAACAACTCATAAACTATACATTCTGGAAATTTCAAGAGTATCCACTGTTGTATTTGGAAGAGGCAGACTGTTCAATAAACATCAAAATTGATGGGTACCAATCTTTTTGATGCACCCTGTATGTTGTACACACATGATGGCGGGCAGCAAATGTCGATGCTTCCTTGCACTAAATCCTCCTTAGATGTGGGTAAAAGCATCTCATCAAAAGACTGTAAGTTTTGGATTGCCTCCGAAACAAGCAAGACTATTATAAGGATAAAACAATAAACAGTCCGAACTACATCAGATTGGTGTTGGAGCAAGATAATTACGCACCTGATAAAGAAACGTGTGGAGCGTGCTGATGCGCAGATTTAGGTCGCCAGCTCTAAAATAAGCCTGGCTGGGATTTACAAAATGTAGGATAATTGTAAGACAAGAAGAGAGAACAAATTGTGTATCTAATCAGTATTTGGCTATTCCAGTTGAAATCCTTACACCCCCTATGGAAGACATGACTTTAATCTTCCACACACAGAGTGTGAATTTCAAATGGGGTTACCTGATGGGCTATTCGAGTTGAAATCCATATACCCCCTATAGAAGATGTGACCATAATGTTCGACACAGGGAGTGTACATTTTAAATGGGGTTACCTGAATGGGGGATTATTCCATTTGAAATTCACACTCCGTGTGTGGAGGATTAAGGTCATGTCTTCCATAGGGGGTGTATGGATTTCAACTGGAATAGCTTATTATATCAGGTTGCAAGGGACTCTAGTTGGATTCATGCCAAATTAGTCAATTTATTATTTTGTTTGTTTGATATTTTGTTGTCAAATGCCTTCACACATAGTTCTTGAAATTTGCGGAACAGTTCTACAAAATATATTTTTTTCTTATTTTATCATTTTGCATGGCTCCTTAACACTACTGGTCATCTAACAGCATTTCTGATTAGTTGATCACTTAAAATGCTCATTACAATTGCCAATTATAACTAGGCTTTAAACTATTTATGGTCAAACTTGCATTTGCAGATGATCTTATTAATACCCTCCTTGATTGGTTCAAAATTGTACACAATATTCATTTTGGCCAATCGGTAGGTAGTTCTCATGGGGTTAAACACATGGAAGTTGACCGTGCATGCAAATGGTTGAGCTGCTTTTCTGAATGATGTCAAGTAGAGATTTATTTAGTCTAAGGAAAATAAGACAAGCCCTGTGACTTCCAATCATCTTGTAGAACTTGTAGTTTGACGATCGAAGTAGGATTGACACACTCACACACAAGCATACAAAATTACAAACAAAACAATAAATGGAATGAAAATTGCCTATAACAGCTGCACTTTCAAACTGCATGGTGTTGGTTATCAATTAACAGCATCAGAGATTTTATGCCATTTTATACGGATCATGAGGTTGTTTTTTTTTTGTTTTTTTTTTTTGCTGTGATCAAAGGATACCAATAATACTTTGCCATAACATTTACATACAGGTTCGGTCACCCACCTTTGCACAGTATATTTGTGGCACCTGAGAGCACATCAGACACCAAATTGCATTCTGAATTTGAGGAATGTCCTTCTGATATCAAATAATTTTGATTTTTTTTAATTCGCGTTATAATACAAGTTTTATAGCAAATTATAGTTTTGATTTTTTAATTCGCGATATAATATGAATTTGATAGCAAATTATTGAAAAGTGACATTTTGGCTCTTAGCGAAAATCAAACACCAAAGGGCCATTTTGATAGTCAGCCTATAGACAGGCAAATTATACCCAGACAATGGTGTAGTTGGAACACTTGCATGTAATGGCAAAATGAGATGTTGATAAAAAAAGTGCAGAGATTTGTAGATAAATAAAACCTGGATATGGGACAGAAATTGATGAATGTGTACAGATGAATGAAAGGATCAGGTGAGAGGAGAAAGGGAGAGAGATGAACACTAAGGGAGTGTGAGAATGAATGAATTCTATAGAGATAATCAGAGAGAGAGATGAAGAAAGATAGGGAGAGAGAAGATGAGGATAGGAGAGAGAGTGAGCGAGATGATAAAACATGAAGGGAGAGAGGGAGAGGAGAACTAGATGCCACAACTGCGTTTGAGCAAACACTGATAGTTATGCCTGAGACTACCCAATCACATCCACCGCTTGCCTGCTCACTACCTTAACACTTCTGTAGCCCACCATGACACCCTTTAACCCACTGTGACACCCCTTAATCTACTGTGACACCCTTTAATCCAATGTGACAGATCTTAAACCAACCTGACACCCTTATCTGATTGTGACACCCCTTGAGAGATAGCTGAAGAGAGATAGGGAGTAGGGAGAGCTTAAGAGAGAGGAGAATAAAAATGAAAGAGAGATGGTAAAACATGAAGGGAGAGAGAGAGAGAAAAGAGGAGAGATACAAATACATGTAGGAGAGAGTTCAACACACAGAAAGAGGTGAGAATGAATGAATTATAGAGATAGTCAGAGAGCGAGATGAAGAGAGAGGAGAATTAAAGTGAGAGAGATGATGAGACAAGTAAGGATAGAGTGTGAAAGGAGAAGAGAATCAGAAAGATGAACAGACAGAAAGAAGTGACAAACTTTGGATTTGTATGCACTTGTAAATTATAATACAAGAGCTCACCAGTTGGATTGACAGATAGATAAGCCCCGGCAAAAAACGCAATCTACAGATAGAGGAGTAGGTAAAGTGCAAAGATGAAGATGCAGACAGGGTTCAGGCAGATATTCAATGGAAGAACTAATAGGATAGTAATTTTGTGCCCGGGTACCGGCGCATTTTTCGAAGCGGGTAACGGGTACCAAATTGCAACCAAAAAAACAAAACTTTTTCGGTTTTGTAGTGTCTCTGGACCTAGACCTAAATGCTAGGATCATGGTTGACCTAAAAAAAAAAATTTTTTAAATTGAATTTTGCACATTGTTTTGTGTTTTTAATATGAAAATTGATACATAGTTTTCATGTCATACTCTATTAATGATATCAAAATGCATTCAAATTCAATTTTTTATTTTATTTTTTTTTTTTTATTTCGGGTATCCGGGCAGGGAATTTCCTCCCGGGTAATAGGATTTTCGGGCGGGACTCGAATTCCCGGGACTCGCTCACACCCTTACAAACCAATCACGGAGAAGATGCAAAAGCGAAGTGTATTATTATAATGAGAAAACCAAATGTTTGGAGAAAGGAATGAAGATGTCATTTGTACAAATATTTACAAGCGAATAAAAATAAGTTAAAACAGAGGAATAGAAAGCAAGTGTGTAGCATTGATATCAGTACAACGTGGCATGAGAGAGTGGTATTGACGAGTGATATGTATGCTAAATGGCACATCTAGATATCATCTAATGAATGCTTGGGTGAGATAGTCACAACCTGTAGGGAAGACATCCTGAGCACTACCTGGCGATCTAACATTGCCTCTGATTGGTCAATTACATGATATTTTCACTATAATCGCTTGCTGAGGCACCAGTCCACGTCACCTTAAATAAAATAAAATTGTGACCACCAGTATTGTATTTGAACTTCCTTATCACTGCGCATTAGAATGTATGTAGCAGACACTGATCAATAGCTGATCCCTGGAGGGGTATTTTTGTAGATAATAAGGATTCACAGAAGTTTTTGATCAGGCTCGGAGCACTTTATAATACCTTGGTGAATGAGTTAAAAGCATCCGATTTGCCATTTGGTGAGAATGATAAAGAATTGAGGATGTTTGCATTCCTGCTATTGGTGATTAGGGTGATGCTAGTGGGCTATTCCAGAAATTAATGCCCCCCCCCCCTAAAGAAGACATGTAAATTTGTACCATAATTTTTTAGGGATTCCCAGACCAAAATTTTATTTAAAAAAATGTGAATTCCCATTTTGACAATAAAATGATTAAAAGATTGGGAATTCTCAGTGTCCTTAAAGAAGACTGGCAAATGTTGCCAACATTTTTGGGAATTCCCAAGCCTAAAATAAAAAGGTGTCTTTTTCTTGGGAATTCCCATGTCTTCTTTGGGGTTGTGAAAATAGTGACCATTTTTTGGGGGGGGGATTCCCCAGAGCAAAAAATGGTGAAAGATTTTGGGAATCCCATGTTTTCTTTAGGGGGAGTGCCTATAAGTTCTGGAATAGCCAAAAATGGTTTGGCGTGTGTGTAATCACCCTGGAATGTGGATTTTTTAATGGAACTTAACATTTCAACCAGGGATGTTCCTGGAAACGGTTACAATCCCCGCTTCTCTAGAAAAGCAAAATAAATTAAAAATGCATTTGAGAGTGGATCCCCTATTTGTGATATCAAAATCAGTCCCTGGTTGATAGAGGTTAAATGTCATAAAAAATTGTGGATGATTTGCATAAAATGTGTGTAAGTCTCCCAACCTCCACAGTTATTTGGTCAAAAATATATCCAGGTATAACGATATAGGACAGATTCTCAGTTTGGTGGCAATTACCTGCAAGGTTAGATGTGTGCATTCAAAAGTATCAGTTTCCGAATAAAAAAATGAAAATCTAGTCAAATAAGACTGTTACAACCTGTGTATGTACAATGAAGGTATGTGAAATCAGATTCGCCACACATCCCCACGGGCCTTTTTCTACATGTAGCATTGTAGCTGTCACAAAATGATATTAGAAATTTGGCCGTGGAATCATAATGCAAAGCTTTTACCTGATGGTGGAAATATTTCAGACGGTCCTCAGTACAAAAGCGCAAGTATGAGAAAGAAGAATTACTTTAGCATCCATTTACCTTGGTCCTTGCCAGTGTCTGGAGAAAATGCTATCTTCAGTAGATAGCAGTTATGTGTTGATAATTTGCTATGAGCATTATACCAAGTTTGGAATCTCAATACTTCAATCAATATTGTTTCCTGTGTTATATTTATTTTTTACCTCATGTTTGTAATTTGACTCGGGAATATCAAAATGTTCCTAAATCGTAGTGTTTTAGGTCGTCCGGAGGAAAATACCTTAATCACCTTACGGCATCACGAGTTGTGTGTCTGTCAGTTAGTGTGTCCATCAACAATTATTTAAGGCTTTTGGTTAAAATTTGGTCTCTGAACTGTTCAATTCCTATTGCAACCAAACCTGGGTCATTGCTGCACTATGGGATCCTTCATGTATTCGCGGTGTTCAAGGTCGTATTCATAGGTCAAAGGTCATTTGAGGTCAATTTGTAAAATAGACTGAAAATGAAAAATAAAATTGTCTCATATTGTCCCTATTTTTGATGTCGGCATTCTTTTTCAGGGGGCTTGATTCATCTTGTATTACAGCAATAGTGCTTAGTTTGTGATGAATGTTTGTTGATGTTCATGTTGCATGAGCAAGACGATTACCTAACAAGTTGGTTAACTTACAAGTTAGTCAAAGATTGTCTTGTTAATGTTGATTTCAAATGGGTTATAAAACAGAAATATTGTGAATTCTTTTGGTATATATATGTGAAATCAACACTTGCCATCGGAGACCTGTTACTGAGAGGGTGTGTAGTAAAATGGAATTCATTCATGCTAACGACAGGTCGCTGTGTGCCCTGATGCTCTTTATTTCTGCGACATCCGTATCAGATAACCAACCTGTCCCCAGTAAGGTTTGTTTTCCGATTAGCTAAGATGTGACTTGAAGTAGGAGTGTGAGAGACTAGTAAGAGTATCCATGTCACTTGAGTTAGTTCACTGACCGGTCACGGTTGTTTGATGGGATCATTTATTATTTTTCCAAACAAAACATTATGTACAACCAAATTTTAGGCTTAAACAGCTAAAAGTGATATCATGCTATTGTATACAGATGATTTTGAGTCGTTCTCAACTTTAATTTCCCCTCTTTAACACAGTTATTCACTTTTATAGTAATTTTTAAGGCTTTTTGTTCCTCCCCCGAGGTTTCAAAATAATGACAAAATTGGTGGCGCTATTTAGTTACTGGAAATTACTCTTTCAAGCTTTTAATACAAACAATTCCATTTATTGTTTGATGAAATATGTTTATAAAATTTCCTTGTTGCTTGTTTCACCTATTCCAGCTGTTTTAATGGCAGTATTAATCACCTAACCCTTGCAAATAAAGAAATATGATTTAGGATCAATAGCGCCATCTATAGTTTGCATTTAGTTAATAATGAAGCCAATTCTATATACTTTGCTTTGCTTGACTTTGCCAAAAAATTACTTGAAGACCCAACCTTCCGTGACTGGTTACCTACTGATAGGCGTTCTGCCCATGGCAGAAACTTGCGTGGAGCTCACAAACTTACAACCCAAACTTGGAAAACCAAACGATACTATGATAGTGCAATACCTTACCTAACCAGACTGCTGAACTCTTAACTGCAATATGTACCAACCATTTTTATAGTGATGTTTTCATACCTGATGTGCATTTCAACAATTTAACCATGTATCGCTTTTGTTTACAATGCCTGTGTTACATCTTTTATATATATTCCATACGTGCAATAGTATTTAAACTTTTGATCTTCTTGTATGCTTTGATATGTTTTATTGGTGTAGTTGCTTTGGAGCGAGTGGTCATGCCCTCATTAGGGGTTTGGTGCTTTTTTCCATCTCTTTCTCTCTCACCCTCTGGGATCATGATGACTCGCCCCAACACGACTCCTTCTTTTAACTATTATTTATTTTGAATAATGTATTTCTTCACGTGCAATATCATATTTATTGGTCATTACTATTTGAATAATTTTATCCTTGGGGTGAAACCACCTCCTTTCCACCATTTTCCCAGGTCCAGTTGACCGCACTTTTAGCTGCGGACCGCTCTTTCTGTGGGTTCTGGTTACAGGATGAGGCTTCGCCCCTTGGTTTATTTTGTGTACTTTAAGGGGGTACTGCACCCCTGTGGTTAATTTGTGACTATTTTTGCATTTGTCTCAGAAAGTAGTAGCACATTGGTGGCGGGGGTTGTGTATGTTGTTGGGGCGGGGAGTCCAATGGCTGCACTGGGGTTTCGTGGCTCGGACGGGCGGTTCAGTGTGTATGATGGGAAACGGGGTACATCCTATCGGTACCTTATTTCTTATCATGAATAACGGACCGCTTGTCTTGGGTCACTGAGATTCCGGTGTGGTGGTTGGATTCCTTGCCCCTGTGATGTGCATGACTTTTGTTGCCACTGTGTTGTTGGTTTTTGGGAGGGATGCGAGAGTGGACACGGGTTTATCGGGGGGTGTAGTACCCGTCTAAGTGATATTTTCTGATATTTAAATCTATGTCATGCTTTTTGTTGTTTTTTAATGATTGTAAATTTCACAGCAATTCAGCTTTTAGCTGCTACCGTGTCTTTTAATAAACCATGAATGAATGAATATATCAAACAGCCGTGCGGTATTTGGACCATCGGATGCAAGGAGGGAAGCACGATCCATTTCCTCCTTCAGTGCTGCAGATTAGAGACCCAACTGAATTAGCCAACAGTTAGCCAATTCATTATAGTTTTCAAATGGAGTCAATCATTTAGGTAACCCCATTTGAAATTCACACTCCCTGTTGGGATGTTTAAAGGTCATGTCTTCCACAGAGGGGGTATGGATTTCAATTGGAAAATGTAAGAAAATCAAACTACGGCACTTGTGGGTTCAGCCAGCAAAGGCAATGTGTGTGGACACAACTCATTTCAGTTAGGATTTCATTCCTACTTTCATGTCTAGTTGATCATGGCTCAGTCAAGTGGGCTGGACTATATATCATGTAGCATTAGTGGCTGGTGAGATTACGATAACAACGCTCC
This sequence comes from Amphiura filiformis, assembly GCF_039555335.1. NCBI lineage: Eukaryota > Metazoa > Echinodermata > Ophiuroidea > Amphilepidida > Amphiuridae > Amphiura > Amphiura filiformis. The sequence goes on along the minus strand of NC_092647.1, from coordinate 2,698,772 downwards.
AGTTCTAAGAACAAACTTTACATTGAAGGTGGATAATTCCGTGTAGATGTGACATTTTTGTATCTAAAGTTTGTTCGGCTTATAAGGTGGAGAAATAAGACTCAAAACACTGTGTATTAATATAAAATGGTGTGCACGCAGTTGGGCGCAGTGCTTACGCTAGTTTTGTATTGCGTATATGTGACTAGCGCATGCTTGTGCGAGCATGAGTTGGGACTTAATTGACACACGCAGTAACAAAGCCTTGTAATTTTTGCCTATAATAATATGAACAAACTGTAGAGGATGAATGTCAAGTATGGCTTAAAGGGATAGTGATTTTTTTACTATAAGCTGTTATCATAGGATTGGGATTATTGTGATTATACCCTATATGTTACATCCCAGTCAGCCGTGTATTTTGTAAAACGTGTTCCAAGTATTTAAAAACGTGTTTGAAATATTTAACAAAACATTGTATTTCTTGTAGTGAGCAGTATTGAACTAGATATTCTCAATTGAGCACTTGTGCTAGAAAGCCAAATTTAGTTGCTGAACAACATTTATAAGTTGCGCAGCCAATATGCAATGTATCAACATGAAGACCAAGACATACACACATGAATGAATTGATTTATTGGTTTGTAAAGGCACCTGTAAGGGGACAACCCGAAAGATTGATGAAGTCATATAAATGTAACTAGTTTATTTCATAGCTGGTCCCCTCCCCCCTCCTTCTCCCTCTCCATCTGTAACAAAACTGGAAGTCGGTTAAAATAACATAGATGTTTAAGGGGGTACGAAAGGCAAAATCAAGTTGCTCTGATTGAGATTAAAATAGACTTGTTGCAGAGAGATATGCAAAATAATCTTAATTCTAAAATTTGAGCCAAATCGGACAAACGGTTTTTGAGATATTGCTGTTGAAAGATTCTTTGTATTCTATTGTTTTTGCCAATATATTGATGAAGTTAATGAGGAAAATTGGCAAAATGTGCTCATTAATATTAATTTTTGCCAATATTTTTCCAATATTTTATGAATAAACCTTCAAACTACTTTTACCTTTAAGAATTTTGACCTGAAACTTTGCAAATGTGTCTCTATGACCTAAACCTTTAACATGTGATTTTCCCGCCCATCTAATTTGCATATTTGCATAATTAATTAGCCTTTTGTATAATGCTAATTAATTATGCAAATATGGAAAATCACATGTTAATGTTTTAGGCCATAGAAACACATTGGCAAAGTTTCAAGTCAAAATCATATAAAATAAAAGTAGTATGAAGGTTTATTCATAAGATATTGGTATAATATTGGCAAACATGAATATTCATGAGCACATTTTGCCAATTTTCCTCATTAACTTCATCAATATATTGGCAAAAATGAAGAAATACAAAGAAACTAAAAACATGTATATCTTGACAACCGTATGTCCGATTTCCTTCAAACAAAAACTATTTTGCTCAGTGTATTTAGCTTAACTTATTCAATCTATTCAAATGGTTCTAAATTCAGTTTCTGTTTTCCAGAAACATCGTTTCGAACCACCTTAAAAGCACTGGATAAATTACTGCCCTAATCAACATTTTGAACCCCATAACAGAGCTGCCAACCCTTCTTGATCCTGCAGAAGACTTCCTCATTTGCTGACAATCTTCTGTCTTCAGCAAAAGATATTATTCTTCTGCATTTGCAGCCATCTGGCTAAATCTTCTGCATTTACAGCCATCTGGCTAAAAATCAAAACAAAATCAATTATATGCCCACTGTCCTGTTCTTTTGCAAAAAAAAAGTTGAGTAGCCTTGGAATATCATTTTAAGGGTCTCAAAAATCTTCTGCATTTACATAGACCAATGTTGGCAGTTCTGCCCTAACTCCCTAGTTTCTCTTAACCGGGCATCAGGCCAAAAAAAAAAAAATTTGTTTGCCGTTCCAAGACAAAAATTTGGAGGTAGGTTGATCCTTTTTACTTTTTTTTTTCTTGTGCCCTTCCTCCATTTTCCCTCCATTTTGAAAAGGCTAGTATTGACAAAAGGAGACACTTTTGGGCAGCTTATCAATTTTGAGATTTTTACATATCTTAAATAAAGAGATATTTGCTCCACAACGCCGTTTTTCCCAATAAAATTGGACATTCCAAAGCGAAGATATTGAGTTCGTAAGTTATGGTATTAAAAAATTGGAAATTGAGATATCGGCCTTTAAAAATATTATTGACAATGTTGAGAGTAGGAATTACCTCAAAAAATGTCTCGAGAAATACAAGATGCCAGTTATATTCTGGTTTGAAACTATCAGACAATATTTTAAACAATAATAACATCACAAATTCGCAACAAACCCAAATTGTGAAAAAAATCAGCCTGGGCAGATTTTTGGCTATTTCTCCATTTACGATCCTTCCCAAAAGTGTCTCCTTTTGACATGACACGTCACATATTATGGAAAAAATTGTGTGTTTTTGGACTGAATTTAAATGGAAATACTTCTTGTTGTTAATCAAATATGCATTTAGTGAATAAAAAACACAAAATGTCCTTGATACTGTCAAAATTTAAGGTTTCTTTTAAAAAAGTGATTGGATTGGGAAAAAAACCTGCCACAAGATTTCTTATTGTTTTTGGTCGGTCGCGGAGGGCAACCAAGCATTTTTTTTTACCTCGTCAATTTTTTGGGTTGTCCCCATGGTATGTCAATGTCAATCCAATCAAGACTTGCAGGAGAGCAGTATTGAGCTTGCCTCAATCTAATACTACGAACCACATTGGCCTCATCCCAATGGCATAGTTCAATAACCTCAATTTAAGCAGTTATAATGCAAATTTGACCTCACGATTCAGAGTATGAGGTTTTTGTACCCAATTTTTCAAAGGTCATTCAATGAATGTACAAATGTATTGGGGTCAAAGAACTGCCATGATAGATGAGCATGTTGTGGATCCTAGTGTATTGAGTTTGCCTTAATCTAATACTTCCCTACACCTTATCGCTCCTCCTATCCAAACACTGTCAGACAGATTGGTTAAGACGTGTTTATTGGGCTGTTCCTGTTGAAATTCACACACCCCCATGCAAGACATGACCTTAATCTTCCACACAGGGGGTGTGGATTTCAAATGGGATTACCTGGATGGGTGACACCATTTGAAATCTACACTCCCTATGTGGGAGATTAAGGTCATGTCTTCCATAAGGGGTGTATGGATTTCAACTGGAATAGCCAATTATTACCTGAATGGGTGATTCCATTTGAAATTTACACCCCCTGTGTGGGAGATTAAGGTTATGTCTTCTGTAAAGGGTGTAAGGATTTCAATCAGAATAGCCAATTATAGCGTCAATGTAACTCAGTCTGTACTGTCAAACAACATTTTGTTCACTGACAGATGGTTTTGTGCTTAATTCCAAGAAATGAATGTCGCAACGGGATGAACGAAGAAACGTACATAGTCTGAGCTAATCCAGAATGGTGAAGAGGAAAAAAATGCTCTTCACAGTCAAACTGTGTGGATTAACTGCAGTGCTGTACGGTGCGACCAATTTAGGCGCATTGGCGACTAGATTTTTTCTGATGCGACTAAACCTTCAATCCTTGGCGCCAATGGCGACCAACTGTTGAAGCTTTTATTCGCCAGCAAATGCAAAACGTGTAAATAATGTAGTGTTCAATAGTACAAATGTACGGCTATGAATATCATGACATCTCAATGGGGACTTTCTGGAAAACATATCTATACGCCTACACTGTACATGCTGTGTATGGAGTATGTAGATTGAGTACAGCAGCTATGATTCATTCAACGCAACATGTGGCTGTGACAGGGAAACCCCCTTAAAATTGAACGTAGATTTAACATTGTGGCAGAATGACTTTGAGAAAAGTTGGAATACGGTGCGTTGGTGCCTCAGTTTTTTTACTTGGGAGCAAAATTTGGGCGCCTAAATTTATAAAGTTAGGAGCCATTGGCTCCTCAATCAGTTTTTGCACCGTACAGCACTGATTAACTGCATGTTTACTTTTTAAGTCTAGGCTGCTCCTTGCCCACACAGCAACCTAAATCCTACCATATTCCCTTAAACTTTTACCACATGAGCGAGAGGGCCAGGCCAGGATTCAGGTTATTGTCTTGCCCACTGATATTTCCCCAAGTAGATTGTCCATTATCTTTGGAAGTGGTGGCTCTGAAAAGAGTGGTTCAAAGTAGACTGCTTAACTTCAACAAGAAAACAGAGCCATTAGATTTTAATTAATTTGTAAGTCTTATTTCAGATCATTTTGTGAATTGCACATGCCTGAACGTTTATTACTACTTTAAAGGGCGCGGGCCGATGTTGTAATGTTCTGTTTTCTAATGTGTATAACAATGCCCCATAGGATAGTACATATACTTGCAATTGTGGTTACTACAACTGTTTTTTTTTGTTCAAAACATATTTCGGGTGTTAAATTTTATTATGAGCTTTCTTCTAACACCAAAATCTCAGTTTTGATGAATAAAAATGGGGATAAGGCTGTCAATAGGATCATTCACCTTTAATTTGTACATGTATTTCTTTTTGCAGTGGTCTTGGTTCAGAGAAGATTTCTTACCCTTCTTCACCTAATTTCATCACATGACACTCCTATTACCGTACTGACGCGAGTATAGTCCCACCCCGTTTTTGGGTGAACATTTGTCAAAATTGGGGGTGGGACTATACTCGAATTTAAAAAAAAAAATTTAAAAAAATAAAAAAATTTTAAGTTTTTTATTTTTTCGGTTTTGTAGTGTCATTCATGGTTGACCTATGGTTGACCTAAAAAAAAAAAATTTAAAAAAAGATATTTTGTATTTTTAATATGAAAATTGATAATTTGTATTCATGTCATAGTCTATTAATGATTTCAAAATGCATTGAATTTGAATGCATTTTGAAATCATTAATAGATTATGACATGAATACCAAGTATCAATTTTCATATTAAAAATACAAAACAGGTCAACCATGAATGATCCTAGCATTTAGGTCTAGGTCCTGGGACACTCCAAAGCCGAAAAAATAAATAACTTACAAAAAAAAAAAAATTTATTTGGGGTGGGACTTTACTCGAAGGTGGGACTATACTCACGTCAGTACGGTACTACAGTTTCCATTACTTTTTCATTTTGAGAATAGTCTGGCTAAACATGAGTTAGTAGTCAAGAAATTAACACATTTTGCAAGATCTGGATGTGCTCTGTTCATTGAGGTACATTTGGTCACTATCGACCCATGTTGCACTAGATATCAAATCAGTACAGAAAATTGAAATGGAAAAAATGCATTGTGGGAAGTGTAAGATATCTTCTCTTGTCTTTGTTATTATCACTGTTTTGGCAAAACCTTGTAAATCCAATAGCTGCTATGTGTTAAACATACACAGTGCAATATATTATATTGTTCATATTTAACACCAAGCAGCTATTTGAGTTACGAGGTTTTGCCAGACCAGCGATGTCATCTTTCTTCCAATCACTAATTAATCAGTGATAGAAATTATATTTAATAAAAAATAATGTAACTTAAAAATATGTAATTGTTATTCTTTTTATTCTTTTTATTTTGTGCAGTGCCTGGGTACATCTCTCGTTCCGTGGCTGGCTCCTATGATAATGAAGGCATTGCTATATTTGCTCTTCTCTTCACATATTTTCTATGGGTATGTATTCCAGTGTATTATGTGTCATGTACCGTGGTAACACAATACTCGATCGACGAATGCAGCGCTGCTGACCGGATTGGACGTTTTGGTAATACAGGAAGATAACAATGATATGTCTGACTTGTGAAAGTTACGCATTCCGTTCCGCTGTCGCAGAATTGTTATTGTGAGATGATACCGACTGATTTAAATCGCATTCAGTATCGCATTCCTCTATGACAGGTTTATGACAAGGCATAAAAATTTCGTTTGAAATAAGAAAGCAGTTATATATAGTGTGCAGTGGCAGCGCTACTGGGTGGGGGATGGCATTGGGAAGGTATCTTACACTTCTTCCAATATTTTTCTTGCCCCCCCCCCCACTTTTGAGGAAAAAACCCAAATTTACGTAAATTTCCACTTTTTGCTACAATTTTGCGCAAAATTTGTTGATTTCCCCCCCCCTGAAATTCACTTTGTCCCCAATGTAATATAAACGCCAATGCACTGGAGTCTTAATTTAATGATTGAACTAACTCAGTTAGAAGAAGAAAAAAAGCGCAGTGATTTATAGTGCGCTACGCACAGGCACAATGCCTAGGCATTGATCCACAGCACACTTTACAGGTTGTCGCTGACCACTACGGCCCCACATCATTCCATAAACCATTAAACAACAATTCAGGGATTTTGCTGCTTCAAGAGCGCACACCCTAGACATTCCACAAATAACCTTCATAACCAGGATCAGCTCCCTGAGTTTTGTACGGGTTACAACAAGACAAATTAGCAGTAAGTTCCTTGTCCAGGGGAATTTCAAGCTAACTCAATTCCACGAGAGCGTACTAGGCACCGCCAGGGTTCGAACTGGCAACCTCTCGCACCATATTCGAACGCCTTATCGATTGAGCTAACTTGACTGCGATAGTAGTAGAAGTAACGATCAAAGATGGATTTACAATAATTAGGAGCTCAAAACAGTAATAGATCGAAACACCAAGTATCTATCGCTTGTAAAATATTCATCTCCTACTTATATTACTGTATATTTACAGGAAATTATCGTAGGGGGTTTAATTTCAGCGCTTCTCGCGGTTAAACAAGCAACCGCAAATGGTTTTTTTTTTTCATTTGAAATCCATACATCTCCCATGGAAGACATTACCTTAATCTTGTGATGTGCCCTGAGTAATTTGATTTAATTTAATTATTTAACTTTGTTTACAAGCTGAAAGTATTTCATGAGATGGGAAACCCCCTTGTACGTGCAAGATAATGGTGTGGAAAGTCGTTTTGGAATTCCCCAAATTATTGTAAACAAAGTCAGAGCTATGTTTGGAACTTGGAAAGCCCCAGTTCATTATTGCACCATCAGGAAAACCCCCCAGGAAGTGATGTAATGTGAAAGGTGAATGTGTATAATTAATATTGGGAAATCCCAAGATTGCAGCAATGTTGTGAAAATGTGATTGAAGTAATGGTTTATTAATAGATGATGGGATTTTTTGCATGAGTACTGATATAAAAAGCTGGAGGCTTTTGTGGGACTTTACAGAATGTCATGTGAGATTGAAAACTCCACATGTGTGTGATGGTCTTTGTGCTTCAAAAAGAAGTACATTTTAACCAGTTTATATAGCCAATAATTGAGCTAATTTTAATACAGCAACGAAGAAGACAGCGGGCACACAAAAGTGCTCTTCCTCTTCAAAGGATTAAAAGTTCTTCTGTCGAATGGGTGGAGTTTGCTGGAGTTTGTGAAGGCCACGCATCTGTCAAAGAACAGCGGAGCTGTGTTAACGAAACCTGTTCCCTGGAAAAAGAGTGATTGGTGAAGGAAACACCATTTTTGGAGAAAGCAGCGCAAAGAGATATATTATGGAGAGAGCAGCGCAAGAAGATAAGCAATAGAAGAAAGCAGCATCATTTTCGTGTGAGGATTTCATACATAAGGATATTTATAAACGCAAGAGTACACTGGACTTCGCTGGTTTTCTTGAGGACAAGTGAATAAGGATATAATACATCAGTCGTCCAGAACATTGCAAGAACTCTAGGATCACCAACAAGAAGACAGCTGGTTAAGTACTGATATAGTAAAACTGTCACTGTGTGATTTTATTGTATATGCGATATTGTTATCATATGTACCAATCATACTCTGTTTTCAATTAAAGACTTAGATTTTGTTAGCTTAAACAAATAGTGTATTTGTGTTGTGCATTCGTGTGAGTTCGGGAAAAAGGTGATTTTGGCCTTGAGTCAAGTGGGACTCGTAACAAAAATTGGGGGCTCGTCGTCCGGGAAATACACTGTAAAAAAAGTTGACATTAATATACTGAGTCTTGAAAGTGAAAGTACAGTATGGCAGAGTTCAAAGCAGAAGAGTTTCTTGAAACTATAGATTGGGAGAAGTTTGATAAGTTGAAGAAACCTGATTTATTAGCATTTGCAAAATACTATGAATTGGATGTAAAGCAAGCCAACAGAAAACAAATAATCAAAAATGCCTTGATTGAAGTTTTGGTTGATGAAGAGTATTTTGAGGAATCCATTTTGGACAAGAGAAAAGAGGTCAAAACTGAAATCGGGGATGCAGTTAAGTTGAAAGAACTAGAAGTTCAGGTGGAAATGGAAAAAATGAAAATGCAATTGCAGTTGGACATGCAAAAGCTAGATATGCAAAATAAAGAAAAACAAGAAAGATTAGATATGGAAAATAAAGAAAGACAAGAAAGACTAGACATGGAAAACAAGAAACTAGAAATGGAAGAAAAAGCACGCTTAAGAAAAGATGGCGCTTGAGCACCACAAATTAGAAACAGAAGAAAAGGAAAAGGTAGCAAAATTGGAACTTGAAAAACAAAAGTTAGAAATGGAAGAAAAGGAAAAACTAGCTCAAGCACATTTGAAAGAAAAAGAAATTGAGTTTGAACAAGAGAAGTTGGCTAAGCTAGGTGACAAATACTCATCAAGTTTCTCCTCAAAGTCAAAGTCAGGTTTTGATGTTACAAAGTATGTAAAGCTTGTGCCTAAATTCAAAGAGAAAGAAGTTGATTTAGTACTTTCAACATTTTGAAAAGGTAGCTACAAATTTGAAATGGCCTCCAGAGCATTGGACCCTACTGTTACAAAGTAGTTTTGTGGGGAAGGCCAGGAAACTTACTCAGCTCTACCAATAGAGAAGTGTAATGATTATGAAGAAGTCAAACAGGCAGTTCTCAAGGCCTATGAACTGGTGCCTGAAGCATACAGACAAAAGTTCAGAGATTCAAGAAAGCAAGCAGATCAAACGCATGTAGAATTTGCTAGAGTAAAAGAACAAATGTTTGACAGGTGGCTTGGTTCAAAAGAAGTCAAAGATGATTGCGGCCAACTTAAGCAATTGGTTCTTATAGAAGAGTTCAAGAAATGTGTCCATGTTGACATTAAAACCCATTTGGATGAAAGCGCTAGCAAAATTAAGACGCTAAATGAGGCAGCGACAATGGCGGACGACTATGGTTTAACTCACAAATTGAATGGGAGTAGATTTGGTCATAACAGAAATTATTCAAACAGGTTCAGCCATAATCAACCTAGAGCAAATCAGGGTGGTACACAAGAAGTGAAACCTCAGTCTAATTCACAGCATAGTGCTGGTGGTAGAGGGACCCCAGGGAGTTCAGGTAACAGAGCAAAATTTGGGACTGAATTTAAAGCCAAAGTAACTTGTACTCATTGTAAGAGACCAGGGCACACGATGACCCAGTGTTCTTTCTTAAAAGGCAGACAAGACGCACAAAACAGCAGCAAACTGCTAGTAATACTGTGGGATGTGCAGTGTCACTTGTGTCAAAGAAACAAGTCAGTCAAATCAAGAAACAAGAATTCCCACAAAAGGGAGGTGACACAGACAAGGTGTGTGAGGAATTTGAACCTTTTGTGTTAGAGGGAGTGGTATCACTTGGTGATAATGGTAGTCCAAAGCCCATTAAGATTGTGCGAGATACGTGTTGTGCACGGTCTATGATTCTGGAAGGAACTTTGCCCTTTAATGAGGATAGTTCAGCAGGTAATGCTTTGATCCAGGGTATTGGGATGGAAATACTGAATGTACCTCTCCACAAAATTAACTTGACATCTGACTTAGTTTCTGGTCCTGTAACCATAGGAGTTAGACATGAATTGCCAGTCAAAGGAGTGTCCATGTTGCTAGGAAATGATTTGGCAGGGGGGAAGGTTTTTCCCGACCCAATAGTTACAGATAAGCCCTGTATACAGGATGATAATAGTGAGGAAGAGGAGATATTTCCTGCATGTGCAGTGACACGGGCAATGAGTAAGAGAGCCTCATTAGAAACAATTGAGGACAACCAAATTGATGACTTAGGCTACAATTTGGAAGACACATTTGTGTCACAGTTGAATGAGAAAGAAGATAAACTTCCTTCTCCTGGGGATAAAAATACCCCTCAAAATGACACAGCCTCTGAGCATGAACACATTGGGGAAACCATGAAAGACCCATTAAGTCATGACAAGCTAATTCTGGAGCAACAAAATGACCCAGAACTCAAAGAAATCAATCAAAGGGCATTGACCCTAGAAGAAGCAGAACAAAATTCTGTCTGTTTTTACAAACAAGATGATGTGCTAATGAGAAAATGGCGCCCCCTGATGCACCTGCCGATGAAGAGTGGAAGGTAGTGCACCAAATTGTGGTACCAAAAGTCTACCACACTGAAGTTATTAACATAGCACATGATAGTCCCATGGCAGGGCATTTGGGTGTTAAGAAAACTCATGATAGAATTCTGAGACATTTCTGGTGGCCCACTCTCAGAAAAGATGTTTCTGAATATTGCAAAACATGTCACATATGCCAAGTAGTAGGGAAGCCAAATCAGAAAATACCTCCTGCTCCATTAAAGCCAATTCCAGCCTTTGATGAACCATTTAGTAGGGTTATTATTGATTGTGTAGGCCCCCTACCAAAGACTAAGTCAGGTAATCAATACCTTCTGACAATTATGTGCGCGTCAACACGCTTTCCTGAAGCTATACCCTTGAGAAATATTAAAGCAGTGACTATAGTGAAAGCTTTAACTAAGTTCTTCACATTTGTGGGGCTCCCCAAGTCCATACAGTCAGACCAAGGATCAAACTTTACTTCTGGAGTATTTCAGCAGGTCATGTATCAATTAGGTATAGAACAGTATACCTCAAGTGCTTACCATCCAGAATCACAAGGTGCACTAGAAAGGTTCCACCAAACTTTGAAAAACATGATCAGAACATACTGTTTGGAATTTCAGAGGGACTGGGATGAGGGAGTGCACTTGTTATTGTTTGCTGCTAGGGAAGCTGTTCAGGAAACTTTAGGATTTAGTCCTTTTGAGTTAGTGTTTGGACACACAGCACGCGGACCCTTAAAGTTGTTGAAGGAAAAGTGGCTCAATGAGAAATCAGATATCAATTTATTGGATTATGTCTCCAATTTTAAGCATAGGCTTAACAGAGTAACTGATATCGCCAAAGAGAACTTGAAACAGGGTCAGGCCAAAATGAAACAATGGTATGATAAACATGCCAAAGAGAGAGTGTTCAAACCAGGTGACAAAGTTCTAGTACTGTTTCCAATTCCAGGACACCCATTACAAGCCAGATATCATGGTCCATGTGAAGTAGAGTCAAAAGTGGGTGAAGTAGATTATATTATCAAGACTCCTGGTAGACGCAAGAGCAGGCAGTTATGCCACATAAATATGCTCAAAGAGTATGTTGAAAGAAGTGACAGTGGCATTCCAAAACCTGTGTGTACAGTAAAACATGCTAATGTAGACAAACATGCCGATGTAGACAAAATCGCCAATGTAGACAAGAGTAAAGATGATAATTCTGATGTCACATATGACCAGGATAAAGAGCTAGAGCACAAAGAGTATAATGTAAAATTGAACAATTCTGATGTGCTCACTAATTTGGACTCAAAGTTAGGTCATCTTTCTCAAGATCAACAAAGTCAAATTGCAAATTTGATTCACAAATTTGACAATATATTTCCTGATACGCCAAGTAGAACAAATGCTGCATTTCATGATGTAGATGTTGGTGATACAAAACCAATCAAGCAGCATCCTTACAGAGTCAATCCATTGAAAATGGAACATCTCAAAAATGAGATTAATTATATGCTAGACAATGATATCATAGAACCAAGTAGTAGTGAGTGGAGTTCACCATGTATTCTTGTTCCCAAGCCTGATGGTTCATACCGATTGGTCGCAGACATGAGAGCTGCAAATGTTCATTCAAAGACAGACTCGCACTCCAATTCCAAGAATTGATGATTGCATAGACAAAATTGGGAATGCAAAATTTGTTAGCAAATTTGATCTTTTGAAAGGGTACTGGCAGGTTCCACTCACAGACCGTGCCAAAGAGATTTCTGCTTTTTGTACACCATTTGGCCTTTACCAGTACAAAGTTATGCCATTCGGTTTGAAAAACGCCCCAGCAACATTTCAGAGAATGGTGAACCAAATTGTGGCAGACATAAAGGGATGTGAAGCATATGTAGATGATTTGATTGTTTACAGTCAAACTTGGGAACAACACATGGAACAACTCCACCAATTGTTTGAGAAGCTGTCTGAAGTACAGTTGACAGTCAATCTGGTAAAAGTGAGCTTTGCCATGCCACAGTCACATACTTGGGATATGTTGTAGGTCAAGGTCAGGTGAAGCCTATCAAAGCCAAAGTTGAAGCAATTGAGCAATACCCCACACCTGTAAACAAGAAGGCACTCATGAGATTTCTAGGAATGGTTGGCTATTATAGAAAGTTCTGCCCAAACTTTTCAGAGATAGCAAGTCCTTTGACTGATTTGTTGAAGAAAGATGCAAAATTCATTTGGTCAGAACAGTGTGAAAATGCTTTTCACAAAGTCAAATCGATACTCATGAGTTCACCAGTGCTTACTGCACCTGATTTTCAGAAGCAGTTCAAGTTGACTGTTGATGCCAGTGACATAGGCTGTGGAGGTGTTGTGATGCAAGAGGGTGAAGATCAAATAGATCACCCCATTTGTTACTTTTCAAGGAAATTCAACAAGCACCAGAGAAATTACTCCACAATTGAGAAGGAGTGTCTAGCATTGCTATTGGCATTGCTACATTTTGATGTGTATTTGGGTACCACAGTATACCCTGTGCTTGTTTTCACAGATCACAATCCCCTCACCTTCATCAACAGGATGAAGAACAAAACCAAAGACTGGTGAGGTGGAGTTTGACCTTGCAAGAGTACAATCTGGACATCAAACATATTAAGGGAAAAGACAATGTAATGGCTGATGCCCTGTCCAGAATTGCTTAAAAAGGGCTGATAAACAAAAATTTCCTTTAAAAGGGAAGTTGTGTGGGACAAGTAGTCACTGTGTATGATGAGTTAAATACTCAAAGTTGATAATATGTTGAAGTTGATGTAAAAGAAGAAAACATTTAAGAAAGTTTTTATTACATTGAACTTTCTTCTTTTAAGGGGAGGTGTGATGTGCCCTGAGTAATTTGATTTAATTTAATTATTTAACTTTGTTTACAAGCTGAAAGTATTTCATGAGATGGGAAACCCCTTATGCGTGCAAGATAATGGTGTGGAAAGTCGTTTTGGAAATCCCACAAAATATTGTAAACAAAGTCAGAGCTATGTTTGGAACTTGGAAAGCCCCAGTTCATTATTGCACCATCAGGAAAACCCCCCAGGAAGTGATGTAATGTGAAAGGTGAATGTGTATAATTAATATTGGGAAATCCCAAGATTGCAGCAATGTTGTGAAAATGTGATTGAAGTAATGGTTTATTAATAGATGATGGGATTTTTTGCATGAGTACTGATATAAAAAGCTGGAGGCTTTGTGGGACTTTACAGAATGTCATGTGAGATTGAAAACTCCACATGTGTGTGATGGTCTTTGTGCTTCAAAAAAGAAGTACATTTTAACCAGTTTATATAGCCAATAATTGAGCTAATTTTAATATAGTGCTCTTCCTCATCAAAGGATTAAAAGTTCTTCTGTCAAATTGCTGGAGTTTGTGAAGGCCACGCATCTGTCAAAGAACAGCGGAGCTGTATTAACGAAACCTGTTCCCTGGAAAAAGAGTGATTGGTGAAGGAAACACCATTTTTGGAGAAAGCAGCGCAAAGAGATATATTGCGG